>NC_136493.1:119933522-120186022 GCF_053919585.1 Euprymna scolopes | reverse complement strand
TATATATATATATTCCCATTTAGTTTTTTAAAGAATTTGTTTTTCATATTATATTTTAACGTGCTTTTTAATTAAAAAAATACGATTTATGGTAAGATGCCATATTATATAATCCTTAGTCACATACGTATGGTGGATATTTGATATATATTCGGTTATGACTTCGCCGTGTGCCCTCGCTGTTTACTGAAATGTATTTGCATTCACGGCGTATCCATTTTGAGAAACAATATACGAAGATAGGCGTTAATGTTCAACGCATTCGTATCATAAACAAATCTTCCATGCAGACCATTTCTTCTCCTTGAAAATTTAATATGCCGTTGACACCCGAGAGCTCAGTGGTTTCCCCAAAGTAATCTGAAATAAACAAATTACTAGGAAACCTAATCACTAATCATATTCGCCATAGACCCGCGTCTTGTAGCGACAGACGCACACGCATCAAGACGATATATATTCAGATTACATATTTTGCGTAGAGTTATTGTAACAGGACGAGAATGCGCGTCTAGCAGCTATTAGCATATCCTATCCGTGTACGTTTTTACGTAATGGTAAAGAAAAAAGACTATAAAAACAACGTTTTCCTAGTTCGAGGATGACGTTCAAGACGATAAGGTTACCGTTAAACATCATAGCCACGTTAAAAAGGGAATCACAATTTATTCTTAAAAGTAATCGGAAATAAAAAAAAAGAAAAATAGGTCTGGTTTTACCTTGTCTTGGTCTTCGTTGCGATGGAGTCTACAACGTGTTTGGTCTATAGCTTAACACGTGTGTTTATGTGTACAATATTACAATAGTGATGTTATACATTACATTTCTAAGTGGTTATGTGTAGGTTTACATATCTGCTAACGAACGCAATTTTTCAGTGATTTCGGTTTAAACTCACTAAAGGGAAGACAAATATAATAGAGATACATTGTACTATAAGCTATAATATGCGAAACAAAGATATTTAACCACTATATCACAGTTACCAACAACTAAACGTACTCCACTCAATTATGTGCAACATTGAACAACTATTCCTATGAACAAATATTGACCATGCACAACTGATTATTTTTCTTCTGAAACAGCACTTTAGAGATATTTACAATCTCACAAATATATTTGCTCTCAACAATATATAAAACACCTCTAATTCTAGCATTCTTACAAAATAACATGAACTAACGAGATGGATGTTTATCACATAATTTTACTTGCATCCAATGACATTTTTTCAAGTAGACTTCTTATATTAGGAATATATCTTAATATGCTATCAATATAGTGGACATATCATGTAAACTTAATTGCAGAAATAAATGCTTATATTGGATACACAATATATTATGTACACAAAAACACATTTCTGAACGATGCCCACTAAATGATTATACAGGCATCGCCTCGATATAACGAAATTAGGAAGATATAGATTACGAAGTTTGTAAACACTAAATTTGACAACATATCTGTTTCAGTAACGAATACACATAATATACATAACGTAAAATAATACTTGGCATTACCGTTGCATCCTAAAAGAAAACCTAATATTGTGGACAGTAAAATTCCCCATTTGTATATGTGTATATAAACGTGTGGTAGTATAAATGTATTACCATATTATTTATACACTCTTATATAGAGTCAGAGCATTATTAAAGGGTACAAATAAAACAACAAGATAGTATATTTGAAAGTTGTGCTAGCCGTAGAATTTAAAGCAGGTTTCCGCCACTCGCACCCTCATACATATAGATTCGGTGCTGCTTAATAACAGTTGCAAAGACAAGCAAAGACCACTGAAAAATGTCGAGTTAAGCTGAAGGTGTCTATGAAATGCAGTATTTACAAATTTTCACACACTATTTCTTGTGATCAGGATCTACACCGCTTAACAAAAGCCATCTGAGGAAAATATTTCCATAACCATTAGTACACATTAGATTAATTGTTAGACCGTATAATACGATCCAAACATATTATATAACTTACAGGCATGTCAATAAAACATGCCAATATCCTCATTCGAAAAATTGTTTCTATAATAAGGTTAACTTATCTAAGCAATACATAAAACGTGAATATGCATAAAACGCATTTGATAAACTAAACTGTTATTAAAAGAAACGAACTGAAAAAAAAACTTTGAACATTTCTTATATGTATTATATAAATACAAGAATTTGTTTCATTAAAAAACAACTTTGAAAAAATATCAAACTCAAACGATATATATATATATATATATATTCTAAATTCAGAAATATATATATATATATATTCTAAATATATATATATATATATTCTATATATATATATATATATATATATATATATATATTCTAAATTCAGAAAGATGTGATTCTTATTATTCTTTTATCATTTATATTTATTATTCCTTTTAAATTTTTACCTTTCTAATGTTTGGCCGATTGGTCTTTTTAAGCTCCTTAATGAATTATATTTTTTTCTAATGAAACAGCGTAAAAATGCCAAATTTGGCCTTAAAACCAATCTGCAACCTGATGGAAGATATTTGGTACTTCCGTGAAGAGGACTGAAAGAATTTACTTTGATCATAAAATGGTACCCATAAAAGTCTATACATGTACTATGTTTTTTGGCATGTCAAGACTATGGAATCCCCAAATGGTATCCATCTTTTTCATATACTTATAATAAGGAATATTTTAGGCTGTCATCAGAAGCTCGAATTCTACATACACGTGTAGCATGTTATCATTTGAATAAAGAATTATGTCTGTACGTGTATTTTTCCTCCGCGTCATAACGGGGAGCATTTCATCATCGTGGATAGCAGAAAACGCTTCCTAGAATTATATAACACATATATTAAGTGAACAAGACATTTTTGTTCAAAAAATATACGGCATTATTTTTCTTAAAAAGAACGAGCATTAATAATGAGTGTAAACACACGTCCGTCGGAGATGAAGAAAACTGCCAAACGACTAAAAACGAAAAACAAAACTAGTTTTCTCAATTATCCCATTTTTCCTAATTGAATGAGTGAGCATGGGCGTAAAAGAATGAACTAAAGATCGAAAGAGAAATATACATTTAACGTACGGTTTTGTTTTTCTAAAAAAATCAGATGACCGCATGCAAGGCTGCCCTTTCACTGTTCCCTCAATTACGTAAACAACTGCCAATAAACGTTCGAGCGTTTACATTTATAAATGTGCTCTCACAAAGGTGTGTGTGATTGGCATATACTTAAATATTTTTTGGACTTAAAGATTCCCTCGAAATAATATTTTACATGTTGTACCACACAGGTATCTACTTGCATTAGCGCATTATTGTTCCGATTGTGTTATATTTATTTGTATAAATATATTACTATGAAAACTATATAATGTTTAGCAGACAATAGAAATAGATAATTATTATTAGATTTGAAAAGTTAAAAAAAAAACATTTCTAAAGATAAACTTGTAAAAGCGGGTTTTAATCATATTTACTGTGTAATGAACAGTGTAGGCATACAGTTGCATCACAAAAAAACAGTTAAAATAATCTAAGGTAAATTGCGTACATTTCATATCTTACACATTTGGAAAAAATGAAAGATCGGTAATTTACCTTACCGTATTAATAGTCTAGCAGTTTATAATTATGATATATATATATATATATATATATATATATATATATATATATATAGAGAGAGAGAGAGAGAGAGAGAGAGAGAGAGAGAGAGAGAGAGAGTAAATAAAAAGGAACAACCCGTATTATGTGTTAATCAACGTTTCGTCTTTTTTTGAGACTTCCTCTGGATGAAGAAGTCTCGAAATAAAGACGAATCGTTGATGAACACATAATACGGTTTGTTCCTTTTCATTTTCTCTATTTTGTCGGAATACTATTTCCATTATTTTCATCATATATACATATATATATATATATATATATATACATATATATATGTACATAGATATATATATATATATATATATATATATATATATATATATATATATATACGACAGCGTGTATAATTACTGGCTCGTCTATTAGTGTTGCAGAATATTTAACAAAATCAAGCCTGTATATGAACTAGAATTGATGTATTACTCCCTACATTAGTGCTTTTAATCAATAATTTCCCCAAGATACCACACCATTCTTGTATTAATAAGAGTGTATTTGCTTGCATTAATTCACTGTGTTCTACTTTACGTATTCTTATCGTATATCTCGATTGTAAATTTAATTTATATTGCATGTAGTTGTCTTCTTAATCTTAGTTCCGACTATACTATTTGCCTGACGGTGAAGCTGATTTCCATTATTCAGAATCTGTAAGCTCTGTAATTACTACATGGTTTTATATGCGAGCATGTCTATTCTTCCTTCTTTACTG
Source organism: Euprymna scolopes (assembly GCF_053919585.1). Lineage (NCBI taxonomy): Eukaryota > Metazoa > Mollusca > Cephalopoda > Sepiida > Sepiolidae > Euprymna > Euprymna scolopes. The sequence continues at coordinate 120,181,632 of NC_136493.1, read as the reverse complement.
AATAATGTTTATGGTGAAAAATCATTTAGATAAAATATTAACAAGTAAATCAAATTTAACCAACGCACTTAAACGCTGATTGAATATGATTAAATAGGATATTATAAGTATAACAGTCGTGTTTTTTATAAGAGTAATAGTAAGAAAAACAAAAATATATAATTAGATGTTGATTGAATTTTTGAAATACGTGCTTATAAATGTGTAATTTAAACAATGGTGATAGAAAAAGTATAAAAGATAATGAAGATTATAATACTATTCTATTTTTACAATTCAATGACAATTAGTAATTAGGAACCGATATTTTTATATCAATAAAATATTTCCAAATTTATTTATGTATTGTGTCCTCCAAGCCAGCTTCAGGTTTGCTGCTTTGGTTGTCTCCCCTTTGTTTTCGTGCCAGACCAGATATATATTTATGTGTGGGGGGCGTGTGCATACACAGGTATATATATATATATATATATATATATATATATATATATATATATATATATATATATATATATATACATATATATATATATATATATATATGTATTATTTGATATGAGTATTGGTTATTCACACCAATGTCTCATGTCAAGTAGTATGTTGACAATTCTAAGCTCCATATAACAACAATTATTCTTCAGGTGATATTTTTTTAAATCAGGAATCTATTTTACAAATCAATGGAATTTAAAACATGTTTTGAAAGCACAAGTTTTTTTACATGGCGATCACCACTTATCAAGTCCCGTAAGCCATTCGGGGTTAAGGGTTATTTGTGTGCAATAATCAATGGAATAATATCGTAGTGATAGTTGGTGTTGGAGATTTGATAACGTGTCTTACTTAAGGGGGCGATTAATCAGAAATTTGTTTATGTTGGACTTGAAGACGTCCAATTGTAGTCAGGTGGGAAACAGGCAAACGGAAGAGAATTCCACGGGCGTGCAATTCTCAGAAAAAAAAAGCTATGCTCATGGAATCTACGTGTTGATTTAGAAACAGGTAAAGAGTGGGGAAAATTACTGACAGTGGTTTTCGCTAGACGAGTATTTAAAATGAAGGATTGACAAGGGGGACCAGTGATTGGAGCTCTTACGAGGACTTGCCATGGAAATAACGATGAAGCAAAGATAGGCTCGCAACTTTTCTTCTGTGGGAGAGAGATTGCAGGAAAGAGAAGAGAGCATCCCCACAAAGTCACACAGTCTATTTTGTACTTTGTCAAGGCAGGATAGGCTGTTTTTTGAAGCTCCAGCCCAGATGTGGCAGCATTACTCCATCTTTGGACGTACTTGGATTTTATAGAGATAGCGAATTGCATCAGCAGTGAGATATCTCCTGGAGCGGTAGAAGGATCCTACCATTTTCCCAGCGGCCTGGGCAACATACTTGATATACATGCTCTATTTCAGATCAGGAGTAAAGGTCAAAACCAGGAGCTTGTCAAAACATGAAGACTCCCCAAGACGAGAGCCATCCATTTCAATTGATGCTAGTTGAGGAACATTGCGTTTATCATGTAAAGTTAGGAGCTTGGTTTTAAATGCATTCAAAGTAAACAGCCATCTCTTCCCCCACTGAACGACACACTCAAAATCAGAGGAAAGGGAATAAGAGAGAGCTTTGTTATTTACGGCCATTGATGTGTTGCCGTAGATTGTCGTGTCATCAGCATAGATGTCAACGAATGAATTTAGTATGGGTTTGGGGAGATAATTGATGTAGATCAGGAAGAGAAAGTGTAAGTTTCATGAAATATGACTGAACAATTTTTGCCATCAGTTTTGAAGATTAAAAATCTCAACGTCTAAAAAAAAATTGTAACATTAGATCCAAGTTTTCACAAATGTATTTTCAACTACACCACGACAATGGAAAATTCTAATATAACATATAACACTCACACACACACCCCCTCATATATATATATATATATATATATATATATATATATATATATATATATATATATATATATATATAGGTGTTATTTTTTATTACCGTATCTTTCTGTTAAATTACATTATTGTGTGAGCTACCCGGCCGTTTTTTGGCCGTCTGTGTCGTCCTCAGACTTTTACAGAAATGGTCGTTATGATGGGATGGAAGAGTGAATGGTGTAAGGGGAGGAGTGCGAGAAGAGCGCCAAAAAGAGGAAGGGAAAAAGCGGGAAATGTGGGAGGGGGTGCCTGGTATATTGGTAATTTTTTTGTTTTGGAGTTTAAGGAACTTGTAGGGGAGGGTCTGGGAAGTAAATTTCTGGTGTGGCTTAGGGCATAGGAATATATGGTGGGGGAAAGGGAATATGCGGGGGTAAGTGGAGAGGGTTACTTTAAAAATCGAGTATTAATGTTAAAGTTGTTGGCATCTCGGTGAGATGATTTCTTGATAAGTATGTTTTGACTTGTTGGGTGTTCGCTTAGGTTCGGAGGCGGGGTGGTAGCTATGATTCAGATTATTTATTTAGTTTGTATTTGTTGTTAATTGTTTGGAGAGTGTTAGCTAGCGGTCGCGAACCCGAGCACATACGTGTGCACGTACACACATATATACTTAAAGAAACGTTCACATGTACACGTACATCTCCTCCCTGCTGTGCAAATATATGCACATATGAGCGCATGCAAACTTAGACACCCGCGCTGCTCCCGCTTTCGTCAAATTTTCCTTAAGGTGCTAAAATTGGGTACATGTGCGCAACCATGGCTACGCTCATACACTGATACATACACACATCGACTCCCATACCACCAAGGATGCGTATACACGGGTCTATATTCGCATATTTATTCAGACCTACCTGCACCTCCACGCATACATGCAAGCGCATGCGCACATACAGATAACAATACTTGTGAACACATACATCGACATATATACACAGCTGCACGCTCTCACACACGTATGTGGACAGCAGGCAGCGGGCACATATACTCTCACATCCACACCCGTATACACAGGTGCGTGCACATATACATCGGTACCCAGTGTACATACGGACGCACACGTGGATGTACACGTGCGTGTATACACACATATACACACGTAGATATCCAGACAGTTATTGGTATAGACATATTCGTCTACATAGATGTAAAACTAAGTTCATTTTTGGGTACATAGGCGCAATATTTTCGTTCGATGTAGATATGATTATAGATGCATATGAGCATCATTTCATTCCCTGGGTAATATACATAATATTTTAATTTTCAGTAGTGGGTTTGTTTTTCATGGTTAGATGTGAGTGCACACGGGAGCGCCGGCGTACACCTCCGCATACATATACATACTCACAGATGCGCGCCCCTACACGCATGCATATACACAGATATACATGCATACAGGCATACACATATGTACACCAATATGTTCTCGTTATATACATCCGCAAAGATAACCCCCCACTCCCTCAAGCACCGATATGTGCGCCCGCATATACATACAGATATATAGCGTGACTTGCCGTAAATATGGGCACAGGTTTCATCCACATATACATACATACGCATTAATAAACGCTCACGTACCCTTGATAGTGGTCCTAGGTAGCCATGTTTATAGATTTTGGCGAGGAGTTCGAGGTTGTTTATATGGGGATTGAGTGATGTAGTTATTGTTCAAATTTGGGATATTTGTTTTTTAAGGGTATCATCGATCAGTTTAGGCGGAAGGTTATATTGGGGGGTCATACTCTAAGGTATGCGTCTATGCCCATAAGGCATCGGTCAGTTGTACATTTCCATGCGTACTTACCTGTGCCGGTGTAAATCCACATAGTTATATGTAAACAATGTCCGTGTTAAGTCGTGGAGATTGCATGTAGGGTGTGTTGGGGTTGGGCAGTAGGAGAGCTAGGGGGAGGCGAATTGATGCTGATTATTGAATGGTTATGTGGGATGAGGTTATGTGGTGTTTAGAGTTGGTAGTGATTGGGGGTATGTGTTATTTTGTTGGATTTAGGGGGATTCTTAGAGGAGGGGGTAAGGTGGTGTGTGTGTCGGGGGAATTGGCTAAGGGGGTTTTGTTGAGTGTATGGTATGGTAGTTGTGCTGGGCGGTTGTATTGGATATATAATTTGGGGGTGTAAAAGGGTGTTGTCTAAGGAATTTTATTAGAGAGGTGTATAGTTGCTAAGGAATTGCTAAGGAGGTGGGATTTGTAATGCCTACAGTTTATGGTGGTTACCTGGTTTTTGTTTAGTAATTTGTCTTTAAAATTGGAGATAAGGAGCTTCTCCTTTAGGCAGAGAAGACACGGGGAGTTTAGGGATTTACATGTGCTAGATTTTCTAATGATGCCCCATTTAATGGTTGGTGTAAGGTTATTTTGGGTTAGATGTAGATAGGTGGAATTTAGCGAGGTTTTGTTAAGGTGGTTAGTGTTTGTGAAGTAGCATTTATTTACTCTCTGATATATATATATATATATATATATATATATATATATATATATATATATATTACGTAGTCTTACTAATATCAGTATAATTGTTTTTGTGCAAATACCCTTCGGAAGTATTTAAATTATTTTTCTTGGAAAAAAACATAAATGACAGTAGAATATCTGGAGAACAAAAAATTAATAGAGGATCCTGCACTGCGTATTTATTAAGTGACCTATGTCGATTTTTGTCGGGGATGGTAAAGTGTGTAATATTTTATTTAACGTATTATCAATATACTTTAAAGAATATTAATTTGATATTATTTTATTCAAATAATAAATAAATATATAATATATTGAATGAGGCTATTTAGGTAGTGAATACAATAATCACTAATCAGTTAATTTTATATGTTTATATGCTGACATTTTAGAAATGTCCATGTTTTTTTTTCATTTAGATTTAAATTGTTTTGTAATTTACGAATATGTACAAATTCTAAATATGTTAATATCTATCTGTCAGATAAGTATACCCACGAAAATATTCGATATGTAGACATTATTATTTGATTGTTTCTGCGTAAGAATACCGCCAAAATTATACACGTTTTGTTTTGGGGAATACGCGAACTCTCCTGGTGTATGAGTAGAAAGTCAGTACAAGGGCAAATAACCCGGATTAGTTCGAAGAGAAACCTTATTCAGACATATCTCATGAAACTTACACTTGTGCTTTCAAAACATGGTTTATGCCGTAAATACTTTACAGGAATAAGGATGTAACAACATACTTTATATTAAAAAAAAAAATCTTTGAATAACGGGATACGCCTGTTTTGGGATCTTGGATTCCCTGGTAGAAGAAAAAGGCAAAAATGCATACGGAAACCGTCATAGTAAGAGATACGTTATTTCCAGAAGGATGTAGCACAGAGAATTATTTTTTTTTATTTAGTTAAGGGATATATTTCCGATGTGTCTGTCAAACTACTAAGAGTCCAAGGTAGGGGATCCGAGTGAATCAGTATGATAAATCGTATCTTGCATAATTTGAAGTGAACCACAAAAAAATAAAAAAAAAAGTTTTGCTGTATGTCATTAATACAATAGGTAGAAAATGAGACACACATCTAATTAATACTAACACCTACGAAAGAGAAAAGGCCAGGACCTATCCCGCTGGAAGGCATCGACTTGGTAATAAGAGAAAATGGGGCATATTTTTGTTATGGAATGTGGGTTACTGTATTTAACAGCTGATATTAATAATAGGAGATTGCACACTACATCTAAGATGAAATAAGCCAGGAGGATTTCATAGGGATTCCGGTCGGAAAATAATTGAAGGAAACAGTTGGAAAATGGTTCACCAAAAAAGGTTTAATTTTATGATAATATCTGATCTTTTTAGTCAAGTGATCTGTATAGATTTAAGGAGTTGTGGAGGTATAGATGAAGAAGAGAGACATTTTACTCACATCTGAAAATGTGTACGTTTTGTTTAAATAGATACAGTAACGGCTGTTGTATATGAGAGAGGAACGATCCCGGTATTTAACGAAACAAAGTAAATGAAATATTTATTTAGAAAAAATATCGATAAAATTAACAGTTTCCCTTTTAAAAAAGTATGTATGCAACATAAAAATAGCACGTGGTCACTCTCGCGGTCTCTCTCTCTCTCTCTCTCTCTCTCTCTCTCTCTGTATGTATATATATATATGTATATATATATATATATATATATATATATATATATGTATATACATATATATAAATATATACACATCCACGCGGCAAAAAGAAAGACCGCACTGCGGATTTAAGCAAAATTTAATGTAACTCTTTAAACACCCTATACCTAATTTGATTTCCCGTGTATTCCTCTATAATTTTTGTGTTCGAATTTGACTTGTAATTGAAATATTCTAGCGTTCCCGACAATTTAAAATGAAATTCAAATGGGGGAGGCAAAGAGAAAGTCCGCAGCAATCAATTCGCTTAAAACCAGCTCAAATTATTTCCCCTCAATCAGTTTAAAATATTTACCAAGATCAAACAAAGCATATCTAATCTTTAATTTTGTTGTTCCAGTTTATACAACGTAATATTTAGTTTATATACAAGGAATTTCTCTTAGTGTTCGTCATGAGCTTATTAATCTCGACCTTTCTAGTTTATCTAATCGAGAAATCGGCTGCAGATTGAAATATGATGAGAAACCGGTACGAAAGACTGTGCGAAACCACACAAACAAAGGCAGTGTTCGTGATGCCCCCAAATTTAGTCGTACTAGTGTTACTTCTAACAGGGAACATATGCTATCAAGATCTGCAGCCTAAGAAACAGATTCGAAACGGCTCTCCAAATCCAACAACAGTGCAACATTTCTACTGTCAAGAACATATTAAAGAATTTAATTTGCGTGTATATGTTGCAAGACGCCAGCCAACGATTTCTGTAAAGAACAGAAAGCGCCGTCTGGACTTCGTCAGATGCAAAGAAAATCATGACTTTTCATATTGCTCTTCAATAGGCTAGGCAGTGATGGAAGCAGTACGTCCGTAGGAGTGTAGCAAAATGTAGTAGGCAAAAATCAGGAACAAAGATAGGAAATGGTCAGGGATTTCTTGGCTCTAATGACCGTAGAGACGATGGAGACAGAAAAAATGAAAAAGGCAGAAGAAAACTCTCTTCTCGCAGATTCGTGGTTGGCCAGAAAGTACAATCCGACCGCCATAACCACTTACGCACGATCTGCAAAACACTCTCTCACTGCGTTCGTAGCGGCCGGAAACTATATATTTGCGTAATCGCGCGAGAGCACACGCGATTCTGCGAGAAGTGCATGGATCAACGCCAATAAAAAACGCATGTACGCCATCTTGGAACACTCTTCCGCTTTGTAACAACAACAAACGTATCCGTGATAGGCTCTTTATTTACCCCATTTTGATTATTGCCAATTCCGCTACACGGCGGAAGGCGAGGCATTTAATCAGAGGTGTTCAGTTTCAACGTTGCAAGGTAGTAGAGATTCAGTTTTAGTGTTGGGCATTATTAGTACCAATAGTCCAGGGCCTATACCTCGCGTGCAAGGTTGAATTAATTCGACCAAGTACATTAATATGTTAACTGAGCATTTTCTATCCTACTTTGGTCGACATCCGGATGATAATCCCATCTTCATGCAGACTAATATATGTAAAGGAAATCCTGAAATGCATAATATTCTGTGATTAGCTTGGCCTGCAGAATCTCCAGACCTCAATCCTATGGAAAACTTATGGCATTACATCAAGCAACAGATACGCAATTATAAAATTCCAAAAATGAAAGAAATGTGGGATGCCTTTTCCCCGCAGTATTCCTGCAGTGTAATTCAAGGGATTCCCAAACGATTGCAATATGTCACATTGCAGAAGAGCTATACTACTAAATATTTACAAGTTCACTGTGTTCCTGTTGTCTTTCTGTTACAGTAATGTCTTAAAGTTACATTAAAATAACAATTTCCCATTGTGCGGACTTTCTTTTTGCCTCCTACATTTGAAGTTATTTTTTACATTGACGTGAACACTTGAATATTTCTATTAAAAATCAAATGTGAATACTTCTATTAAAATAAAATATGAACATGAAAAATACTGAAGAATAAAAGTCGAATCAAATAAGGTATAGTTTGTTTAAACAGTTACATCAAATTTTGTTTAAATTTGCAATTTTTGAAAAAATTGAAGTGAGGGCTTTCTTTTTCGACCTGTACAGACACACACACACACATACACCCACACACCCACACACACACACACACACGCATATATATATATATATATATATATATATATATATATATACGTGATGACTTACGGTAGCATTATGCCCGAGTGTAAAATAATAAGTAGCGTATTGTTTTTAATCAATAAATCGGTTTTTCCTTTGGAATTATTGTATTTTTTTGTCAGTAAATCTATTCATATGGCATATGAATATGGGATGCTTGTTGACTTTCTGATACAATATATATTCTAATAAACATAATTTTATAGAATTTACGGTTTTAAACTATTTACTATCTCTCTCTCTCTCTCTCTCTATATATATATATATATATATATATATATATATATATATATATATATATATATATATATATATATATATATATATATATATATATTCAGTCAACTATTGTTAAACAGCACGGAGTTTCTTTACTTAATGACCTTTATTTCAATTTTTCAATTTTACGAAATGTCGTTCTAATTTCCCGGTCGAATCTGTGCAAGAAATGTCGAGAGTTGTTTTCTGTTTTTGCTTTTAGTTGTGTATCCTTTATTTGTTTTGTCAAGTACTTTTAACTGGTTTTCATCATGTTTCGTTTTAAACCTGGATGCTTTCATAAGCTTCGTTTTAAATACATTTTAATTTATTGAGCTAGCGAAGCGCAATGTGTGTAAAAAAAATAAGTAGTAGCGTGTTAAGGACGTGGGGAAAATTAATATATAATGGTTAAATGGTGTGATTTAATATATTATATACATATGTATATATATACATATATATACACACATATATATATACATATATAAATACTCCGCCGCTTTAAAATGTTATTACTGTTTTAAAGATGTACATTGTTACAATGTTACTTTTTGGCTGTTTTGTCTCTCTCTCTCTCTCTCTCTCTCTCTCTATATATATATATATATATATATATATATATATATATGTATGTATATATGTGTATATATATACATATATATATATATATATATTTATATAGATAGATAGATAGATAGATGGAAAGATATATAGATAGCACTTTTATTTGTTTTATTTTTTTTAATCTTTAAATGGATATGAATGATTTTTGTGTTTTTAACTAAAATTTTTCTACGTGCCCAATGTCGACAACCATTTTCTTTAGGTGTTGGCCAACTGAGCTTTTTTCTGAAAGGTGTAGGCTCACTCGTCTGGACAATGTTTTGTGTCGTGTGTCTCATGTAGCAATTCTTTTTGTAGCATAAGCATTCCTTCTAAAGGTGCACTTGCATTGGAAGACTACGTTGGTTTTATCGACTGACTTAAGTAAAAGAAAAATCCAAGCTGCCCTTGACTGTCGTATATCTAAACAATGTGATATAAATGCGGGAGTGTCCGGGGGGTCTATCCTTGGACCTTTATTGTTCCTGATATTCATAAACAATCTCCATGATCCAAATTGTTTCGGACATGGATATATTTGCTGATGACACAACTCTCTTTAACAGGCCCGAGGGAAAAAACAAATGAACACATCTCTAAGGAAATTGCAGAAACACTAGCAGATGACCTCCAATCTGTAGTGGAGTAGGGTAAAAAATGGATACTCACATTCAATGCTGCCAAGCCTAAACTTTTTTCATTCAATAACTACGAGACAGCTTCTCTACCACAAATGGAAATGGCCAAGGACACATTGTCTGAAAGTACTTCTTTTAAACTAATCGGTCTAACGGTTATAGGGAACATGAACTGGAATAGATACATTCAGAGCATTGTCAAGGTAGCTGCAAAGAAAGTGGGCTCTCTCTAACGTGCTAGAATATTACTTACGCCGGAATGTATCGTGTGCCTCTATAAGGCCACCATTCGCCCATGTATGGAGTATTTTTTTAAAATTACAATTTTACCTCAAACCAGACGTATTGTCACTTTGGTGTAGGGGGCTACTATCCGGGGAATCAACTACTGGAGTACTATGTAGGGATTTTACTTGCAAGATGTTGGTTCACGTTGCACATGAACTGCTGCACGTCAGTAGAGTTAGGGAAGCAGGTACCTGGAATTGAATTCCAAAGTCCAGCTGTTCTGGGGAAAAATATATCTAGGGATCATTACAGTGTGGGAGTGGGATTTAGCAGCCTGTAGGATTTGTCGAGGGTGTTCACGGCGTGGGGACACAAGTGTTTGCAGTTCGTAAGAGCATTCACCATTAAAATACTTGTAGAACAGGCAGAGGGATGCAACGTTTCGTCGATGGGACAGAGGCTGAAGCTTAGATGCCAGTTCAGAGCCTATCAGATTTGCGACTCTTTTGAACCTTGTCAAGGAGCAGGAGACTAGTAGCAGATGCACCAGCCCAAATAGGACAACAATTCTCTATACACGGGCGAATGATGGTCTTATAGAGGTACAATATACTTTCGGGTGTTAGTAGTTTTCTAGCACGGTAGATAGAGCGCACCTTCCTTGCAGATGCCTTGCGATGCCTTCAATGTAATTATTCCAACTCATGTTTCCTGTGCCCGCCAGGCCAAGGAGTTTAAAAGATGTACTCTCAGATAAAGAGTAATTGGTCATTGCTTCAGGTGGTAGAGAATGTTTCTTGTAATTATTGGATGAAACTAGTTTAGTCTTGGCGGCGTTGAACGTGACCATCCATTTTTGTCCCTATTCCACTACAGATCGGAGGTAATCCTCTATCGTTTCTGTCATTTCTTTAGATAGGTGTTAATTTGTTTTCCTGTCGTGCTTGTTATAGAGTGTGGTGTCATCAGCATATATACCCATCTCAGAGGCAATTTTGTCGGCGAGGCCATTTTTGAATATCAGGGACAGTAGAGGTCCAACGATAGATCCCTGTGGAACTCCCGCATTTATATCATATTGTTTTGATCTACGACCATCCAGGAGAACCTCGATTTTTCTCTTATCTAAGAAGGATTTAATTATGTTTAGTATTCTCCCAGTGATACCGTATGATCTAATTTTCCTGAGGAGACCCTCATGCCATACCCTGTCAAAAGCCTTAGATATATCTAGAGCTACCGCTCTGTCCTCCCCCGCTTTGTCCAGTGAATGCTATATACGTTCAGAGATTACAGTAAGGATGCCTGCTTTGGAGCGAACTTGTCTAAATCGATATTGTTGATCAGTCAGAAGTTTAGCGTCTGTAAGGTGATGGACTAGTTCATGGTTAATTAAGGTCTCAAATATTTTCGCAAAAAATGGTAGGAGACTAATTGGACGATAATTTTATGGGTCAATTCTTTCACCAAAATTCTTGAATACTGATACTATATAAGCAGTTTTCTAACTGCCCGGAAAGCAAGATTCATAAAGGCATTCGTTGTAGAGTTTGGAGAGAACTGGAGATACTTCGGCTGAGCACTTCTAATAGCACAGCTTAGATGAGATCGGATCTACATGCTTTTGAAGTGCCAATGTTTTTTTATGATAGCATGCACATGAGCAGGAGTGATTTTCAGATCGTCTAGCGTGGCGTCTGTCCGCATAGTAAAGTCAGATAGGAAGTGGTTGGAAGAGTTCAGTGTGGAGTTTGAGGCAAACTGACTGGCAAGCATGTTAGCCTTCTCGGTTGTTGAACAAACAACTTCGTGATTTTCTGTTAGGTGGGGAATTGTTGGTTGCCCATTATTTACTACACGGTTGTAGATTTTCCAGAAGTCACGAGTTCCTAGTTTTTGTGCTTCTATGCGTTTGTTAGTTCTTTCCGTAAATTCTCTCTTACCTGTCGCTATTTCTTTCTTAACGTTACTTCTAGCTTCTATGTACTTCTGTCTGTTTTTACTGGACTTACGTCGGTTAAATATGCATGTTGCCTTTGAGGTATGCCAGTTGCGCAAGTCGAAGTAAACCATTGGGGAAAGTGGGGCTTGCTATGAAATTTTCGCATGGGAACATGCGCTTCGATTGCAGTTTTGAACAATTCGGTAGTCTCGTTTGCGCACTCTTCAGCAGGAAGAGAAAAATATTTCCCCATGGGGCATCTCTTATAAAATCTCTGATTGCTTCCAAGTCAGCATTTTTATAATATCTCGTTTTTTTTAAGCATTGGTTCTTCAGTTTTGGCTCTAGAGTTTAGGGCGATTTCAACAATTATCACTGTATGATCAGCGTTCCCAATTGGGCTGTCGGCATTCGTTATACAATCATCGGGAACTGTGGTCCAAAACACATCTAGGAGTGATGCATGGTGTTTTTTCTAGTCAGGTAAACGGGTTGGAAACGTAACCATTTGTGATAGGGAATGAGATATAGAGAAGCTATGAGTTGTGCTGCCCGCTGCATCTGTGTAAGTAGAGAATCCAAGCCAGTTTTTTTTTATGGTGGAACAAAAATTCCTGACTAATTTTCTTCTTATTTTTACCATGTCACATCGAGGTGGTAGGGGGGAACCCTTATATATTAGTTTATTTAGATGACAGGATAACTTTTAAACCTCAATACTCTATTCATGCATTGGAATTACACATATTTCCTCCCATTGTAATAGATTATTTTAAATGTGAACTCGACCAATTGAAATATAATAACCCGAATCTTTAACCATATCTCGCATAAAATGCTTCGTAGTCGATACAATAAAAAGACGCACGAACTTTCTAACTAGTAAATATTCAGCCATGCACCTGTCTTGATTTCAGATTACGTATTGCTCCTAATTTTTTCTTTTCAGCCTTATCGCCATTACAGCTTTTAATTTAATTCATGCCTGACTAAGTAAATGTTGTTAAATCTAAATTTGACGACATTTAAAGTCTTAACATTAAAATATATAAGCAGAATATTCGTTTCTTTCCTTCTCCTTAAAAAGAAGAGGACACATTATACTGTGGACCTCAAATGTTAAGTGAGCCCCCCACACTCCTATGACCTGCGATATGTCTAAGCATCATTTGGACGCTGACAGAAGGGGCCCATACCTCGAAGATGTAACTTTATCTAAGTACTTTTCTTTGCGCCCTTAAAAAAATTCAATTTAATCTTAACCTCTTTTTTTGTGTTCTCATATCATTCTCTTTAGTTTTATTTTATTTTTATTTCTCAGACACATCTCAACGATTCTTAACTCACATATTGTAAACCAATTTCTTGACTTATTTTTTCTTGTTTTTACCATGTCACATCGAGGTGGTAGGGGAGGGGCAATCTTTCTATATAAGTTTATTTAGATGACAGAAGAACTTTTAAACCTCAATTCTCTATTCATGCATATTTCCTCTCATTGCAATAAAATATTTTAAATATGAACTCGACCGATTGAAATATAAAAACCCGAATCTTTTACCATATGCTACCTATGCTGTTTTGTAGTCGATAAAATAAAAAGACGCACGAACTTTTTAACTAGTAAATATTCAGCCATGAAACTGTCTTGATTTCAGATTGCGTATTACTCCTAATTCTTTCTTTCCAACCTTATCGCCATTACAGCTTTTAATTTAATTCATGCTTGGCTAAGTAAATGTTGTTAAATCTAAATTTTACGACATTAAAAATCTTATCTTTAAAATATATAAGCAGAATATTCGTTTCTTTCCTTCTCCTTAAAAAAGAAAAGGAAACCTTATACTGGTCGACCTCAAATGTTAAGTTAGCCCCCCACTCCTATTACACCCAATAGTTCTAAGTTTCATTTGGCCGCTGGCCGAATGGGCCCACACCTCGAAGATGTAACTTTAGCTAAGTACATTTTTTGTGAACTTTTGTAAAAAAAAGTGAATCAAATCTAACCCTCTTTGTTCGTTTGTGCTCATATCAATCTATTTAGTTTTATTGCATTTTTATTTCTCAGGCACATCTTAACTATTCTTAACCACTTGTTTTAAAACAATTTCCTGAGTAAATATTTTCTTGTTTTACCGTGTTACATCGAGGTGGTAGGAGGAGGAGAATGCTTATATATTAGCTTCTTTAGATGACAAACGAACTTTATTCAAGTACGATACTTAATATTAACAGCCATGGTATGATGCAAAAAAAAATAATTATTTAAAAAAATGGAGAATTGATTTTATCGTGAATATTTATCTTGTCTTCTTATTTATCTCTTTCTTTAATCTTTTTGACAAATATACTATTATTAACCAATACTTTTTCTCATATTAACCGAGAGAAAAAAAGTCTCCCACGAAATTGCATATTTCCCAAATTATATTTGCATATTATCTGAACTCCAAAATCCGCGGCTTTTGTCCTACTGTAGAAGACAGAATTTAAGTAGTATACTTAATAGCTGCAACTACCATATGCTTGCTTGTATTAATAAAGTGGCCTCCATGATATCCATACCAAACCACTGAACATAGCTTATAATTAAACTTTTACTATATCTGTAACTGAAATATACAGTATCTTATCTGTGATACTAGGACAATTTTTCTGAGTTGATGCAATGCTCTGTGCCTGGCCTTAATGTTTGCCTATAAATACAAAATAGGAATTCCGAATCACCATGAACTATGGTTCTTCTTATAACTGGAAAAACACCTAATATACATTTAACCGTCATGACGACTACCTTTGTCTAACCTGCATGCCAAAAAAATTATTCTTCAAACTAAACCTTACCTGAAACTCTAATCCTAATGGAGATCAACTGTTATTCGTAAGTAAATAACCCCTGTCTCTTGAACGCTTACAATCTGCACCTTCCAACCAAGCCGCCACTTAACTCCTATACTGCACATCATTTGTAAAGAAATCTTTAACTATTACCCTATATTTATTCTTCCATGCTTAATTTTTATATCATTCTCAGTGACCTCTCAGATTATAATTTGAGGTTGAACATCCATCATTGAACGCATACTTTGTAACTAAACATATTTACATTTTCAGATACATTAGATTTGTGCGTAAAACTTTTATATAAATAATTATTTATTATAATAATTATTAAATAGTGGCATACACATATGTGCCATCCTTTCGGAAATCACCTGTACAAGGTGTAACGATTTACACCAGTCGATAGATTTGAACATATCTTGCTCAATTAGAAAGGACCTAATCCATTTGGCAACCGTTAACCGCGACAAATACTGTACAACTTTAAACAGTAATTTTTAAAGAAGTATTTTGAACATTTGTCAGAGTAATCTATTCATTAACTAATGATCTGCTCATATAGGCTAAATTTAAGCTGAAAGTGCTCATCAATAGGAAAGGAGCTTTAAAAAAACTGATATAATTGTGTACTATAATAATTACCTATGTGTGTGTAGATATATATATAAATATACATATATATATATATATAAATATATATAGGAAGATAGATAGATAGATAGATAGATAGACAGAGAGAAAAAGAATTAACACAAGCCTTATACGTTACAGTTATAGACTGAGATGAATACGTAGATAAATATAGCCTCTGAAATTACAGAGAGACACGAAAATGTAATAATCTGAGCGTATTAAACCGATTAAGGTAATTAAATATATAGCTAACAGGGAAGGTCACAGTGAAATTCGAGGAATGAGTAATCGGAAGAATACATATATCTAGATACTTATTGCATTTAGATAACTAGTATAAGGATTTAAACAATTGACATTAATTATCACCTGCGCTTTCACATCAATTGCCCGACCCTGTTTTGTGTGTTTACATCTACACAGATTTTACGATTGTTTCAATCATGTCGATTGCCACTCTAATCTCATCTCGCTGATGAGAATTACCCGTAGATTGTCCGGCCGAGCTGAGCACTTATGGCGGGTCGTCGAAAATAGCCTCTAAGTTAATTAGTTGATCGTGCTCTCTTTCCTGTTGCGAAAGTAATCGCTACTTAAACTGCATTATGACCTCGAGAGATTAGAACGTCCAGAATCCGTCGACGACGGCCAATATCTTAATGATTCAACATTTCCTTGTACTGTAATGAGAAGCGGAAGACAGTACAAAAGTTTCACACATAAATCTAATGTATCTGAAGAACTAAAGACGTTTCCTTATAAAGCATGCGGTCAATGATGGATGTTCAACCTCAAAGTGTAATCTGAGAGGTCACTGAATATATGATATAACAATTAAGCATGAAATAATAAATACCAGTATATCTAAATCGTGACGTATAACATAAGGAAATAAGAACATGTCTGTATTATATGGATTTACCTTGTATATCATTTATTATTTGAAACACTCATCAACAATGGCAGTCTAAAAATAAATATAGAGCTATTACCAATAAAAATTGTCAACCTTTAACTAAACAGAAGCGCAATAATCTTTTATTCTGTTAGATAACAGTGAATTATTAGCTGAATACTACAATTATATAGTGTATAATATTTCAAATTATATCCCCGTTTACAAATGAGATATTGAAGCCCCGTCAACGTACAATGGTTTGTCAGCTGACGTTATTCATTTAAACTAGCATTTATTTATGTATCTATCCCATTTAGCAATTGGTATATTTTGTCTGAACTGAAAATGAGAAGGATAAACGTACATAATTATTTATAGATAAGACAAAGATCATATTAAAATTTTCAAATATTCGCATTGTGTACATAGAACTGGTAGAACTTAAAATAACTAAGAATACATGCATGTGAATTAAATATATGCATGGTTATGGATTTGAGGAAATTGTGATCTCTAATCAATTTTCCATAAATATTCACCAGCATTATTAATGCACGTTTGTCAGCGGTGAGCGATGGACGTTAATGGCCTACTTGGGCGTGCTTTGTTATAGAATGGACTCTCAAAAAGTAATATATTTCTATTTATTTTAACTCCAATTGATATTAGTTAGAAAAACTGGCGTGATATTATTGAGAGCTTCTTATTTTACATAGCTTTCACCGTTATTAATACACTTTTGTCAGGAATTACGCACTTCTGTAACAGAGCCCGGGCGCGCATATGCAGATTACGGTTAGTGTGCAAAATTACATTACTGTAAGAAAAATATTTTAAAGAAACAGTGATTACGTTAGAAAAGCGGAACATGTTAGAAATGTTGATGACGATCGGAAGCACGTTTAAATTACGTTATATTTAGGAAAGTACGCGGCTATAAATGTCGTTTTCATAGGAAACCTAGTTGAGTTATTACTTGTTCCATTTTCTTTTGCAATTGAGCCTACAACATATAAGTGTAAACATAGATAACTTTACTCCCCTGCTTTTATAAAACGACCATGAGTTGTTTATAGACTCTCCAACCAACATCTGTGACAGAGAGCAAAAGCTTTCCGGTTATGAATGCAGAAGTTAATGCCATTATAACAATAATATTCGCACTACATAGATACACCCTCTATACACGCTCCAAAACATTGAACATTGTCGACTATATGCTGAAAAATCGATTGTAGCGGGGAACGTCAAAATGAAACATATTTTCGCACAGCATACTACGTTTCAGATCAGGCTATGTTTCGACATAAAATAGTATTTTGTCTAGATCACAGAAATGGGAACACATTTTCAGTGCTAACACCGTTACAATTACAATCTCATAACCAGATCATTCCGCTTGCGGAATAGCTTGATGAAGTGTAGAAATAAGTAATGAGATTGAATTATCCTGAGAATTACTACGTAAAGCGATTCACTCAACGTGTCTTGTAGTGTTTGGGTTTCCTATCACAAACACCACAGTTAGTTTGATGAGGGCAATGAAAAAGTAGAGACTTTATAGCTAAACTGTATAGTTCCCACAAAGCGTGGGTTGCGGATAAGAACTCACCCGAGAGAAAAGAAAGTAAAACATCATTAAAACCCCATAATCAAAAAAAAAACTACGTACAATGAATGAAAATTGGTGGACCACAAACGCTATATCCAATATATCGTCAATAGAGAAGACACCAAAGCATTCCCCGAAGGTACGAGGACAGTGTGTTTCACACAGGAAAATAGATGGCCACCGATTTGTTTGATCAATGCAGACTTGTTGATCAGCAAGTCAATGATCTTTAACAGGTATAAGAAACATTTGATATTGTTCTCCGCAATACATCTACTAATGCAGATAGTCTCTAATAAACTACTCAAAAACCAGAAATACTAGATATCGTATTTACTGAGCGTTTTGGAAGTTTTGGAACGAAGTGAAAAATACATCGAAAAAACAGCGGGAAAAACATGCAATCTAAGCGTAACCCTTTAAATACGGTAGGACAACTCCTGTGAAGAAAGTTATTGAATTATTCATTGAAATCTGAAAGCAGGAAATTTTCCAACAATATTATTTGGTAAACATGCTTTTATTTATCATTTGTCCACAAATAAGGTAGTAGGATAGTATGTTATGACTATCAGAGTATGTTTTTATTCCATAATTGTAAAAATCTTAGCCGGGTTGATTTTGAACAATAATTGCATCACAGCGTATCTTTCGTGCAAGTCGCCCAACTATTGAAATGATATTTTCTTGGGAGATAGGTTCCAGAGGAGGTTCATGAAAATAATTAGGAGAGGTATATGGATTGGGTGGGCCTCCGTAAATATTCGACGCTGTAAACCGTGTTGCACCATGGAAAGTGATGCTAAAGCTGTATATATATATATATATATATATATATATACTAAAATATGCTTCACGATATAGTGTCATTTCATGACGGAATGAATACATATGTTACATAAAATGGGGAGTAATCTGATTCATTTAGAATCATTATCGGCTCTAAACATTGATGCGACATGGCTTCTGTAATGTTTGCCCTCGGCATTTACAATATGCATTAACTGAAACAGAAAATGACGTGAAAATTCAGTATACGGCAATAGTTACCTTCTTAATCATCATAGTTTTAAAGCCAAAACTCTTACTTGAACACGCGACTTACTGTTTGCTGATGATGCAGCACTTCGAGGAATCTAACTGTCGTATGAACAAATCCTATGCTGCTTGCAACATTTTGATTAACCAAAATCTGATAAAAAATGAAATTGCACATCAGCCAGCCCCAGCACGAAACAACTGTTGACGCCAAACACAACCAGACTGTGCATTCGTTCTCCAAGGTACTAATTACAGTTTACGGCCATAGTTCAGAATATGTCAACCATTTAACTATGTCGGATGTAAAGCCACACAGGATAAAAGCTTGATGTTGAGATTGGCAATTAAATTTCCAAAGCTTTAACAATGTTTGGCCTTATTAGGCTTCAAACTAAGATACATGTCTACAAAGCTGTGATTCGCAAAACACACATGTATGACCTGGAGTTTTGGCCATTATGCAGAATACAAATTCAAGAGTCGTATCTTTAAAAAAACATTTTAAGCTCACTTAAGCGACAGTATTGCAAATGTTGATTTTTTTCACCATAAGCGACATCGACGATATTGAATCCTTTCTCATGAAATAACAACTGCGTTGGACTGAACATGTGTTTCTTATGCAAGACGAAATGCTTTTTTAAAATATGTTTATATACAGTCAACTTACTCTAAGGAACTGAGTTGCCGAAACAATGTGACAACGTCGTTACAATAGTCTATGTCGTATTCTAGAGTAAAATATGTCAGAAAGTTTCAGGTGAAATAGATTTAGTTCTGTTAGGTTTAATGCTTACAGCTCATAATATTATTTGAAAAGGCTGCACTCTCTAGTCAGACCATTAATTCTATTTAAGAAAATAATTGCCGTATTGAAGAGGAAGGAGAACCAACATCTGAGACAGTGACTTTACTATGTCAGTTGAAATCAAAACCTCAGTCTTCTTCAGAACCAGTTAATATCACTTCGGGCAGACCCTTAAACATTGAAACAGTAATCAGATTGCAGTGTGAATTTATCATATTGTAGACTTGACGTGTCGAAAACCAACACATCTATGTTATTCTTCTAGATTCTATTCGTCATATATTCACAGAAATAGTTATTATCAAGATTTTTTTTTCTTTTAAAGCTAGATCATTGGCATATCAAAGCGGATTGACTTTCGATGTTTTTGTCGACTCTCGAGGATAGTAAGCGCGTTGCTTGGATATATTATGGAGTATCCATGCATTATCTTGATCACCCAGCGTTTTTGAAGTAAGCAAGGTTAGCACACTTCAAAACTCCACAAATATATTTGCTGATGGATTGCAATGCCCCTGCAAATATGGCTAGACATATTTGGATTGTGTAAAAAACGTCGCTTCGGGGATGACATAGCCATGCTTTAATTTTGCTCAAAAAATCTATAATAGAAGTAAAATAATGTAGTTTAATAATTTCCTGTCTGGCTTATAGATGAATTCTTAAGATAAAGAGAATAAAGCTTACTTTAACCAAGAAATAATAATAAGCATGCTATAATCGGTAATACTCATTGTATTTCCAACAACATATCATACGTTGTCACTCCAACTTCATACCTTATTTTATAGCAAATTTCATTTTACTTTAAGGTTTGTGATGTCATAATCTAATGACATGCATAACAATAACAACCTCAATTGTAATGCTGAATAGCGAGTGCATATAGAAACTCGCGTAATGTATTGTCGACGCACACACGTACGCTTTACAGTCAGATTAATAATTCTAAAAAATAATGACTCGCTAGATTAGTATATACTCCACATGTATACTAACGTAAAAAGAAAAAATATAAACTGAAAGAAAAAATAACGAATATGAGAAACTAAAAACAATAACAACAAACTAGGGTAGAAAAATGAAGGAATTAAAGAAATCGAAAGACTAAATAATTTCGTAAAGAAATTGAAAACGAAATCTCAAGTTGCATGAAAAATTTTCAAAAAGCATCAGTTTCCAGGAGAAAAAAATGAGTAATGCCGGACATGGAAGCAGAGTAAGAAGAAGGAGGCCTGCTGTGTCACCAGTTGTTGCTAAAAGGAGGTAACGACCAACCAGAATGGGCAGTTTGGAAGAAAATAACGTATTACTAAATAGATACTTACAGGATGATAATAGGATCAAATCAAGAATATAAAACACCTAATTGTAAAATACAACAAGCATGAACCAGTAAATTTCTTTACAACCTGATCTGATAAGAGATAATAATATTATTTTCGGAATCAGCCCCCCCCCATTTCTTAGAAAACTTAGGCAACCACGATGTGTTGGCTAGTCTTATATAAAGGGCAAATGTCTGTATGTTCGAGTCTCATGCTCCCTCCCTAAGTATTTCTGCTGCGCTACGCTACCATTTCTCAAACCTTGGTTAGTGGTAGCAAAACAGCGGGACCATGACTGGGTTTAATCTCCCTTCTGTTTCTTTTGTGGTCTGTCAAGTAAGATCAAAGAAGGGCGCTTGAAACATCTTTGTCATGCATGGGTGACTGTCCTTGTGTGATCTATGAGGTGAGTGCCGCACCAATTTATGAGGCAATAAGGTGTGCATTGCTTACCTCTTCCTGTTTGGTAAGTAATGGGTTGAGGGGCACTGTTTATGCTGGGCGATAGCCACACAGTTTGAATCGTTTCCTTTTAGACATTTTATTAGCTGTTCCCCATTGTCCACCGCTTTTTATTGGTTATTCGAAGCTTCCTCTACTCACCTTACATGAGTAGAGGGGGTGCCCTAATCCGCAGCCTGGGGACGCATTGGATGGTCGGAGGAAGACGGCACATCAATGGTGTGTGTTTGTGTGGTCGCTAAAAATTGTTCCCATGCGCATCATACAGGTACGCCCGCGACATCTTTAGTAGGACGATCTCTCAGAGAAAAAATACCGAAGTATTGGGGGGAAAATACAAGTTATATTGTAGAAATATATTTTAGGGAGGGGTCAAATCAAAAACGTACCTTTCGATGCGACTTAATGCAACACGTGAGCGAATGGCCGATACGTTATTTCGTTTTAAATACGTACATTTACATGCTTGCGCACATTGATAAGAGATACCTCTTAATATATTCAGTTATGCGCGTTATTCCCGGCAGCCTTTATTTATTTTTCCCCTTTTTTTTAGCTTACAAATTTTGCTTTTTATTTTGCTTCTGGATACTTGCACGCGAGTCCCTGTTTTGAACGCCCCACCCTCGGTACAATTATTCTTCCTAATATCCTCCGCAGTCAGATTTTTTGCGACCGGGCAAAGCTGCCACCCTTCTTAGCCCCCGTTGTCACAGTATGTTTTTACCCCCGGAAAACGACGGGCGACGTCCAACGCTAACATTCGTTTGAATACGTTACTTGTGGTTATCGTTTGCATTTAAACGTGATTACGAACGTCTTAAATACTTTTTTCTTTGTTTTGTACTTTGTATTTTTTCAGGCATATTTGATCGACCGTTAATTAAATTAAAAGAACATTTTTTCTGTCTTATTTTGAGAGCTAAGTGAATTATATTTTTTGTTAGCTTTTCCGAATTGTAAAAAAAAAACCATTATTTCTAATGTGATGTTTTACACATTGAATAAAATTGTATATTTCTTAACTTTTAAGATTTTTTTCGCTCCTATATTTCAAGGAGGCATATAACACACTAAGTAATAAGTGATCATTTTTAAAATATAAATACACTTATTTTGGTTGTAAATGATCTATGGTGTCACTTTAACTATTGAATTATTTTCAGTGTGTGTTTTTTTAAAGGTTTTATAATAAAAAATGAAATTAATTGACTAATAAACAACAGGCACGTTGCAATGGACCGTACATATCCATCTTTCTAGACTAAAGCAGCAATTTAAAAATTCCCTTTAACTTGTAAATAGTTATTAAAAATAATCAATATACTAAAAATTGTTCATCGGGTTTTCACACTTCTCCGAAATATCTCATGGGGGAGGTGACCACTTACTTCGCCTTTTCGTGTTTTTCCCCCGTGTTTTAGATATACTTGGTTTTAGAAATTGTAATATTTAAGTACAGATATCGACCCCTCCCCTCTATACATTAAGGTACAAGTGAGGGTATTGTTATTTTTGTCGAGGATTACGTAAATCACAACCCTCTATTTTTACATAGTAACTACTTGATAATGTATTACTGAAGATTAACTGCCCGTCTTTTTTTGTAAAGAATTACAATTTATGCGTGCGTGAATGATGTTATGCCTACTTGCATTGAATATGAGACATTTGCAACGTCATAACGTTGATCGTATTTTGGATTAATAAATACAGTATTAGATAAAGGGCGAAGCTTCTGAGGTTCACGCCCAGGAAGGGGGCATGTTTACTGTAACAGCATGGTAAATAATAAGTAATTATTTTAAAACATAAACACGTTTATTTTGGTTTAACATTCTATTTTGACAAAGGATTTTTCCCGAGAATTAGATTTTGCTGAAAAGTACCCCAAAGAGAGATCACATAGATATACATGTTGAACCCTTATATTTGACCCTTGCAACATTCTGGGATTGAGCCAAGTGATCCAAAAGGGGATAAAATAAGCAAAATCACACTTTATACATTTTGCTGAAAATTACTCAACGCAAGATCTCAGATATATGCATCTGGAAACGTACTATTTGACCTTGTGAAAATTCTTGGGCTTGAACCCCAGAGTGTTTATGGAAAACACGTTTCTTATTAGACACATTTTTATTTTTCACATAAAAGAAAATAGTTGTATCTAAATAGAGGTTTTAAATGACACCGACTTTAAAAATTAAGGCATCGTTTTTCATGAAACTGTGTCTGTTTAGCTCAATGTTTTCCATCAGACCAGGTGCCCAGATGGTATAAAAAAAGTAAAACTTTTACGACTTATTTTGGGTAAGATTACAAGTGAAATGACTCTTATAGATTTGATCATACAACTATTGATTATATATTCGAATATTTAAATTTAATATATACGACTGATTTAGAATATAAAATTACAAACTAGTAAGCAAGCTACTCATTTTCAATGTATTACAACACATGAATGAAGATCTGACATTCATCTCACTATCCCTTCAGAGGGAACAAATAAATGAGAACGTGTTAATTCAGAATTGTTTTACAATCCGACTTGACTATGCATTTATTCCGATCTATGTGTGTTACCTGTGAATGTAGGGGTGAGGAGTTTAAATAATAAACACTCATCTACAGTTCTTAGGCAATCCTCGAGATTTTGACAGTAATAAGAACCTTCAAATGGTTTTAATTTTTACATTGATAATTTAGAGGTTTATCATGAAAGGTATTTCTTGATCTGCCATTAAGCATAGGAAGATCGAAAACCGTGTGAAGCACGGTGCCATTTATTTTACTGGATGCTGTACCAGTGGTAGCTGCAACAAACAGCTGGATGTTTCATATCCTTGGCAGAATGTGCTCGCTTTAGGTAATCAGCTATAAGTTTAACAACATGTCTCTTTCACGTCCTACCACAAAAAACATGAAAAAGGCAACGGTCGGGGGACTATATATGGTTTGACTTGTTATCGTTAAAAGTGTATCATATTTTTTATCTTATGTTTTTTTTGTATATTTGATTTATCGAGAGTAAAATAACACAGCTCGTGTAAGAGTTATGGAGAGTAGACAATTCATTTACTCTAGCTTCTCCTTATTTATACCTACTCCTCATTTTAAATGATTCAATTTTTTTGACAAATGGAGAAGAAAAGCTGTATTCTATTTTGGCGGTATTTTGCATGAACATTTGCTAAAGGTATTGAAAATGTTCTGTTTCTATGTCTATCTTTGTGCCCATGCCACTAGTAAGAGAGGTGGAGTTAAGCGTTTATCTGGGATGACATTATCCGCCTGATAGTAAGGGACCGATCTGTGGATTAACAAATTCAAAGGGTGTACTAGCAGCAGGTGCAAAGTACTGGGACTGTTGTTTTGCGATTTGTTGAATGGATCCTGAACCATGCAGTAGCTTCTGGTCGGGCTTCTTGATACCATATTAGTTGGTAATTATTAAGGTTATACCTTATCATGTGCTACAAGCAATATATATTTATTCGTTTTCTTTTCTTACTTTATTTTCTCTCTGTGCCCTACTCTAGGCAAGTTGTTCGATCTTTCTCACAGATCCCAAAACTAATCAAGTAAATTTCCCAGAAGAAAATACATGATTAAACCCGGATCTATAGCTTCCAACATAGAGTCCAACTACCATGTATCCGTCTCCAACATCAGGGGTATATCTTCAAATCTCCCACAGGTAGAAACCCAATTACAGGAGAAAAAAACAGGCGTATTCTTCCAAAGCTAAACTGTCATTGGGCCGATAATTTCCCTAGATTAGTTCGTAATTAAAGATACTCAAGCTTAACTTCCAAACCTGGCCGTTAAGATCGCCATGCGCATGGAATATTTGCCTACATGCACAATTTCTTTCTATGTGATTCGAACATCTCCAGTAAATATCCTAAATTTTCCTATATGTGCT
Organism: Euprymna scolopes; assembly: GCF_053919585.1. NCBI lineage: Eukaryota > Metazoa > Mollusca > Cephalopoda > Sepiida > Sepiolidae > Euprymna > Euprymna scolopes. Next base: position 120,156,171 of record NC_136493.1, on the reverse strand, counting down.
TCTATTTATATTTACTATCTATTGCCGCCAGTACAGCGAAGTTACTATCTTTAAAAGAATATCTGAGAAAATTTACGACATTTTGTTTGCTCATCCTTCGACTAACATTCACGTCTGTAGAGACTTCAATGCAAACAAAGTTAAATTGTTAACCCACTCAAACAAGACCGAGGATTAGTGAAAGTTCAGTCATGATTTTTCTATTTCTTATGCCCTCACTTAGATTGTTTAGGAGTTCACCTGTGTGCCCGACACTAACGACCAGTATTCTAATCTCCTAGACCTTTTCTCACAACATGCTCTGAGCTATGTCTATCTAGCTATTACCACTGAGATCTACCGACCACTCTGTTGTATCAGATAAGTTTAAAACAAAATTTAATAATTTCTCAGATGCACCATAAATCGTACATTATATGGATATTCTATTGCTGACTGGGATAGCTTTTGCACATCTATATCAGATCTATCTCTGCGTTCCATGGTTAAATAAAAACATGTGCCCTCTATTGTATTTTATGACGGGATTCATAATTGTAGGTATAGAGCGTTTAATGCCCTCGAGAAAATTCAAGCTAAAACCCAACAGCCGACCCTGGTTATCTTCAGAATGTGATGCTACTATTTCGCGGATAAATTAAATTGTCCATTATTTCCAACGTAATAGTTGTATTGAGACTAAAGCTGGTTTCAGGATTGATAGCTATTACAGCAAAATAGAAATAAGGACCACGAGAGCGATGCATGCTCAATCCGTTAACCCAAAGTAGCTTAGTAGCAGCTAGGTTCCGACGTATTTTGGCATATAACAAACAGGTTCCTGAACAGACGCGTGTACTCTAGCCAACTATCATCAATAGACCTCAGGTAATCTCGTCAACATCACCAAAGCAACACTCTTTGCCAAGAACATTGTAGCTTATTGTATATTTTGCGACCATAATCGCCAAGCCCCCTGTGTCTATCTTCATGAGAAGTCACGCTATGCGACATACAAATATATGTGCGTCATGTTACTAAGCTAACTAAGATCCTCAATTCCAGTAAAGCAACTGGAACGGACAGGATTCTGCTCTACGTAGAGTAAATGCGCTTACTGTTATATATCATAGGAGTAGCGGATTTCTTCACAGAAGCTTCGTTTATAGAGCAATACCTTTTCACATCACAAACACTTTTGATAGGGTATGTATTAAAGAACTAGTTCACAAAATCCCCAGCTATGGTATAGCTAAAAATGTATTCACAGTTATTAAATGATTTCTCTCTCATAGGTTGATAAGTTTAGTGGTTGATGGGCAGAAATGTGCAGTATGTATGCGGGAATATTTCAGAGGGCTATCCTGAGCAAAAATGTCTTCCTAATCTACATAAATGATCTGTTGAATCACATCGTAGGATAATTCGTAGACATTAATACTGACGACACTACCATCTATGGCCCCACATCAAAGGCCGTAAACGACCAAGTTCTATCTGATTCTCTCTTACGATCTTGAGCACGTGGTACAAGGAGAAAAAAAGGGGGTGGTTACTTGTAATGTACATTAAACCAACCTTCTCGATTTACATAATCAACATTCTGATCCCATTCTGGAATCAACTGAAATGAAGAGCTATCCTCATGAGGTTTTATGTTTTGATAAGTTTTTGAGCTTGAAATTTATTCCTGATCTGAAATGGATCGCGTACATCAAATTCATTGCCAATGTCGCTGGAAAATGGATTAATCGTTCTATCAATCTAGTAGATATCCATCGGCTGATGCAACTCACTACCTATATAAGACCCAGGTACGCCCAAGCATGTAGTATTGTCTTCACATCTGCGCAGCAGCTACTGGAAAAACTAATCATGCCTTGACATAATTCAAAATAGATTTCGTAGCCTAGTATGGGGCGCACTTTTATCTTCCCTAAGACGTCTTTCGCACAGAAGAGACGTTGCGTGTCTATCTCTGCTGTACCGTTATGTTCATGGCACGGGCTCGCCTGAGATTAATCTTTTGGATACCGTTCGCCAAACTTTTACGACAAATACTCGTCTTCTGAAAATACTATCAATAATTTCCTTCACTCTATATATGATAAAATCAAAATGGGTCGAAGCTTCATTTAGTCAATATATGTATATATATATATATATATATATATATATATATATATATATATATATATATATATGACTTTATTTTAAATGTACATAATTATAAAACTCAAATGACTTTGTAACGGGTGTGGTAACCCAACATCTGTTTTACGACTTCTGCATGCGTACATAAACAAATAATCAGCGCGGCAATATGCCTTTTTTACTGTGTACGTTTTCAGCGTCCCAATTGTTATTTATTCGCGTTTAAATTATTCAAATAACAATTGCTATTACTTTCTCCATTTTTTTTACATCGTTCATTTACGTATTACGTTTAAGTTATGTTAAATCAATGTTATTACAAATAAATCTTCTTTAACCCGTGGACAACCATAGGAGCATTTTACAACGGCGATTTACAACCGTTTCCATATTTTTTTTAATTTATTCTCCATTTCTTAATATACCTTTCTTAAAAAATAGTCTTACATTTTCTTCTCCAGTACCAACATAAATAACCCTAACCCTAACCCGGAGAATATGTTTTTTTTTTAAGTTGTGTTACAAATAAATAATATTGCGACAATACAACTTATTGTTTAACTGTGTAAGTTTTCAGTACCCCAATTGTTTTTCTCGCGTTTAAATTAAAACATATATCAAAATTTAAGTTAACTTAAATTATTATGGTATCTGTTCAGTGCACATTTACGTATAAGTATGACAAACCACTTATAATTATAGCTCTAAGTTTTTTTAATAATGAACTATTATAAACAGAACGACTCATATATATTTATCTATATTCTTTTTTTCATTTATATATTCATTCAAAGAAATGTGTATGTTACGTCACAAAAAGTATTTTCATTACTTCACAAGTGCCAGACCCATGCATTAATTCCATAACCAAGTAAACATACTGACCCAACGGCTGACAGGTAGCATAGTTTAGTATAAATTGTAACTTCTATCTTCTTACATTATTTATTTTAAATATTGTAATTTTAAGATTTGTAAATTTTTTTACACTGCATGTATTATTTATACGCATTTCATTTTTTCTTAATACATGGTTTTTGCAAGTAGGTAGAAAGTATATGATTGTTGACTTTTTTCCAGTTCCGATTTCGGCCCTGTCGGTGAGGCATTAGAATATGCCGACTGCCCCCCCCCTGAATTGGAGGTCCTGGATATGACCTCAAACAATATCCAGTGGTGAGGTCCCAGCTTGTGGGCTTTGGGGAGTGTGGATCCACCCATTAATGACCATTGCTCCCAGGCCCACTCTGACCCAGAGCGGCAGTACCTGTCAAGGTCCCAACTATGGGTTAAATAGAAACCGATGTGAAAACAACAAATATATTCTATTAAAAAATCTAAACATTCGGCATTAAATAACCCGAAAAGGGTTGATATGCCGTAAAACAACCAACCAACCAACCAACCAACCAACCAAACTAGTTCCGATTTCACGGACAAGTATATTTGTATTTTCCGAATTCTTTCAACGTTCTATAATCAAACGGCTTAATTTTTCTTTGTTCTTCTCTTCTGAATTTTAATATATTTCATTTCGGTTTTCGATGAAAACTATTACTCTTATTTCATAAACACACACACGCGCGCACACACATATACATATGAAACATCTTTATCTGCCCAAATGTCACAAGACAAATTGGGTCTAGGATTGGGCTCTATGCTCACCTGAGGACCCACAGAAGCCACAACGGAGGACAGTCTTACTCGGACACGAGTGACCGCCGATGATGATGACATAGTAAACAAACCATTTTATTAGGTAAAACAAAGAGGCGAACCTACTTTTATGATCGCGTTGTAAGTAGAAAATAGTAGAGGATTATAGAATATGACTACACTTTACAACGTATGTAAGCTACATGTATGAGTATACTGCATCACTATTGGTCGGCTCTTTAAGCTGCAGCGAAGCAAACACAAAAATGCAAGATATAAGAAAGAGGGGGATAATAACAGCCCAATTAAATCACAGAAACTCAATCTGGAATAACGCGATCGATGTTTAGTAAGACACTGAAGAGGAAGGCAGTTGGCAATCGATCGTAAGAAAGCAGGCTCTTCAGATTGAAGAAAGTCCGCGATCTTTTTCATTTGCCCAACGTTTCTAGCTTGTTGACGAAAATACTTCATATATCACTGACCGCTAAGCAACCAAAATCGCACGAACAGAAAGTATATTTAGCCAGAGATTCCGGCATAACTTGTTCAATCCAAAGGTATACGTTAATGCTTTACTTGATTTACTTTGTTCCGCTACGGGATAAATTGATTTGTGACGAGGATTAAAAAGAAACTAACAAAAGGGTAGACAATGCTGATCAGTTCGCAATTCTCACTGGAATAAGAAAATGATACATATGTTCTCTATATGAATAAAATGAACACATTTTCCCCTCCAACTTTGAGCTTAATAGGATTAAAGATCATGACATTACATGCAAATGTAATGCGTATAGATTGTAGCACATTATCTGAGGTTTGCTATACACCTATTACCTCTGCAGTTCCTCGACAATGGTGCATTCCTATATTTTTTCCGGTGAGAGTCCACTGCCAAAATCACTTAGATTCAATGGAAGTTGCACCATTTTTTCTCGCTATCAGATTCCTTCTTCCCACCTCTCCCCGTTTACACCGCAGCAGATGCGTTCACAAGGAACACTACGAGGAAACACACAGGTCTAATATCGTAGAAGGTTACTTATGCCGTGTCTTTTTATTATTATTTTAATCTGTTTCCCCTGATTTATGCTGTCTGTGTTTTCCATAATAAAATAGAAATAAGAAAAGCGAAAACGCGATTACTATTATTGATTTGTTTTTGCTTTTTTTGGTTAGTGTAAGACGCAATCTGCGCGTTTGTTGTAACGGGTCTAGCCGTGAAATCTGAGCATTAGTTAGTACTTTCAACTCTACATTTATTTTTACACAAAGATTACAACGCAACGATATCGTGATTGTACTTGCAGTAAACTTAAATTAAAATTAAAACAAATACATTCATTCAAAATTCGAGAAAACAAAATATCCATTTAGAATTCTAATATGATGTAACTACTGAAACTAAACCAAAACAAACTTCACTGCGGAATTGATATTTGACCTAATTCACTTTTTAGTTAATTCAGCATGTTTTTTTCTTTTTTTTTGTTTTTTGTTGCTTTTGCCTCAATGATTAGAGTTCGTCCCCCCCTTCAAACTTTTTGAGGGGGTTTTCAAACACACGGTCACCGCCGGGCAATTCGTATTGAACCAGGTTAATTTTCTTAATTGTTTTTTATACGATATTTTTTTTTTAGTTTTAACATTGTTTGGTTTTATAATATTTAAACAGGATTATGGCTTTGCTTTTTGTCATTTTACCACACCCAACCACGCACGCCTCTAAAAGCACGGCAAAGCCGGGTACCCTCCGCTATATATATATATATATATATATATATATATATATATATATATATATATATGCATATATATATATATATGTGCATATATATATATATATGATATGGAATGTTATATTATGATTTATGAAATAGGCGCTCCACTATATATTTTGTAGTATTTTTCGATTAGTTTATTACCAAGAATCAGAGAAACTATTAAACGTTTTTTCATTGGTGTTACAGATAGAAAACCGCCTTTACTTTTTAAAAAGGAACATCAATCATCAATGTGCTTTTTACATTAACAAACACTTGTCTATTTAAGTTGTTAATTATATTTTTAGTTACTCGTTTTTTACGTATAGGTTGAGTTTTATAAATTAATATTTAATGCACGTTCTTTTTTCTGAATGTAATCGTTTCATAATGTCGGTCGATGGTTTCTTTCATAATTTTCATCAATCTATTGGTGTATAGCTCTACATCCACCTATTCAATATTTTTCATAATTATTATTATTATTATTATTATTATTATTATTATTATTATTATTATTATTATTATTATCGATAATAATATTAGTATTATTTCGTTTTGAAAGTTAAATACGTTATACATTTCAGGCAGTTATTAATATTTTATCATTGCAGTTATAGTGAAGGGTTTTTGTTATTCTCAAGGAGAAGTCTCATAAACATGTACATATGATCCTGGCATGCACTTTCAATATAGAAGAGAATATATTTGGAAGAATATGAATATGAGTGCCTGCCCTCAGACCTCGACGAGTTATTTCATCATATTAATATATTTAAAAAGGAAAATACTATATTCATATTTTTGTAGAATATCTGATAACGTTAACGCCTTCATATACATCACATCAGTATAAAAACAATAATTTTATAGTGTATCGAAATAAACGCAGCGCACAGGATATACACTGTAAGCGATAAATTTCATTTAGAAAAAAATAAAACTATACTTTAGTATTAAAACAACATCTTATTATATCTGCAGTGTTGATATCTTACAATTAATGTTATGTTTCTGAGTTCTTTTTAGTGTAACATAATGACAAAAAACTATGAGATGTTCTGTAATATATATATATATATATATATATATATATATATATATATATACTCACAAGTAGTAAGCAGTTTAATGCCTTCTTGCATACAATGATTATGTTTATACTTTCATGTAAACTCTAATTGGAATAATCGTTGGAATTAAGATAAAAATGTGCAAAAATGACAGCAGCATCAAAAAAAACTTATTTGGACACTTTCGTATCAAAAACATTGACTTTCGTTTGTACTCGCAAAGCATAAACTTATAGAAGACCTTTTAAGGTGCGTAAAAAACTTGCAAGTTTCCGCTTAAATTAGATATATTTGCTGGTTACATCCATACTATTCTAATTCTTACGGCTAAGATAAACTCATGAAACACTTTGTATGATCCACAGAATTCTAAATAAAGACAAACTAGCTGCAGATGTTTATGTTGAAAAAAATGTATCCCTATTTGAATAGATGCAAAGATTTAGAATATGTAAAGGTAATCTAGTGTATGTATCTATCAGCATTTCTAACAGAAACCGATTAATTCTCTTTGGAGAAAAAAGGGTTTGCCTTCTTTATAGAGACAAAATTAACAAACGGAACTGAACTCCACAACTATAAACTTCCATGATCAATTACGTGATTTACAATGCGGAAAGCTACACGGATGCTCTGACAAATTTGGTTTTGCTCCTGCCCAAGAATTTCCCACTTTGTATGAAAAGAACGTCAATCAGCTTCGAGATTCTATCACATTCAAAAATAGTCTGTATCATGTGAATCTTAAATGGAATGAAAGAAGAGTTAATGGGTACCCTTCAATTACACTGCTGTTATCTGAATACTGGGGTAAGTTATTAAGGAACTGGTGAAGATAAACATGTATACGCATTATCTACAGGTTTTTTAACAACACATTTTATTATTGAATCAACATTTTGGCAGCCTGAACAATATGGTGACTTAATCTGGATTTCCCAAAATCGAGTTCTTAAGTTGACAGGTTATACTACTACGAGACTGATAGCCGTTTTTAATTATCCATATAAAAAGTAAGACTCAGTCTCAGTAAATGAAGTAGAATACTCTAGAATTAATACTATTGCGATCATAAGAATTTTTATGATACGATTCTGAACAAGCTGATTGTATTAGTCTTCCAGTTTATTTACCTAACTTCTGAAAATAATCTGGATCTGTTTTTCTTTTTTTTATAAAATGTTAGAATTTGCATTGTTTCTTGAAATTAAATCAAAGTATTTTGCATCACTGCAAACCCCCTTTATTAAAAACTATGTACTGAAGTGTATAAATGTAATTTTTGTGTAAATAATTTTGTAAAAACCGTGAATAATATGGAAATTATATCTACTCCATATGCATATCTAAGAACGGGTCTACTGAAAATGAATATCATTTGCAGTCTTGCAATTACATTTCTGTAAAGCTTAAAACATATAAGCAGGTAAAACCTTATCATGAACTGACTCTAGTTGGAAGAAAGGCGTAAGGATATTTGTATTGTCACATTAAAGAGTTCATGATGTGCAGCATGTAGGCGTAAAATAACAGGAAGATATACCTGATACTTCCAAGGTAGTTGATCTGTTTATCTCTCTGGCGGTGCGAAATTGTCTGTTGATAAAAAAAATATGTGGAGATATAAAAACCTGAGTTGGGATAATTCAGTTCCTCAAAATATGAATTCTGTTTGAGGAACGCTGACAAAAACTATTCAGCGATAGACTCTGTATCTTTTCCTTTGAGAGTTTAAGATGATAGAAAATTATACAATGCTATTTTCATGTGTTTTTGTAAATATACTCTGCACAGGATGAAACATCATCCTAAGTATTTGGCAAAGCAAAAGTAGAAATTTAAGCAGGGCCATTCCGTCATAGAAGTCAAACTACCGTCACGCATAATCTCTTCTTCTCTATATAAATAAAATGAACTCATTTTTCTCGTCTGATTTTGACCTTAATAGGATTAAAAATCAAGATATTTCATGCAAATATAATATGCACAAACGGCAGAACAATATCTGAGGTTTGTTATAGACTTATTATTTCTCAAATTCCTCGATAATCTTATATTTCTATACTTTTTCTGCTGAGAAGTCACGGCCAAAATCGGTTAAGATCAATGGAAGTGGTAAAATATTTTCTCTCTAATAAATTCCTCCTCTCCCTGCCACCACTAAACACCGTTTGGGATCGTTACAAGGAACAGTTGAGAAGAGAAAACCGGTTTGGCTTCGTAGTTCTTTCATGTGAAGTTATTTAAAATCACTAAACTAAGTTGCAGTGCTCTGTGGCGTAGTGGTTAGCGTGCTGGACAATTCACATTATATTTTCACGTTCGCGCCGACCTACCGTAGTCGTTTTTTTTTTGTTTTCCTAAACAACTGGAAGGGACTTTTCTTGGTGGCTGAACTGTTAACGTTGCAGATGTTTTTTTGTTTTTTTTTCACACTTTATTTTCCTACTTTTACTCATGACTCCGGGTTTGATCCTTCCTACTTACCTTCCATAACATTTTTTAAAACTCCCCCCGTCCCGGAAAAACCCTCGGGCAACGCCGCGTGCCCCCGCTAGTATTAAATAAAATGCATATAGTTTGGAGTCCCATCAACTTTAGTCCAGATTTAATCGGACGTCATTATACTTACACTTTGTGTGCTTCTCTAGAGATGTGATATTGTAATCTGCCTTATATATATATATATATTGAAACACTCAACTTCTAAATAGTCGCGTATTTTTTGGATTCGTCATTTGAAAAAAATGATGGCATTTGATTAAAATCAATTTAAAAGTACAGAATTTAAAAAAAATACATAACAAAAACATAGTTGGTTAAAAATAAGTATTCTTTTATTTTGCTCACTAAATTATGTATCGCTTTTTTCGGCATAAGGAAAAATCGAAATATATGGGTGCTTACCTGTTAATCTTTTTGTAGTAATATTTATTAAAAGAGACATATTGGGGAAGTATAATTATTGGTAAAAAATAATTTCGTTTTATTTAATTTAATAAAACTCATTTTTTGTTGGTCAATAAAAAAAAATGCAAATATTTGGGAGCTGGGCTCCTTAATATATAAGTATATATAAAATGCGTCGTTTTTTTGGTTTTTTTTAGGAAAAGATGTTTACTCAGAACGCATACATTGAGAGGTAAATGCTTTAATGTATATCAAATGCGTCGTTGCGAAACATTACCCATACGAATAGTGTACTTAATTGTATAAGTAATCGGTAGCATAGACTGTGTATATCTGTTGTGTGGACTAAAAAGACAGAGTTGTCGTCCTGGACGTCGACAAGGATTGAGATTCTTATAGTGATCAATGTGATTTTAACTTTGTAAAATGTGCCACGTATACAGGTTATTTTATGTCCGTTTAATGCTATTCTCGCCCTTCTCGTTTTCGATCCTACATGATTTTAATTGCATATGCATTAAATTAACTTTGTTCTATGTAAAATAATATGTCTCGTTGTGACGCCAGATTTAAATGATGTTAGCAAGCTTTCATTTACGAAGTGAACAACGTGATTCTAGAATATGAGTATTGTCAGAGCTAAGTCAATCAGAATGGACTGACTTTGATTAGGGAGCCTATATTATTAATTATTCGAAAAATGGAATGTTTGTTTCATGCCTATATATCTATTAGCCAGTAACGGTCCCTGTATTATCATGAAGTGTTTATGCATGTGACAACTGGTAGTGGTGAGAGGACAAAATATCCAGAGAAAAATAGAAACTCCGTCATTTAAATATGTTGCGATATTTAGTGTGTTGTTCGTAGAATGTAATGTACCATTTAATTATCAGGACTAAATTGGACGAGAACAGTGCTTGTGAGCTACATACGATAGTGGTCATTAGCCTTGATGTCTTGAATTTGCACGTGACATCTGTTGTCGCAAGACATTCGTCAAGAGGGGGATATGTTGTGGCCATTTCATTATATATGGAGTTTCGTAGGGGACGTTTTTGTCAAGGATGATAAACATGATCACATTGGTTTTGGCTGAGTTCGTCCACTCGATAAATATTTTTGTACGAAATTGGTTATAATGGAGCATTCAAATGACTCAGAAGATAAACGTTGCCCTATGTATAATGGTAAATATTCTATAGGTTTCTACTGCGGATATCCAGTTGATTAAATCGCCAGGTGGCTAACTTTCAGAACATTTCTCATTGATATGGGAGACCCGAATAGATAAGGCAAGAGAAGTGCACTTGGGGCAATCACAACCTCGCTTCCCTGTACTGGGGTCAAATAGAGCAAGCACTTCTTCTGTAAGTAATGTAACCGAACGTCATATTGTAGTTACTGTTCATTTTAAAATGAAAAAAAAACAATAATAAGTTGCGTATTGGTACACCAAAATTTTTAAAGTTTACGAACATACTAAGAAAGGAGGGAAATGGATCCCAAGTTTCCAGCAAAACTACCTAATAAACACCATTCAAAACCCCCTTGTTTTCACAACCTGAATGCAGGTGCATGCATAAATTGGTGAAAAACTTGAACCGTTCCCAGAACCCCAAAGACATAATATGATAAAGAGGAACAATAAGAATATGTAAATTCCACACAGATGAAGAAAAACATCATATGAAAAAACACATTATTTAATCCAGCATTTATGTTTAAGAAACCCTTCATTTCGGTTTGTGCAGACCCATAAATCAAGTAAGATCGGAAGGATATTAGAATTGTGAATTCTGTCAAACGTTTTTGACATTTCCCTGAGAATTATACTATTCATTTCAATGCCCAAGGAAAAGAGAAGTATTATAAAATGTGCATTGTTCTCTTTACATGCATGAGCATAACAGTTAGAACTGGTTCCTGGCATGAGAGTAAAAATATTTATTCAGGCGTAATATGGTTCACAAATTCAATAGTTTCCCGTTGGTACGGTGGCAGTTAGAAATCTCTCTCAAGACCGTAAAATCTTGTGTATATAAAACTATAAGTAGGCGGGAAAGTGGACAATGTAACAATTTAATCAGAAATGCAAATCACAGTAATAGCTGTACCCTGACATATAGGATATCTGGAGACGCGGATTTGGATGTCTTAGCCCCTTATTTACTCAGGATATGCGATAAATTTGAGGATTGGGTTCATTTTAGTTGCGTTAACTCAAGTGAGATACCACTGGAAAATAACTATTGTTCTGCCTTACTTTCATCTTTTGACGAGTAAAAACTAGAAGACGTAGTGTGTACATGATCTTAGCCAACTACATGATTTCTCATAATTGAGGTTTGTTCTCTTGTCGTTGTTTTAGTGGCACTGTTGTAGAACTTGGGATTGTTAACCTTTCCGTGTATTGGTAGGAAGGAAAGTATGACACCCATGTGTGCAGACAACGTTAGACCGTTTTTCCGTAATAGCCAGTGCCGTGATTTGGTGCGTTATATGAACACGCTAGTCTCACTGAATTTCGGCGAACGAGAGGTTTGATGTATAAAATATACTACAGTGTGTCTCTTGTTAGCAGTTAATGTTCGTTTTTCATATGAAGACACGTGTGTCAACGATACCAGTTTGTTACTATTACAAGAGTATTTTAGTGTAAGCAACGGCGCCATTTCTTTTACAGACTTAACGTTATTCTTCTCTCCTTTCTCGTCGGTAAGATAATTCCGACACCTTCAAACTACTTAAAAAAATGCATATATTTTTCTATAGACGTGTATATTTCTTATTCAATACTTTGACATAATATAAAAGTTTGCATCAGATCCGCTTCGTATTGTGGTGGCAATGTGTTGAATATTCTAACTACTTCAAAACATATCTTTCTCCCGATGAAATAATCGCTCTGTATAGCAAACAAATATGCCTTGAGCGTACTTTTGTCAAATTAGAGACGGCACCGCGTAGTGTAACATTATCTGCTTGGACCGTGTAAAAGGTCGGCTCCGAAATCAACTTGGCGAAGACCTATTCACCATCCTACTTTATCTTGATTAAACATAGCAATTATATTTCTGTTTTCTCGCTATTTTACTGACGTAAATAAAACTGCACGTCTTTCTAATATAGAACGTTCGGCAATTAAGCTTATCAACCTATAACAAAGTTTAATATTTTCACTTATCTCTCCGTGCAAAAATTCAATTGTAAATTCTAAGTAAAGCAAAGTTTATTTCCCAGAACTATTAGATATTGATTGAGACCTGCTTTTAGTTATGCTTAGCATCTGCGCAAGTCATTTTTAATGCTAATTACATTTAATAACCACTTTGTGAGTGAACTTTGTTTTGGTCTCGTTTGAGAATTAATACCCTGCTGTCTACGACATTTTTCTGTTTTCACATTTATTACTTTCTGATAGAAATGGCGGTTTTTATAATTAAAGTATTTTTTCTGAATTTTCTTCTTTATTTTCCATTTATATATATGTATATATATATATATATATATATATATATATATATATATATATATATATATATATAGAATGTTAATATTATCTTTTTATACGTGTCAGTTTCTTTTGATTTCGTTGCAATATAGCCGGTCTCTATCCTTACTTGCTTTTCTCATCTGCCTTATCACATTTGTACGTTCTCTAAGCCGAGCTGCATTATTCTAAACTTTCATCAATTCGATAGCAATGAATATGTATATAGTTTAACTATACCAGTGTTTCTTATTTGTCACAGAGTTCGTTGTTAATTCCATTTACTTATTTTATGTGCGTAAAACAAAAACCAAAAAAATCCCTGACGACACATTGTTATCTACATCCACCGCTCAAATATTTTGCATTTCTGCTCAAATCTTCTTAATCCAAAAGTCGATGCTCTCGGCACACTAAAACTCGAACTTTTGTTGTCCAAATCTCGCTTCAAAAACAGGATATTCTGCTGACAAAACTGCCATATAAAAACACGAGGCATAGCTGACAAAACTTGTTACTCAAGCATAGGAATTCAAATTAAACCAAATCTCTGAAAAATGTAATTAAGCAACTTATTTCGAACCGCGAGTGCCTTATTTGCTATAAAGTCAGAAGATCGGAAACATATAACGGGAAAAAGCCTGACATTTTATGCTTGTTGACTAGGCAAGAGCGCGCAAACTGCCCAGAAACATGTGGATCCTAATTTTCGAAATGTTTACAAGAAACTTAATTTGTCTTTTATAGGATTTCAGAAAAAAAGAACCCTTATACTTAAATGATCCGGTGCTCGGATTGGCTCGTTACTGTCTCTCTACAGTCATTCCATTATGACTTTCGCGTAAACTGCCGTCTTGCCTAGATTTTACAGCTACATCCTGTACATAATCACGCGCCTTAAACCTAAAATATGCCTTGCCATTCCATTTACAATCAAGCTGTCAGGAGAATGTACATCACAAATGACTCCTCTTCCCTAGTGTCCCGCTAGGGCAGGCCGATCTTTGAACCCCGGCGAGTCAATGGTGATGATAGTTCGGGTTTGACATATACAATACTACCCGAAATATTTTTCTCAAAATCGTTTTCTTGCTTGAGAAAATGATTTAAAAGTTAAAAAATTGAAGCGATTAAAAGTTTTTCGGTGATTTGTCAAGAACGTTCCGTCACCAAAACAATCCGTACTATTAAGAAAATGGAATCATTATTTAGAATATATTTTAAACTACATTTTTAAATAAAATGAGTGAGGATAATGAATTAATAAAATAAATATTAAGTATGAAAGGCAAACTTTTTTTTTTTAAGAAATAACGACCAAAGTTCGTTTTTCATTTCAGGACATTTTTGGGGGAAGCGTTTTAGATTTCACCGTCGAAAACACTCTCGTTATTGATATTGGAAATTGACGTGTGTTTTTTATTTAATTTGAAAACAACGATTTAGGGTTAATTATTTCGAAAGGAAAGACGAAAGGCTTGTTTAAAATATGTCTTATTATATTTCAAGTGTCTGCAGTAAATTTAAACATTTGTTTATCTTTTTTTAATTTTGGGGGGTACTCCTTGGGCGTTGAGTTCCATGGCGATCAGCAGAAAAAGTTAATGGGTAAATGTTTACTTTGACTACAACAGAACACCGACCAATATTTTTGTTTAGGTATTGGGGATCGCTAACAATGAATCTGATATTAAAACCCGTCGCATATTTACCGTGCGCATGGTATTAACGCCTGAACCCTCGCACTATTTTGTGCCCACTCACCGACCGTTTATGCTATTCTTACCTTATTCGTTCACGCATGGACGCGCGTAGTAAGGTGACTTGTCAGATTGCCGAATAATTTTTAGCAGACATTTTAAATAACAAGAAAGTTTCGAAAAAAACAAAATGTGGTACGACATGTAGTTTGCTTGAAGCATTGTGTGGGATAGTTATGTAGTAGAGATTTAGAAGACTATCACAATGCGAGGAGTGAAATATAGTCGTTGTTGGCAAAAGAAGACGAGAACAAATGTCGATTTACAAATCACCAAGTACATTTTTTACATAGGCATCACAACTTATCAAGGACAAGAGGTCACTCAAGGATAAGGGTTAAAGAGTGTACAGTAGAAATTGGACAACATAGTAATAATTAGTAATGAAAATTATGTAAATTTGATAACTTATATAGAACGGCTCATCAAGAACTTTTTTTACGTTAGACTTGAACACAACCATATTGTAGTCAGTCAGAAAGCAGGA
Organism: Euprymna scolopes; assembly: GCF_053919585.1. Taxonomy (NCBI): domain Eukaryota; kingdom Metazoa; phylum Mollusca; class Cephalopoda; order Sepiida; family Sepiolidae; genus Euprymna; species Euprymna scolopes. Next base: position 120,140,890 of record NC_136493.1, on the reverse strand, counting down.
AATCGGAAGACAATTCCACAGGAGTTCCGTTCTGAGGAAGAAGCTTTGTTCATGGAATCCACGTTTAGGTTTAGGCACAGATAAAGAGTGGGGGAATTATTGATTGTGTGTACAGCTAGACGCGTGTTTCTTGTGAAAGTTTGGCGAGGGGGGACCATAGAGTGAAGCTCAGTCGAACACTTTCCATGAAAATAACGATACATCAGAGACAAACTCGCAACATCTCTTCTGTGAGATAGAGCTTGCAAGGAAGAGAAAGGGACATCTCCTACGAGGCTACGAAGTCTATTTTGGCAGGACAAGTCCTTTCTAGCAGCTCCTGTCCAGATGTAGCAACAGTAATCCATCCTTGGACGTGCCTGGCTCTTATATAGATAGAGAATCGCATCAGCAGTGAGATATTTACCGGATCGATAGAAAGATCCCACCATTTTCCCAGCGGCCTTGGCAACAGATTTCATGTACTTATTCCATTTAAGATCAGGAGTAATGTTCAAGCCCAGAAGCTTGTCAAAACTTGAGGGCTCCTGAAGACGAGAGCTATTTATTTCAATTGATGCCAGATGTTGATCATAATGTTGATGATGTAAAGAGAGAAGCTTGGTTTTAGATGCATTAAAAGTAACCAGTCACTCCTTTCCCCATTGTACTACGTTCTCAAGATTAGAGGAGTGAGAATTGGAAATAACTTGGTCGTTTACTGTCTTAGATGTGCTACCATCAATGGTAGTGTCGTCAGCATAAATGTCTAGAAATGATGTAAGGATGTGAATTCGAAGATCATTAATGTAGATCAGGAATAGAGTTGGGCCCAGGATGGACCCCTGAGGGACACCGGCATTAATATTGTGAGCTTCTGATTTTTGCCCGTCAACTACTACTCTTATGAACCTATCAGAAAAAAAAATGATTTAATAATTGAGAAGACATTTCCAGCTATACCATAGCTGGAGATCTTGTGAAGTAAACCTGTATGCCATACCCTATCGAAGGTCTTAGATATGTCAAGAGCAATTGCCCTAGAAAGGTTGCCTCCGTCGAGAGATTTGCTAATCCTATGACATATAACTGTAAGCACATCTGTTGTAGATCTAGCAGAACGGAAACCATATTGAGTGTCACTAAGAAGGTTATTGTTGTTGAGATGGTTGATTACATCTGCATTTAACACAGATTCCAGCAACGTACTCATGACGCACAGGAGACGTATTGGCCTGTACTGAGAGTAGGATGAGCGATCACCTGAATTCTTAAATACAGGGCATAATGATGAGATTTTCCAGGGAGATCGGAAACTGTTCTCCTTAAGACAACGTTTAAACAGTTTTGTAAATATGAGGGCTAGTTCAGGTTGAAGTTTTTTGGAATACCGTCAGGGCCAGTTGCTTTACTGGAATCAAGGTTTTTGATTAGCCTTTCAACATCACATACAGATATACGTATATCACATAACGTGTTTTCTGATACAGGAGGAAATATTGGGGGTTGGCGGCCTTGGTCGCAAAGAGTAGAATTAGCTGCAAAGTTCTTGACAAAGAGTTTGGCTTTGTCTGATGCTGACCAGATTACCTTTGTAATAGTTGGGGTGGAGCACACGCTTCTGTTATGGATTCTGTTTGCTATTTGCCAAAACTGGTGGGAAACAAGCCGCTGCTCAGCTACTTTGGACTTAACAGATTGAGCATACAACTCTCTTGCGTTCTTTATTACTTTCTTACAATGGTTGCTGGCAGTCTTGAAAGCGACTTTAGTTTCCATGCATCTATTAGGGTGGAAGCAGTGGAAAAAGTGAGTTCTGTGTGCAATGGCAGCAGCACATTCTGGAGAGAACCATGGCTGGTTGTTAGGTTTTTGCTGACACTGTTTCGAGACTATGAAACGGTCAATACCTACAATTAATAATTCCGCCAGGTCTAATTATCTCTATATTTATGTATTCAGTTGTATTAAGTAAAAATGTATTACTTGTCATGTCTACGACAATATCCCTTATTAATTTTGGAAAAAAATAACTTTTCAAATGGTAGACGTAACAGATCGATTTAAACCATGCTAGATGGTGGAGCGCAAACAAATGTGGTACATCTTTCTGTGTTACTTAGTTTTTGTATGCGTTTTAATTGATCTAAAACATTACGTTTTCACAAGCGCCCCCCAATGTAAATAGAATTTGGTGCAAAATTAAACAGCATTTCTGCTGGTGTATGCCGAACTTTACTTAGGGAAAACGGTAAATTAAACTGCAGAAGCATCAGTTAAACGTTGTATTAGTTTTATAATTGACCCCCCACCTCCAAAAACAGTTAATAAACGAAAAACTTGTGAACACTTATTTTTAGATCAATTAAAAAGCATAAAACACTACGTAACACAGTAAAGGGAACCACATTTCGTTTGAGTAAACTTTCTTGTTATTTTAAATGTCTGCTAAAAAATTATTCAGCGATCTGGTAAGTCACCTTATTACGCGCTTCCATGGGCGAACGCTTCATGTAAGAATAGCATAAACGATAGCGGTGAGTTGGCACAAAATAATGCGAGGGTTCAGGGGTTAATACCATGCAAACGATAAATTTGCGATGAGTTTGAAAATCAGATTCGTGTTCCGCCACCCAGAAAACCTAATAAAATATTTTTTGGTCGGTGTTCTGTTATAGTTAAAGTAAACATTTACCCATTAAGTGTTCCCTGATCGCCATAGGCACTACACGCCTAAGGAGTACCTGTTTTTCTATTAGGTTAGTGCAAAAATCATTGCATTTTGTGACGTTCAAATGAACGTCAAAAACATTTTTTTGCACCAACCTAATATTTCACATCAAATTCTATTTGAATTTGTTTATTATAATATGGTAATACTCCAGTTTTATCTAAAAAAAATAGTCCATAGAATGTGATTCTACACATTCTTTTCGAAACATAACCGCGTAAATTTTCAAGTTTTTCTACTTAATAAAAAACACTTTGCAGAAAATCAGTGTCAAATTTTAATTTCTTTTATTTTTAGGGATTAATTGTTTTGAAGCAGTGTTTTTCTTCTAAAATTAAATCAGATATCCCACAAAGATTCATACGAGTAAATAAGGAAACTCCTATAATAGTTTTTCGTAATTTGTGCATCTATGCTATTGTGCTAAAATAATTCTTATTTAGAAAACCATTCTTAATATGGGGAGGAGGTTATATTGTAAATATGCTGTACATTCACCTAAAAATTTAATGAACAAAAATTTCTTAAAAAAATAAATTTAACTTGGAAATACTATTAAAAATAGCATAGTAACATAGATACCCAAGGACTGGTTTTTCAAACACTAAACACTCGTTTAAAATGGCACAGCTACAGCAAGAATGAATCTCTTTGTGGATAAATTCATGTTATCGAAGGAGGAGCTAAAATTTGCTAAAAATGTCTAAACGAAACACTAATATTCCTCTGGTTTTGTTTGGTCCTCTCTCTTCAATTTAACTAATTCATCACTAGAGTTTTTCATTATGTCCTATAACAAGCACTTATTTTTGGACGTATGGAATTGGAATATAGCCTAATACAGTTTCCTTCAGTTATACTCCATTTATTTATATTACTTTTCAGATTAGAATGTCAGTAAAAGCATGACGTTCAGTTTTAACCCGTGGCTCACAAAATTTGCTGGCCCACCTTGGCATTTGGATGAAACAGCACCCCACCCCAATTTCACATCAAGTCATCAAGTTTAGTTAGTTCCTCGAAAACATTTATCCCCACTTAAAAATAGTTAATTGCCAAGGAACTACATAGTATTCGGCAAGCATTCAATCCAAAATTACCCTTGTTAAGGTAATATTATATGGGACAGAAGGTCAATATATTTTACTATAAGAGGGCCAAATCGATTGACAGGAAAGCTCTTGAAGAAATCAAATTGAAAATAATGAAGGAACAGCTAGACAGACTGTGTGATATATCTTCTTGTAGTTGTACACTTTCTTTGGGATTTGATGATTTTGCAAGACAGAAAATTGTCAAACAAGGCACATAATCTGCACTTGTCCTCCTAACAAGGAAGTAAAATTATTTCTATAGATTCACCTGCAATTATATTCCTTTTTTGTGGAAAATAAAATAATATATAGGTATTTTTATGTAACCTGGCTCTATTATTAAATATGCAAATTTTCCAAAATACAGGTTCCACTAGAAAAACTGCAATTTACAGCATTTTTTAAATTAATTGACGGAACAGCAAAAAACCTAACAACATTTATTGGTCCTTTGGGGAAACTTTGTATCAATAATTATCAAGATTTGCCTCCAGTAGAATTCTAAAAAAATAGTGTCCCTCCCGATTATAATTGTCTGGCAGCAGAAGAAAAAAATAATTTAAGTGTGAAGACCAGAGGCTACTTTTTGAGTATGCTGTTGGCATTTCTTGTGGATAATTTCATTTACAAATGTGGGCCCTTGAATTAAGGACGATGGCTAACATAAGCCACAAGAGTAATGTGTTTATGGACTAGAGTTGTCTATCCTCAAACACTATGATAAATTAAACATTTTGGTCAAATTCATCATCGAAGTGTATGCAGTTAGTTGGTTTGGGATCAAAACCGACGATATTTTTTTAACCAATAACAGTATACAGTTAACTGCACTCCAAATTACTGGTTTAAACTGTTCAAAATATAGTGCATTTGCACAACTTCCTGAAAATATAATATCGATGTTAAACTCAGATGAATTGGATGTGAGAGAAGAGGACATTCAAACGATTTTGTCCATTAGGTAAATAAATATTTATCCATTAAATTGTATTAATGTTCTAAAGTTACCCAAGTAATAGCTAGTTTTACTCATATTACATCGCAAAAATATTAAAACCAAAAAGAAGTGTTTTCAAATAATTGTTTTGTTTTTTTGTGTTGTTTTTCCAGAAATAGTGAACAACTAAAAAAAAAATGAAAAAGATTACTGCTATCAAGTTTGCAGCCGCACACTGGTAAAATTTGATCGATTCCTCCAAAATAGTTGTATATGGGTGGGAAGTAAGACATAGATACATTATTACAAAGTCATCATGCCAGCAAATTAGACCCTTGTTTTCCTCAAAAGGAAATTATAATAGAACTAAATTGTCCTGTATATAAGTGTATATAGTTGTCTCTAATAAAAAATTAAAATACATGGTTCTGTAACTTGTATCAAGTCGTTATATTGTGTAATACATCTCCACATATCTTTTTGATTTGTGAAATTTAGAAGACTTAGTTCCTAATAAGCTTGTTTACAATTTTTGTTAAATCAATGCAGAAGTTGTAATTCATAATTAAAATTATAATCTATGTATTTATTTTTCTGTCAATCTATTTCATATAAATATATACATTTTAATTGAATATTTTATGAAAATAGTGAAATTTCAAAGTCAGTGTTGTGAATAATGCTATGAAAATGAATGTTTTTCAGCATTTTTCTACACGATTTTTAAAATTAAATGCTCAATTTTCTTTTCAAGATTGAATCTAATTTTTGGTATATGTTCTTAATCATCAAATCCCAACTATAATCACCAGTGCCATGTTGATTTTCTGAAGAAAAGTGCAAATCAACCTGCCCTATTGCTCCGTGGTTCAGTGGTTATATCCAAATATCTTTTATTTGGATCATGTATATTCTGTTTTCATCGCATTTAAACATGTATATCTTGTATTATTAGATTAATAATAACCAGTTAAACTATGCGGTACTGTGCCCTCTCTTTTTATTACCTTGAGTAACATGCCAGAATGTTGACTCTTCAGCTGATATCCTTCCTCTTCCAGCATTCGCTTTCCACGTCAGCTGATGTCTTTCAACTATTCCATTACTTCTCGGCATATGTGCTTTCCTGTAATAAGTTATCTTGCACTTTCTAAGACTGTTGAAAGCCTAGAGCGAGAACTTTTAGTGCCTATTTACTGGACATCGTTCACTAATTTTGTTTTCATTTCCTTTGAACTGACAAATGCAGATTCAGTATGAAACACCCTCTACATTGCCAGTCTCTTAATTCCGCGGTCACTTATTGACAAATAGCATTCTCCACACTAGTATATTTTGTCTATAAGAAACTTTGTCCCATTTTTCGAAGTCCCAATTTCTCTAGTATATATATAATATATATATATATATATATATATATATATATATATATATATATATTAATCGAACTTTATCGGACGCATTTTTTATCATCTTCTAAACTCCTACCTCTTCTATATTCCGCACTAACTATAATACTCTTTCTTTTATTATGATGCGCATGTCATTCAAATCTTATAGTAAACAAGACAGAATACTGACACCCATACATTTTCTAAGTGATATTTTTTTAATATCCGTGTAAATGTATTACTTAGTTTTTCACTGAAGGCGCAAACACTGCATTTATTTGCAGTTTAAATTCAGATCCAAAGTCTAAACGCTTACCTAAATTTGGTATTACAATAATTTTTTCGCAATAATCGTATTCTCCGACTTGCCTCCACAGCATATTTCACCCAACGTTACGGCTGAATTGGATCGTATTTCGACTTCTGTCAATAGCCATTTTGTAGTTGAATTGATGCATTTGAGAATGGCGTGTAATTCGGATACGTATTTATGATAATAATCATTCTTGTTCCGACCATGCTAAATAATGCTCCACTAAACCGACAATTCCCACGACCACGGATGTTTCAATATTGCTTGCGTTACACCCCCTACTACTTTTTCAGGTATATGCCAAGTTTTAGATACATAGCCATTATTTTTACATTAGATAGAATATTCCGTATAAATTTAACAATCTCCCACCAACATCAACTCCCTAGTTTTCTGCAATTCCTCTTCTTTAAAGAAAACTGCATGCCAGTCGCAGCGATCCATAAACTGGATAGTGTCTCAACAATTTGCTACAGATGGGTAAAACTTCTACTAATTTCTCCTCTTATTTAAAAAATTTCGTTGCCTCGACCTAATATCAACCATCACATATTGCTTTTTATTAGTTTAAACCCGAATGATGTTCCTCCTCCGAATGATTTCGTGGATATTTTTTATCAGCTCAAACCTTTTCAAATTTTACGTAATTTCTTTTGTTGATATTTTTTATTACATCGACTATTATTGCACCCGTTATTTATTCAGTGTCTTCTTTTGTTTTCATTTTTTCTTCGAAACGTGTTTAAAATAGCTGGCGTAATGTACGGCGAAATTTCAGTCTGTTAGGCATTTTTTTCATAGTAAACAGGTTGTACTGTCATAGTTCTATCGGCACATATTGCTGCAAGAAGGCAGGCTCTAGATCCACGGTCGAAGTTCTTCACGTCAACGTCCCTTCCTTTGGGATATTCATTACACACACATTTATTACATTGCTCACAGTATATCAACCTCGCAAACCGATCCAATTCACAGAATTATAACACACGCATGATATATTTTTTTGCACGGAACCCTGCTTTAAAAGGAACCACCTTTTAAATATCCCCTTTATGGTAAATATTTACTTTCTAACATCCACATTTTTCCATCATATTTTAACCATAGAGTTTGTATCATTTAAAAGTGGATCCTAACATGCTAATCTATTTCGTAACACTGTAGGCTGTACATGAATATTTATTGATTTCTCTCAATCGAAATTTGCCAAATATCCATCTTCAATTTTTACAAACATCTAGCTGATACATAGCTACGGCGCAGTGTACATTTCCAAGTTTACTAAGCTTTCGTTATGGTTACACTTCCTATAACATTTATTACATCTATTCTACTTATGATGAACATCAGTTAAAGGATGGGATTCATTAATATCACAAGCACTTTTACTCATAGACTATGTAAATTTGTCTGCACTTGCCGGACTCCTTTACATTTCATGTGCCTTCTCTAAACTTCGTTCACTTTCTCTCGCATCCACTCAGGAGTTAAAACATTTTTTGTGTCGTGATAATCCAGTATCAAAAACGGTAGACATTACCACATTGGCAACATAAGTTATGTCATTAAAATATGCCAATACTACTTTTATTATAGCCTCTGGAACAAAGCAACGTTTGTACGGTTGCCTGAATCTGAATACAATATCATCAATGTGCTCACACTTTCCAGAATTGTTGCACCTTGCATGAAGTATGCCCTTACCATCTAGTATAAAGTGACGTCTTTGACATCTGAAACAAAAAATCTGCTTGATTATAAATTTGTAGATTGATTTGTGCACGAACTATAATTGTTCAACTTGCGATTTCTGTTCTTGAGTAGACGCTTCGCAAATAATATTATTATTTTTCTTTTTTCGTAAAGTCACTGTTCCAGTGTTACAAATACATCGTTTTATAATCCTCAAATGAAAGCAAGGTTGTTTGTATGATCCTGCCTTATCTCTAGGAATTTTATTGTTCAGCCAATTTTCTGACGGTATTAGTGTAAACCCCAGCCGAGTTTCCTGTCCAATGTAATTGTTTTAGCTTAAAAAGAATTGTTCAGATGCTAGCACTAGGGTCATTTATATCTGGGTCGAATCTAATTGGTCTTCTTTACTACCCATTATATAAAGAGTAAGCGCTAGACAATTGAGATAAAGGTGGCTAAATCTCGTAACGTCTAGAACATTTATTGTTCAGCTACCAATTATTCTACATTGATCCACGTTTTTTGTCTTTACGAAAATCAGGTATCATATCTTCTCGTAATCTCAGAGCCGATATAGTATTTTAAAAACAATCAAGTTTTACAGTTTTACAGTTATCCTGAAGGGTTATTTCCTAAGTTTTTGAACGAATTAACGAGTTTGAATTCGCCAAACATCTGTATAAATTCACTCATCAAAATTTCACATTGCTGCCAAAAAGTCGTTATTACAAAACATTCACATGATTTTAACATCATAAAATATTTCAAACCGGAATAAACTCATGTGCCTATTATATAAAGATAACGCAAGCATATTGCTCGGGACCCTACAAAATGCACACTACAGGTTGGTATCAAAATAAATTAGCATAAAATCACGGAAAATACTAATCTTGCTTATAGTCGCATATCTGATGCTATTTATTTTCTCTTAGTAGATTGTTCTTCAGTCTGTTACATTTTATCATTTTATGCTTTATTTTCCCTATCGTGCAGTATCTATATTCCAATATATGTAATGTCAGTTTCATCAGTTGTTATAGTTTAATTTGTGTTACTTAAAATAGCATTTTGTGTGCTTTAAATTTCCATATTTTGTTTGTCAAATGACTATTTGGTTTTCCGATTTGCTATTTTATGTATATGCCACATTTTGTTTTATATTAATTTAGCTGTTTCTCAAAAAAATACCCCTTTCTCTCCCACTTCTCTCTCTACACACACATACCCACCCATACAAACACACACACACACACATATATATATATGTATGTATATATATATATATATATATATATATATATATATTCACATTATAGTAATATTTACTGCATTAGTTGAAGATTAAGTTGGTCGGTAGTTAGTATTGTCTTTTTTTAAAAATCCATTACATGTGGTGGTTTGATTTTACCATACATGTTGACCTTGATCTATATATGTGTTATCAATTAGTGTATTACTGATCAATCAGTAATTAGCTGCTAAGGAAAATGTATGATCGGTTATATAAGCTGTTTAACTTTGAATGTATTACCGCGCCCTTATTAACACATTTTATGCATTTTAGCTCAATTATATTATTCCATAAATAAATGCGGTTGTTTTGCAGCATTTTATATAATTTACACCGATTACAATATATCATAATTTTCCTGGGTTACTTATAATTTTTTTATGATTATAAAACAAATGCTAAGATTTAAGAGGATAATGGTATTCTATGTTTGTCGTTGAATCCGTGTATTAACTTACTCGAAGTTTGTGTCTCTGGGTTTTCATGTGAAGGAAAGCTCGTCTATTTATTTGTATGATTTTGTATGTGTTTTTACTGTGTGTAGATACTTCCATATAAAAATAAACACACGTTTATAATTTGAAACTATAACAATAGTAGATCAAGTTTATTGAATTATTATACATTTTTGACGATCTATTCACATAAATGCATTAATAATCAATTTCGGACTAGATTTTTTTTCAAGATAACAATATTAATTTCCGTTACATCTTTTTGTGCCTGGCTGAAATTTGACAGATTTATTATGTATAGTATTGCAAGAGTGATAAATATCGTCATAATACCTAAATATATATTGATAATAATAGAAAGCGCTCTGATTTAACTGGATAAATATAACATCATATTCAACTTTTCAGTTGAATATATCCTATAATATGTATATATATATATATATATATATATATGAAAACGTGTGTGTAAATATACATATATCTCTATATATATTTATATATGCAAACACATTTATATATTTATATATGCATGTATATATATATATCTGTATATATATATATATATATATATATATATATATATATATATATATACCTACAGTTTTGAAATGCAGTTAAACATATGTGCATACAAAGTAATTAACATTACAGCAGCGACATTATTATTATAGATAAAGATTTACAATATATAGATAGAAATATAGCTATACTTGTATGCGTACCCAGCGTTGCATGCATAAAGTTCTGTTTGAAACACACCTGTATAAAAATCATTTTCATCATGGGAAACTTTAATACCGCCACAACAAAAAGAACGGATGAAGACATGTAAATGTAATCAAAGTATGTGATACACTCTCCGCCAAGATACTGAGCCCTAGAAAGACCCCGCAATATGATTAAAAGTAAATCATTACAACGTTAGTTACAATAAAAATAGCAATAAAAAATAGCAATAAAAATTGGCCTTCAGGACAAGATCAAAGTGTAGTATCTGTTCTTCAGATGCTGCAAGCTATGACTAGCAAAGACCAGATGTGGGGCAACCTCACATGCCTGACCTTTAACCAGCTCCCATTTCCCGCCTCTCGGGAGCTGGTCCCCTTTTTCCCTTCCCCCTCCCTTCACTCCTCACATTAAAAATTGGCCTTGTGCCTAATTTGCTTGGTGGGGGAGCAAATAAATACCATCTGTTCTTCAGATGCTGCACTTCTATTTCTTGTTCTCTTTCGGTGGAGGAGAAATCCTTCACGACTGAGACAATTTTTATTTTTGTACCTTTTCTTCACGTTAAAAAACGACCCGGGTGTCTAACTCTGTCCCGTGGGGAGGCATAGTAAATAGGTACAATAAAAATAGCAGCGAATGCCAGTGCAATCGAAAAGAAATCTACCGAAAATTAATTCCAAATAAATTAAATTAAATTTTTCGTCAATTTATATTTCTAATAATCTTACCCCCCTCCCAATTTATTTTTCATAATTTGGGGTTCATCTATTTATTAAATTGTTAGGTGGAAATAAAGAATTGTCTTATAAAATTAACGAAAATTTATCGGTGTTTTATGTTTCAAATAAAATTCTCGCCCCTCCACCACAAAAAAAACGAACTGGATGGTTCATGTTTTGCTCCCCTCCTCCACTCACTCGCCAAACTTGAAAAAAATATTAGAGATGGCATGATTTGTTGAACGATTTGTGGCCAAAACGCGGGGGCTCATTGTACGCTAAATGTATATAGAAAAGTTATCCCACACACTGAAATGTTATTTTTTGGTTTCAAAATTTCTCCTTTCATATTATATATAAAGACTGCTTTAACGTAATAGGCTCCCCAAAAAAGCAGGGGTTTATACTCTTAGGGGTTTAATTACGCTGGGTCACGTCGTAAAAAGTTACCCTTTTTAATTTAAGATATTAAATAAATTATAAAGTAAGTCTGTTTCGCAGGCAATTAAACACACTTGCGATGGCATAATTATTATAATAAATCCTGGGCAACACCGATTAAATTTTATAAAAACAAGAAAACGGATAATGAATCTTGCTCAAATGGAAAGTGTCCATGTGTCTTACTAACTCTGTCCTAGTGCAGATGCAAGTAAATGAGTACATCAATTTTAATTATTTTTCTCGGTAGAAGTATCACCGCCCCCTTGAAAATTCCTCTAAAATTACCATTTGTATATGTTTCAGGGGCGTTAACAAGAACATAAAAGTTAAAATTACGGGAAATGAGTAGTTTCCAAGATATGAGCAAATGTTAGTTCCAGTGGGGGATGTTTATATTAGTCTTAATTTAAAAAAATATTATTGAACACACACACTAACACACACGCACACACACACACACAAACACGCCCGTATATATATATATATATATATATATATATATATATATATATATATATATATATATATGTATATATATATGTATATACACACACAATATGCATAAATATATGTGTATACTTATATATAATGAATAAGATCAGTTTAATATCATAACAATAACCACTGTGGTTTAGAGTTATACAAAATAATATTAGGGGAGTTTAATTTAAATACAGCTAGTCTTCAATAATATAGACACTTTCGCACAAGACCATCAAATATACTCAACTCTTAGAGGACATAGGCATAATATTATTACAAACAAGACTCTCAATATTGCCTTTTCCTTTTTATATCCAATGTCTGACGCTTATTTAGACTCCTTCGAAGTAATAAATTAGCAAATTGTTGTTCCACCCCATCTAACTAATGCCATTATTATTTTTAAATAACATGTGCAAACCTTTAGCTTTCCTGTTTATGTTACAATCGATAATTTACACTTAGAAATCTTAATTTACATAGTAAATTGGCTTACTTTATTTTAACTTATATGTTACTAATTCTGGAATCTTATTGTCATATTTTATAATAAAATGCAATTCACCAAACCTGTTAATAAAATCCAAATATTTACATATTGAAATTTTAATGAGATCCTTACATCAGCATATATAACATTGAATACAACGATATCTATACATTCAAATATTCTACATCCATTATATATATATATATATATATATATATATATATATATATATATATATATATATATTAGATATGATTTTACTTATTTTACAAGCAAGTTAATTCTGATACATAAAACTAATTTTTAGAAATTCGCTTTTTTAAAGTTCTTATTTATGTGTCTAAATTATTTTTAACCAGCTTAATAAACATACCCTACCTACTCTTATATGTTTCTATATTGTTATAATGAATAATGATTGTATAATATAGTTTTATTTATATACTATGTATAACTCTTTTTCACTCTATTTATGTAGTCATTTAATTTTATGTAAACCGCACTCTTGCGTATCATATATATCCAGTTCTTTATCTTTTATGTATATTATCTAATACATTTTAACTTATTTTACCTTAGTTAATTTAACTATAAGTTGTAATCCGGCATGTTATCGTTTATAATATTATTATGTATTATAAATTATATTACGTTAATACCAACTGTAGTAAAATTATTTTAAATTGAATTTTAATTTCTAAATCTACAGCGATTTCGATTTTTTAATTTCGATCTCTTGAAATTTAAGATGTATTTAAATGCTGATTCTAAATCTGTGTGTTTATTAAAAGTTAATTTCTGTAGATGTCTCGATATATTGATTTTAATCTTTATCATTATTTTAATCTATATATATCGTGTGTAATTTGCTGCACAACATAATAATAATAATAATAATAATAATAATAATAATAATAATAATAATAATAAGCATGATAATAATATACAGACAACCTATTAACCTTGCCATGTCTTTTTTTCACAGATTCGGCAGACCCCATAATATGCTCCTATGATTAAAACAGCTTTCGGATTAAATACCTACGTTGGGGTGAGGAGCAAAATGTTTGCTTTGTTTTCTAAGTTAGTTATACACCGACCGATTACAAGCTACTCAGTTGTGAAACAAAATGGTTGCGAGGGATTAAAATAGATTTTAGGAGGGATATCATATACTTTCACATCTGGTAAACAACTTATATACCCAAAATTCAACTGTGATATTTGTTGTCATCATATCCACAGACCTATAAAAGTCGACATTTACAATCAAATTAGCGCTACGAGATAGAAATACCAACGAAAAGTTAATACGAATGTAATCAACCAAGCATAAACAGAAGTTATTTTGCATATTTTCTTTACGAATTCAGATAAAACGTGCATTAAATAAAATTTGTAAAGTTGATGTTCACCCCCACCCCCGCTGGTAAAATTTTCAACCTGCAATTGCAAAGTCATTACAATAGTTTAAGTATTATGTTGGTGTAAAAATAATGTCGTTTTTACTTGAAGTTAAACATAAAAAACGGCATTACTTTTGCACCAACCTAATATAATTCTATTCTATGTACATCATCTTATAGAATCATTTTACACAAAAACCTTACATTATTAATATTTAATTAGTTACTCTAAGAATACTACTAAAAACAGATAGGTCTAATAAAACCATTATGTTTTTTCAATCAGACAAATTGCTGGAGTACTTGAGAACCCAACGCATGATTCGATCTCGATATCTTTCTATCCATTTAAAATTTGAAATGAAAATCTGGCCCTTCTTTAATACTGCTTGCTAACTACGTTTTTGGTTTTAGGTTTTCAGTTTGGAGAATATTATTATCAGGACACATTTATTTGATTATCAGTCTGAAACACTTGTCTCATTTTTGTTGTTGTTTTTATTGATACATGTTTAATAATAATAGAGATCTTTAATTGAAAAAATACTATGTGGTCAGACGCTTGTATCAGTTGGTAACCTGATTACTGTGTATCCAAATATGGCTTACAATTTCTGCAATTTTCTCTGACGAAGGAATCTTGGTTCTTAGAAATGGCGCTCTTTATATAATCAATTATAATTATTTGCAAAGGTTATGAATCCATTAATAGTATATTGATGAAGATCAGGCAATAGAATTTCATGTAGCATGTCCTGGAATGCAACATCATAATTGATATTGAAGGGGTGACCATCAGTGATATTTGGAAATATTGTTTCTCCTAAACCGTGTAATGGCACATAGTTAGCAATAATGTGTTTGAAAATGAGTGTTATGGAAGCCATTATAATTTTCATGGTTAAACTGTATTAATTCTTCGGAATCCCCTTATTCCTCCAGTCATGCTATTTCAGTTCAAGCCTCAACAATTCCTAATAAAAATTAGTTTTGCCATGTCTATATATAAATTTCAAGGACAAGAGTCAAATTTGCTTTTCTTAACCTTTAAAAATCTTGTTTGTCTCATGGCACGTAGTACGTTGGTTTCATAAGCATTTGAAATTCTGAAAAAATTCTCATTTACGCACCTGTTAGATATCATAGCCAAGATGTTGTTTATGTAGAGTTTCTTTTCAGAAGTAATGCTACAGCACATTTACCAGTATTCAGATAAGCACAGCTATAAACTAAATTTTAATTATCTTTCTAAGAGAATAAATTACTATTGTCATCCATTATGTAAAGGGCAAAATGGACGCTAGCGTTTGTATATGTCTACGAAAAGATGTTTGCATCAGGATTCTAGCATCGATTAGATCTGTGAGAAGTTTTCGCATACTTCCCAGATCGTAATATATCGCATTCGCAAACGGGCATTGTCTGTGCCTTTTTTTAATCGAGTTAAAGAAAATTACCACTGTGTCGTCGTTTCTGCTTTCTTTTTCGTGTAAATAAAACGAATCTAGTAGCCGGGTACTATCTGTCCTTGGTCAATGTAGGAGAAACCGTTTATACTGCGACAATTAATATTTATTTGAATACTGCCAGAATGCCCACGACCTTGTGTGCAATTTGCTTCTGTGGGATGTTTAAATGCAACGTCATTACGTTGATTGCCTACGTTAAATTTGAACGCATTAGACTTCCGATGGCGTCATGGAGCCACTGTAAGACGACACATTTTCTATCATTTTCTTTTTCCCCTACGGGTCACGGGTTTGATCCTGTCGGCCTACTACAACAATTTTTAGCTCACCACACAACTTACATGCCCGGTTTACGCGGATCAGCTAGGTTAGTCTAATATAAAAAAAATACATAATGGACGCGAGCGTTAGTGTATGCACAGGAATGTCATTTTTGTCAGGCTTCTCGCATTGGTAAGATTCGGCGAGAAGTTTTCGCATACTTCCAAGATAGTAATATTTCGCATTAGAAACCGGACACTGTCTCTATCTTTATTTTGATCCAGTTAAACACAATTCCTTCCGTGCCGTCGACTCGGCTATTCGTGTTCGTCCTTTTCGTATAAATAAAGCGAGACTATTCGAACACTAAGGCCTGGCCTTCGCGCCGGGTATTATCTGTTCTGTAATTAGTCATGCGTCAATGTAGGGAAATCTCTTCATTCTGATACAATTACTATTTATTTGGATACCGCCAGAGTGATCTGTTAGCAGAGCTTGATTCCCGCCCCCCACATTAAACTATTTTTCTTCCGTGAGAGGTTTAAAGGCAATGCCATTTCTGCAATTCACCTTTTGTGTGTGATTGATCATATTAAATTTGAACGTTTTAGACTTCCGGTCGCGTCATGGCGTAGCGGTAAGACGTTCCATATTTCTTTCACTTTCTTTTCCACCTTCCCGTCACCGGTTTGAGGCTGCCTGCCTACTCCCACATTATTATTATTATTATTTTATTTTTTTTGCTAAACATACAAGTCCAAACACCCGAGTAACTTTGGGCACCCATGTAACTCGTTATATATATATTTAAAGTAAATAGATAAACCAAAATAAGGTTTAACATTTTTCAGATATGCCCTATGATATGCAATAATAATTGCAATTCTAACATCATATTTGAAAAATATAAGGTCTTAAAGATAAAAGAATTAAACTATAAAGAGGATTAGAACTACTAGAGATGTTACATGATAAAGGGTTGTCCCCTTTTCATGTAAGTAAAAAAATAGGGGATTAGTTAAATGTAAATATGAAAAAGGATAATCAAGAATTCGAACTTGCGAAGCTAGATTTGGAATTGAAAATTCCAATCATAAATTTAAATAAATACAGAGTGTTATTGAAATAAGGAATGTGGAATCGCATTTAGTTATCTTACATATCAGTTATTAGAAATGAATGTAATAATGAAATGTGTTTCTGCTATAAAAATGGAAATTAAAAAAAGGAATTTAATCGTCAATTGAAATTGTAAACATATTTTGTAACAATGTTATTTGAAAAATAGGTTACTGAAGTTGGGGTCATGTCAAGTTTGGCAACGTGACGCATGCCATACAACGTGCTTTATGAGCACATGTATGATCATGCGATGACGTGCCGAGTTCTCAATATAGGTAGAGTTTTTAGATGATGTCGAGGAGGACAGGAGAATAGTCGGGGAGAAAGAACCGAGAGAGAGAGAGAGAAAGAGAGAGAGAGAGGTCAGAACCAGCTGGTGACTTCAAACCTTGGAAGCGAAAGGTTAGAGAAGAAATAGCCATGTGAAGAAACTTTGAATTCCTCAAGCGAAATCATGGACCGGTCATGAAATCAAGGACGTCACCTTCTTTGTGTATCTGCGTCTTAGTGTTATAATTCAACAGAAAAGGTATTTTCCGGTTATATTATGAGAACTTTGTGCAAATCATCATCTCAAAAATAGGTAAGAAATATATGTGCCATTGGTTATAGAAACACTCCCGTTCATACAGAACTGCCCCTCTCTTTATATATACCTCTTTATGTCTCTACAATATGTATTTCTCTACAGTAAGAACATTACAATATGATTTCTTACTACAAACATGAAAAACAACAATTAAATACATACACTATCTTAATAATAACACCCAGTATATAACGTATACGAATATTGGGTACCTTCTAATAATAACACCCACCAAGTAACAGAGAGACCTGTATAAAATAAAGCGAACCCACTGCTCTTATCTTATAGAGCATGTGAAAAAAGTAATTATGAATTAATGTTTGTTTTAATCAGAAAGATACTAATGTACGAGGACGGATTATTCAAATATATCAAAGACAACCTTACAAAATTACAGCGCGATTATAAATGCCGGCTACTTCACCTTGATTGTCAAATAAATAGAGTATACTGTCCATTTATCTCGTATATTTGTGAAAGTTTCACTCTCTTTTTTTCTATATGACGGATATTAATAGATTTATCGTTACGGTAAATTCATACAAATTTATAATTAATATGGTAAGATTAATGACCAACTATCATATATTCTCTTAAATGTGTATACTTGTTTTGATTGCTTTTTAAAGGAAAATTAAACCTCGGAATGTGTACTATTAAACATGTCAAAATATTATTATCATTGCTTGGTGTTAATAATTATCTTTCTCCGAGAAAAGATATTCATAGGAGCAAAATATTTCTCATCCTGCAATATAGAGAGTCAGATGTGGTTAGCAGTTTTACACATCGCAAAGACTGATTATTCCTTTCTCCAGAATCTCAACTGTTGAAATAGTATAAATTTCCTCCGATTTATTTAGTAGATATTCTGTTTATTAGAAGAAATATATAATATTTTCAGTATTCCACTTTTATTACATCCGTGTTAGGACTAAAGAAATAGCAATTTAAATTGCTCTGAGCCAATATAAAGTTGCCTTCAGAATCTAGTAGGATATGATCTTTTCAGATATTTTATATTCCGTTTTACAGAAAAATACCTAAATAAACTTTGTCGGCTATGACGGTATTATCGTGGCAGATGGCCAACTGTTGATCAACGCATATTACTTTAGAATATTCACAAGAAAGAATCGCCTAGTTACAGAAAGTGTCGATAATATGTTTTTGTGTGTATACGTTTTTCAATATACACGAAGGAAACGTCCGTTGAAAATGCGCCGCGGTATCTATTCCTATGAAATTTAATGAGATTTTGTTTAATAATCAAGTTATGCCAAATCATTACCAATAATTGTAGTGGTGTCTCTAAATAAACCCGCCACTCATTTACCAATTATTCTCGTATGATATGTGGATGTTTATAAGTGATGACCTTTTCAAACAAAGAGTAAAGTGCTGTGTAATGGACGCTGGTCTACCATATGTGATGACAGTATTGTTTTCCAAACCGTTAAATATGTGGCATCCTTCATATTTATAAGATACTCTTCGGGTTACTCTTAAGGAATTCCTGGTTTATTGAATACTGGATTTAGTATTATATTTGAAGTTTTAAAATAATGCAACATAGTGCATATGAGCACGTGGGAAAATATCACCAGCAGCAAAGTATGGCTGGTTGTCGAAGAGATTAGAAGTTACAGAGGGCGCAGCACTTTTAAAGGATTTTCCTTATACATCTACAGAGGGCACATTAATTTTAAAGGACTTTCCTTACACATTTTCTACACAGCAGGTGCTGGAGAAAGCGCAGTAGAAAGTGTACTCGATAATAGATAGCAAAAAAGAACAAATGCAGCAGCTTCAGAAATAAAGGCAACGTCGATGAACATTGAGGGTTAAATGGTAAGATGAAAATAGGCCGATATTGCCCAATATGCGATCGGAAGAAGGAAAAACGCGAGCCAGACTGAAATTGGCAGGTTGAAGCGAGATACTTTTAAACGGTGTCTAAAATAACGGTAATAAAACGTTTCAAAAGACAGGGGAAAAAATGCCGACCCAGATATTATTTTGTAGCTGATACCGTTCTCACGTTGCAATAATAATTCTACACGGATATATTTTTTTTATTGATAAGATTTATTAATATTTTTGCAAAATATAATGATTTACAACGTGTAGTTAATTATTTTACATGCGAAATGCATGTTAATAGTGCATTAAACATACTATATTGCAAATGTATTAGTTGTAAATTTCGACAGAGTAATCCATTACTTCATTCATTAGGTAGTAGATCAAATTCTGCAGGCATTTTGATTCCCCGATATTTTTCGATGTAGAATTCTTTCTAGAAAGACATCGATTATTAAGATTAAGACCAGATAAATATTGCAACACTGACAACAAAAAACATAAATAAACTTGGCACATTCTGCTATCAGTCTATGTTGTTTGCATTTTAATATCGGTTATTAACAACACACGCATTATTATACAGCCGATTACTGATTTCTGAATAAATTATGTACCATTTCGATTATACCGATGACTGCAAAAGTTTGGCATTCGATAATCGTGCTGTAATTTATTCATACAAATATTGCCGATACATAAGTAAGAGCTCAATAATCTATATATCTATAAAAGTGAACGTGTCCCTGTATCTGTGTGTCTGTGTGTATACATTTCCCTATTTCCAATAACTCTGTCAATTTCAAGGCTGCAGACTCGAAATTTTGATATACAGGGCTATGAGATTTGGTAACATCTTTGTTATCCGTTTTTGGCCAGGAATTTTACTGGTAAAGAGGTCAGAGTTCAATGATTTGACCTTTGAGAACTATTCCAAACTCCTCCAACAATTTTGGATCTAAACACTTGAAATTTTAGATATAGGTGCCTTGGACATGGATCTAACTTATTTATTTGATTTGAACCCCAAATAATAAATGTTAGGGAGTCATAAAAGGGGTCAAAGTTTAAAAAAATGACCTCCCAGGTCTCTACCAAATTACTCAGACAATTCCTGATCTAAACATTTAAACTTTTATATAAAGGGTGTTCAGAGGTAGGGCAGGCCTTTAATCGGGTTAGGTGTAAAATTTTAGTTATAAATATATAAATGTATGTATGTATGTAGGTATTATGTATGTTTACATGTCTGCCTAAAACTTTCGACAAAAGGGACGGATTTTTACAAGATCTATATCATTTTAATTTCGAACTTTCAGACGATAAATATCGAAAAATTAGCTAAAATCATTAAAATCTGCACCTTCAAGTCGGGCTTTTCTACAATGGAGTCGCTTTTTTCGCCGAGATGTTCGAAATGTATCCGCTCCCTTCGATTGTCTAGCCTTAATTTAAACCTACATCACTTCCGGTTTGCCGATGGTCGTAACAGAAAAGATGTCAGGGTTTTCTCCGTTCTTTTCCTCATTTGTAGTATGGGTTCGAGCTTGCCCTCCTAATACACATTTTTTCTTGCTCAACATACACCTCCAAATACCCGGACAACGCACGGCTGAAATGCTAGTATTAGAGAAAATACTAGGGTCATCAGTAGTTCAATAGTTGTGATGGTATTGGCAAAATGTTTTGTAATTTAGCCTATGATTTCATCGCGACGTTCCGATCATTATATTTGTAATAATCTGCATAGAAAAGTGAATTGTAAGCATACGTAAGTCTTTATTCGTGTTGCAGCGCAATGATTACCGCATCACATGATTTAATTGATTGTCTAATATTGAATCATACCATATGAAATATATTAATACAAAATTCTTGTTGCAAACAATACAGACGTCCTCCGTAACATGTAATCTATGGAATGTTAGACTGCTAACATTCCATTGCAGGACCGTGAATGTTTAGAATTGTCAAAATATACACTGGTCTACGAAAACTGTGAGGCAAACGAATATACAGGACGGTACAGAAATATGTTTTGTGAAAGTTTGATCCTGAGAACATGGGAGTATGGTTGCAAAATATAAGTGAAACCTTGACCCCTGTCTTAGCGTACAGTGAAATTGATTAAATAGTATGTAAATATTAGTGATGGGTAACCTCTCTTATATTCTCAATATATATAAGGATAACCAATATATTAAACAATTGCGTATGAATATAAATGTGGTTTCTATTCATATTTCATATATAAGAGTCGATTATCATAGAAAAATATTTTTGTTGTAATACAAAAAATAGTCGCTTTCATTTTTATGAATGGTTGCACGATTGCGGATCTAAATTATTCATTTTCTGTACTCATATTCCGTTTTATTAACATACCATATATGGTGACAATTGGTACTGTTATTTGCATTCAGTCTATATAATAAAACATTATCTATTTTGAAATATTTAGGATTCTGTTTATTCGCCATCATCTTTGTAGGTTTCATGATTTACTGTATTAACTTACGCTATTTTTTTACTTTCATCCTATCAACGTAGGAAGAGCTGATAAACATACCATAATGCAATACACGCTATATACACTTGCCTTTAAACAGTAAATGCAGCCAATAACAACAGGCAGCATGCATTATTTGATAAATTGAAGTTGTTTTCAATTTAAATCTAAATTAAAAAAAATAAATCCTTAGATATTTTAATATGCCAAAAATGGAAAACAAAAAGTCTTAAAAGATCGCTATTTATTAAGATTGTTATTTGCTAATTTCGTCTCATACGGTACACTGCTTTATTAAAATGTGTTTTTCGTATTTGTTTTCGTTTTGCAATTTCCTCTATAACACTTTCCATTCTGTAAAATTCATGTTCTTTATTATGTTGTCTCTCTCCAGCGTCGCCTCATTTCATGAATAAGATTGGTGCACTAA
The DNA here is from genome assembly GCF_053919585.1 of Euprymna scolopes. Lineage (NCBI taxonomy): Eukaryota > Metazoa > Mollusca > Cephalopoda > Sepiida > Sepiolidae > Euprymna > Euprymna scolopes. The sequence goes on along the minus strand of NC_136493.1, from coordinate 120,118,484 downwards.
ATAGATTTATATTTTTTATTTACTTACTTATCTCTAGCTATATTGAATGCACAACTCGCCCGCCCCGATTTCTTCATAAAATAATAAGTATATTTTCAACAGAAAATGGCTCGCCGGCACGTATTTTTATTGTTATTAACGTTGAGGAGATTGGAAAGTTTATGTGTAATTATTATCTACGTTTTATTATTTTTATTGAGATATATTTCGTGTTTAAAAGCTTTTAAAGATGGGTGTATTGTGCGCATCGACTTCTTTCAAATAAATCTCATATATTCAGCCAAAATCGCAAGCAGTTCAATCAGAACTATAATTATAATCATCATCGTTGTGGGTTTTTTGATTGAAAATGTGTGTATCTACAAGGAATAACGTAAATTTTGCGATTAGAGTTGAGTAACGGTATCATTGTTTTAAACACTCTATTTGCCTTGGAAGCATCGAGTTTCGGTTTCAGAATAATTTTATATAAATAAATACGCAATTTGTCAAGTCATGTACTATCATTTGACTTTTTACTAGAACATATAAACATACCATATGCATTAAGCAAATATAAACATTTTACGGATAGTATACTTTGATTTTTTTCAGCAACCGAAGAAATAAAATAACAAAATTTGAGTCAACTCTTCTATAAAAAATTCAAAGTAAATCTTTATGAGAATGGAGGGAGTATGAGCTACACTACGCCTTAATATTTACCTGGGTTAGTGCAAGATTAATTTGCATCATTCTACTCTCTATAAACGGTGAATAATAAGTGTGTATGCCTTCACTAAACCAAAAACAGTAACATTTCAGATGTGTCAGTGCCATTCAAATGTGTACTACTAGAACACTTCGCACTCATTTGGAGTTAAATTGCGTTATAAACTTTCTTAACGCACATATAACATTTTCAATTTTGTTTGAAAGAAAAACATATAAAATGATTAACTGTCTGTAATAATAAATGAAATTGTAAACAGCAAAATTGAGCTTGTTTATTGTAAAATAATAATGTTTTACAATGGTTGCCACGTTAAAGCCTTTTTTTACTTCATCTAAGTAACCAATGACAGGTTAGTAATTTGATTACTCTAAATAGCAAAACTGCGTACATATTGCGATAGTTTTACTGCAATAGCAACCTCCTAAGAACAGAATATACAATCATTATGGATAACTTCTGCAAAAAAACAAATGAAAATACTAGAACTGAAACTGAAAAAATGATAAACATTATTTTAAAATTTAATGTAGAAGATTAGTTTTGCACGTAATTTTCGTTAAATATGCTCCTCTATGTTTAATTTTTACAGCAGAAAATTAACAATGTTACTATATAATTTACATGTAAAAAAAATCCATGTTTTCTTTATGCACATTCCTTTTTATTTTCTTACCGCCAATGTTTTTATTAGTTTTCATGATTATTCCCTGTGTGTGTACACGAACATCCTCGTGAATGCAAATAGATCTCTAAGGGAATACGATTATATTCAGATTGGCGGTCTTTAGTTTTTTTTTAGTTTTTACTCGTAACGTCATTCTAGTTGTTAGTTTTTCCTCGCACGTCATTCTATACATAATTAGAATTTTCCATTAATTTGAATATGTTTTATTACGTATCGGTGTCGCTTCTATACCTTGAATTTACTGAGATATGATTATAAAATGAGTGTATATTTAACAAACGAACACACTACAATATTATTCTGTATACATCTATACGGCAAAAAATATAGTTACATGCAATTGTTTGAAAAATCCAGGAGCAAACGTTGATATAAAATATTATTCGTTGATGGTTGTATCTTAAACCAGGCAAGTATTTATAGGAGGGGAAAAGGCTAATACTATATGTAGCCACAAAAATGGTGCAAAAACAGCTAAAGTAAATAAAAATTACAAGAGTACAACCGTGGAGATCTTCTTATGTGTCAACAATTAAGAAGTATGCAAAAAAATTTGTCATAGAATATTGATTACGTGAATGTGTATGTAGAAATTTGCATACCCTTGCTGAGTGATTACACGATATCAATGAGATTTTCCTATTTCAACAGACATTACTATATATGTTGTTCAGAATTTTATCGAAAAGTAAATAGAAACTGAGATTATATCGATGACTAGAAGTGAATTTCAATCCTATGTTTTGTTACCTGTTTCTGTAAGAACTGTATTTTATTTCTGACATCAAGCATCGATTACTAATATTTATAAAACTATGATTTAGGTAAAACGGTGTTTATACGTTTACAGCCGTGATTGCATTTAGCAAACGAGCACCAGCTGTAATACAGGAAATATTAATGGAACATAACTGGAATATTTAATCATTAGCCAGACTCCAGAACACATTTTACGTCATTAGCCAGACTCCAGAACACATTGCAAAAAGAAAAACTCTTCTGCCGGTAAAAATATCTACAAATCAATAAGTATAAATAGTCATAATGTTGGAAAAGTTGTTGTACTACACATCTTTCAATAATCGCCTACGAGTAAGATTTTGCTGTCCTACATTTTTAGTAGAACTATTGTTACGATTTGCTCAAGACAAGTAGAAACACAGGATACAACCAAACATTTCATGAGGAGAAAAGCGGGGCATGTTCGGTGGAGTATGAAAAAAAACTAGTCTACCCAGATTTCTCGTAGTCTCCGCCGTTTTTATAACCTTTTCAGATTAATTTGCTTTATTGTAACAGCGGTGTGCCATTGATTTCTCGATGACGTCGACCATTGGCCTTCATAGGACTTTGAATGACAATACGCCCCCCTCAAGTTTCGAGAGCGCTTTGCAATCATCCATTTGCGATATGTCTAGTGCTTTCCCATCTTTCTATCTAACTTGTCTTCCTCAATAACTTGGCGTGGCTTAAGTTTATGGTGACACAACATTGCAGTGTAAGGCAGATACGTCGGGGGCTAACGTACAATAATACACTTTCAGTTTCCATGCATAAACTTTAAGTTCCTTTGTGTTCTTCGTTTTCTTCTTCTTCTTCTTCTTCTTCTTCTTCTTCTTCTTATTATTATTATTATTATTATTATAATAAGAAGAAGAGGAAGAAGAAGAAGAAGAAGAAGAAGAAGAAGAAGAAGTCACTACAAGTTTTAAAACATGCAATCAAAATTATCTCCGAGAACACCTTGTGGTGTTCGCTATAAGTTGAATGAAAACAAGTCTCTCCATCTCATTCGATTTGATTAGCAAGTTTATTTACATTATCGCAAAGGCCATTTGCAATTGATTTGTAATTAAAAGGGTTCATTTAACTTAACTTGAAGTCGGGTAGCAATACGCCTCCTAAATGCCTTAGTTCTTTTCGCACACATCTAGTGAAGGCAGTTAGTGCGTTTTCCATCACTTATTCAATATCTCTTGATTATCGAGATAGGCTATCGCTAAGAGATTAGAGGATCAGACTATCATTGTTGGATATTTTCGGTGAAGATGCAAAAGGGAATAGTCGGCACTGTTCGTTACGTATAATTGACGGCTTATTCTATTTTGCCTCAACAATTTTCTGATTTATATATAAAAAAGAATAGTGCTTTGATCCGCCCCTGTTGCTGATAGTATGGGATCATTACCTATCGTGGTTACACTAATGATTCAACTTATTCTCATGCTCATTGTCTAACAACACACGAGGTCTCATCCCTCTTTATCGCAACCGGCTAGAAAATTTGCTTTTGGTCCAATACAAAACATTTCTTCATATCCACTCTTTTTTCTCACGAATTGTGTATTAACGGACACGCCAGGGTTAAAGTTTGTAGGTTAGGTCCATAAATACGTTCTCAGTGTTGCCGTCAAATAATCTTTATGATGCTAATAAAACTAATCACTTAACATCCCAAACTTAAAAAGTATTGACATTGCTCTCCTAAAATTAGCTTAATGTTCGCGCCTTTAATGCCTTCATAATCGGCTACTTAATTTTTATTAACAAAAAAGTGTCACAATTTTTTTGTGGTGAATTGAGCATATCTTCTCACACCCACGCTCAATCTGTGTGTACAGTTAACCCAGTTTTGACCTCCTTTTCGCCGTTTATCCGTTTCACTGTCGGATTTCGATAAGTGTTATATAAATCCTTTTATTCTTATTTTTCAAGCCTGCCAAAGGACATTGTGATTTTCGTTATCGTAATAATCATCATTACTAGGAGATAGAGCGGCGTTGTCCGGGTTTAAAATAAAGATAATTATATTTTACTTCATGCAGATTTCGTATTTATTAATATACAATTAATGCTCTTTTGATAATTATATTTACACAATTGTGAGTCAATTTTCTATGAAAAATAAATGACGTGGGTTCCATTAGCTAGAATAAAAAAATTAGACTTTTACTTCTGCAGTAACATAAGCTTCCATCTGAGCTAAGAGCACATGCATATAAAACTGTAAAAGTAACGCAGTTTAATGCATGAAAAGATATTTGTACATGTGTCAAACATTTTGATTCTTTAGCATCGATTGTTTGCGATAAAAAATAAATCAAGTTTTATAAAGTTTTTTAAATGTTTTATCTAGAGCCTCAAACGCTTTTTATGTGCTATTGTATACTCATCCTATAAGACCAAGGAAACTAAAGTTTTAGTCGAATCCGATCTTCATTGTATTTTGAGTTGAATCCGAATATTTTCTTAATGATAATGGCAGTTTAAATGTTGAATATACTGTTCTATCACCAGGAAGTAAAGTGGCTGCAATAGGTGATAGCGTAACAGTCAGCTATTTTTCTCTGCTGACCTAATCTTTGCAAGAATCAGCTACCAAATGTCTTTCGCGTACCTCCATGTACATCAATGAAGATGACGCAACTCTGTTGATTTTCCACTTCATAAACTACAGTAAGAAAAACATGAAACATAAAATTGCTCAATATAAATGTGTGCAATACCTTCACGGACAATTACTTACTGATTGTTGGCTAATTTCCCGTATTCAAGCAATAATAAATGGATGTATATTTGATCGATCAGGTGAGGTAATACCCAAATTTGTAAGTATCTATCCAATCATCTTATAAGCCAAACCTTTAATATGACCCAAAGCCATACTAAATATTTTTGAGAAATTTTTATATCAACCTCAGTATCTTAATTGCGTTCCTTCAGTAGGACATCTTCACTGAATGTTTCTTTGTGTGTATGCAAAAGTCCTGCAGAAAATGCTCTGCACAGGTAGTCACCATGATAATAAATGCATGCATCAAATTATATACGAGATGTATCAATATTTATCTCTCTATCGTATTAAATTCATTTTGTGTATAAGAGAGTCCCTTCTTGCAAGGTACCGACACGGCTGCGCTATTATTTTGCAAATTTCACACAAAACTATTTATATATCTGGTGGTGTTCTGAAACAGGATGTGTACAAATATCATCCGATAAGTATCGAATTGAAAAATCTGATCTGGTAGTCTTTCTTCCTTCATAGATAAAATAAAATTACTGGGAAATATTTGACGTAAAATCGACCAAGTAAACACACACACACACATAATTTGAGGAATAGCTTTATCTTTATTTTTTTGTTTATTTATTTTTTACGGATTAGTTTACTGGACAATTTACTCCTCGTAATATATAATAATCAAGAGAAAATTGATTCTATCATAATACGCTTGCAACTTACATGTATATAAATATCATATCTTTCGCTTATTTAAGACCTGCCAACGCTAGGTGCCCAGTGAAACTTCTTCACTATGTTTTTTTTTATTTACAAAGGCATCACCACATTATCAAGGCCCAGAGGCCACTCAAGGATAAGGGTTAAAGTGTGTACAGTAGAAATTGGTCAATATAATAATCATTAGTAATGAAAATTTGGTAAATTTGATAACTTATATGGAACGGCTCATCAAGAACTTATTTACTTTAGACTTGAACACAACCATATTGTAGTCAGCCGGAAAGCAGGAAAACGGAAGACAATACCACAGGCGTGCAGTTCTAAGAAAGAAGCTTTGTTCATGGAATCTACGTTTAGGTTTAGGCACAGATAAAGAGTGGGGGAAATTATTGATAGTGTTTACAGCTAGACGAGTGTTTCTTGTGAAAGTTTGGCGAGGGGGGCCATAGATTGAAGCTCAGTTGAACACTTTCCATGAAAATAACGATACATCAGAGACAAACTCGCAACATCTCTTCTGTGAGATAGAGGTTGCAAGGAAGAGAAAAGGACATCTCCTACGAGGCTACGAAGTCTATTTTGAACTCTGTCAAGGCAGGACAAGTCCTTTCTAGCAGCTCCTGCCCAGATGTGGCAACAGTATTCCATCCTTGGACGTACCTGGCTCTTATATAGATAGAGAATAGCATCAGCAGTGAGCTATCTACTGGATCGATAGAAAGATCCCACAATTTTTCCAGCGGCCTTGGCCACAAATTAGATATACGTGTTCCATTTAAGATCAGGAGTAATGGTCAAGCCCAGAAGCTTGTCAAAACTTGAGGCCTCCTGAAGACGAGAGCCATTCATTTCAATTGATGACAAATGTGGATTAGAATGTTGATGATGTAAAGATGGTTTTAGATGCATTAAAAGTAACCAGCCACTCCGTTCCCCATTGTACTACGTGCTCAAGATCAGAGGAGAGAGAATTGGAGAGAACTTGGTCGTTTACTGTCTTAGATGTGGTACCATAAATGGTAGTGTCGTCAGCATAAATGTCTACAAATGATGTAAGGATATGATTTGGAAGATCATTAATGTAGATCAGGAAAAGAGTTGGGACAAGGATGGATCCCTGAGGGACACCAGCATTAATACTGTGAGCTTCTGATTTTTGCCCCTCAACTACTACTCTTATGAACCTATCAGAAAGAAAGGATTTAATAATTGAGAAGACTTTTCCAGCTATACCATAGCTAGCGATCTTATGAAGTAAACCTTTATGCCATACCCTATCAAAGGTTTTAGATATGTCAAGAGCAATTGCCCGAGAAAGATTGCCACCGTCGAGAGATTTGCTAATCCTATGCGATATAACTGTAAGGACATCTGCTGTAGATCTAGCAGAACGGAAACCATGTTGAGTGTCACTAAGAAGGTTATTTTTGTTGAGATATTTGATTACTTCTGTATTTAACACAGATTCTAGCAACTTACTCATGACGCACAGGAGACTTATTGGCCTGTACTGAGAGGGTGATGAGCGATCATCTGAATTCTTAAATACAGGGCATACTGATGAGATTTTCCAGGGAGATGGGAAACTATTCTCCTTAAGACAACGTTTAAACAGTTTTGTAAGTATGGGCGCTAGTTCAGGTTGAAGTTTTTTGAGTACTATAATTGGAATACCGTCAGGGCCAGTTGCTTTACTCGAATCAAGGTTTTTGATTAGCTTCGCAACATCACGTACAGATATACGTATATCACATAGCGTGTTTTCTGATACAGGACGAAATATTGGGGGTTGGCGGTCTTGGTCGCAAAGGGTAGAATTAGCTGCAAAGTTCTTGACAAAGAGTTTGGCTTTGTCTGATGCTGACGAGATTACCTCAGGTCCATTGATAATAGTTGGGATGGAGCACACGCTTCTGTTCAGGATTCTGTTTGCTATTTGCCAAAACTGGTGGGAACCAAGCCGCTGCTCAGCCACTTTGGACTTAACAGATTGGGCATACAACTCTCTTGCGTTCCTTATTACTTTCTTACAATGGTTGCTGTCAGTCCTGAAAACGGCTTTAGTTTCCATACATCTATTACATTTGAAGCAGTGGAAAAAAGTGATTTCTGTGCGCAATGGCAGCAGCACATTCTGGAGAGAACCATGGCTGGCTGTTAGGTTTTTGCTGAAACTTTTTAGAGGGTATGAAATGGTCAATACCTACAATTAACCATTCAGTCAGGTCTAATACTATAGAGGACACATCCTTTTTAAACATGGAATGCAGCGGTAGATCAGATATAAATGTACGGAAGCTATCCCAGTCAGCCTTAGTGTATCGATATACTGTACGATGAAGAGGTACGTCTGGGGACTTATTACATTTCATTTTTATCTTAATTGATACAACAGAGTGGTCGGAAGATCCAAGAGTAGACAGAACAGAAACTGAACATAGTTCAGGGCAAGTTGTGAGAAAAAGGTCTAGTAGGGTGGCATACTGGCCGTCATTATCGGGCACACGGGTAGGTTGCTGAACAATCTGAGTGAGGTCATAGGCAATGGAGAAATCATGACAGAACCTCCCCTCATCATCAGTCTTGTTTGAGTGGGTCAACCATTAAACGTTGTTAACATTGAAGTCTCCACATACGTGAATGTTAGCTGAAGGATAAGTAGAAAGGACTTGGTCAATTTTCTCAGATATGCTTTGAAAGATAGTAACTCCGCTGTTGTGGGGGCGATAGAGAGTAAATATAAATGCAGTAGTGTGAGCTAAAGCAACCCGAGAGCACATATAGGGTAAGTTAGGATCTTCCCTGGAGATGCCCCTCCCACATGTAAAGCTATCTTTAATATAGGCACATATTCCATGCCCATGGCGATCTTGGGGGTCAGATTTAGAAGTTAAGTTAGAGTATCCTGTAATTGCAAACTCATCTTGGGAAATAGCCTGTCCAATGTCAGATCACTTAAAAATAAAAGGTCTGGTTTAGTCTCCTGTAATTGGGTTTCAACCTCTGGAAGGTTAGAACGAAGACCCCTGATGTTGGAGAAGGTTGTTGGTTCTATTTGTTGGAGAAGGTTAGAACGAAGACCCCTGATGTTGGTTCTATATGTTGGAGAAGGTTAGAACGAAGACCCCTGCTGTTGGAGAAGGTTGTTGGTTCTATTTTAGTGTTATAATGTTTACCATAGTTAAGATAAATGAAGGTAATGGGCAACACTCATGAACAAAAGAAGTTCCTTTAGAGTAATAATTATCTTTCAAAGGATTATTCTTAATCTTCTTCAATGTTGCAGTCCTGATGTCAGGAGTTTATATTTTTACGTTCAAACAACACATTTCAAATATATCTTATTAGAAATTAGGGTTACAAATTTCAAAACAATATATTCTTAATCATCTTAGGTTTTGAGGGTGAAATAGAAAACTCATTTCATCATTATTTTTTTTTTAATCTCAAAATATTTAATTTATTTTCATAATTACTGTTCGCTTATATTGAATAAACTTAACATTCCGTATGAAATAAGGAATTTTATGAATTTTTGTATGTATACTACAACTAATTTTAAATTAAGCAATCATGAAAATATTATCGTTTCATGTTTCAATTAGAACAAATACTTAAATAGAGAACGATGTAAACTTAAAATGAACATTATCGACTTCGATAGGGAATAATTTAAAAATAAACAAAATAACACATGCTTGATAATTACATATAATTACATAAATTAAAATTTAAATAACGTACATATGTTCTCATTTAAGACAGGTGCGTCATTATGTTAATGTATATACACAAATATCTGAAATCAATTTAAAATATGGATGTCCTGACCAAATAACAGTTAAAATAGATTCAAAGTCAAAAACCAAAAATAACAAAAAAAGAAAGGCAAATTTATCAGTTCTGTTAAAGTGTTAATATTCAACATGAAGCATTTTTCAACTTTATTCTTATATTTTGGTTTCAATATTAAATACTAAATGACGTACACGATAAAACTTGTATATACGATATTTTCGTCATATCGTTTCAAAATAACAATCGGTAATGTATTCTTTCAATGTGAACACACATTACATGTATATAATATAATTGCTATATATCAGTTAATATTTCATAATATTACATAAACTGCTATTGATTATTGATCGTATTATTTTACTTTATAAAACATAACAACATATAATCCATTCCCATTAAATAAAATAGACACCACAAGATAGTTTGTATAATTATAAATCCGTGTTTCATTTAATTCGACGCAGTTTCAGTTTTTACTTAGAGATGTTGAAATACTGGAGTTAGATAAGTAAACCAGTAGTTAAACATTTAATCAAAAACAATAATTAGAAAACGGTTTTATAAAAATGCACATTTTTATTCGTGTCGTCAACATTATTACAGATCAAGCTGTTCTTAATACTTGACAGTTCGTCTTCTCTGTATCACAGAAAATAGTTTATAATGCCAGATTAATACCTTTTCGTAAGAATGTGTTATGCATTTTACTTATATATGTATCGATCTATCTATCTATCTATCTATTTATGTATACACACACATACACACGAACACACACATATATAAGTCAACTATATTAAGATATATTTACCGATTATATTATAATACATATTATACCGTAGTAAAGAAATTATAATGGTTTGTCTTACTCAGTTTAATAGTTTAAGAGTTAGTGTATTTCAAAATGAGTCCCCTCATTATGAAAATGTTGGGACATGTTTAATAGTAAAAATCTAGCAGTTCAAGCTATAATATATCCTCACCACGATGACTGTAGAAGAAAGACCTAATTTCTTATGTAGGAGAACGTTAGATATGTAAGGATAACGTAGCTTTTAAAGAAATATTTTATATATTTTCTTAGTGTTAACTTATCTACATATATAATATTTGATTGCAGAAATCCCTCTCTGGACAAAATGACACTAAGTTTGGTCCAGCAGATGTCCCACACAGATGTATTATGTCTAGACGATTAGCCACTATATTATTTAACTTTTGACTGCCATTTTACACATATTTATTCATTAGTTCCTGCACTACATCCTAGGGACAATATATTCACAGGCGCAACAATCTATAGTCGAAGTAGCTGCAATTGTTCTCTCTGAAAAAGTACTCCGACCACTTGCACTCTATTACGTCACCCATATAATTGCATATATTATATATATTTTTATTGCCTTATTTTATAAATAACGAGTTCTCTTCTCACAAACCGCCAAACCTAATTGCCGGACAACTGACTATTCGTTCATAACAAATATAAATTTTCCTACAAAAAGAAACACTCTAAAATTAACAAATATTGCGCCCTCCATACAAATGAAAACCGTTTTTAAATAAGACAGCTCAAATGCTAACATTTTTACAGATCGACACATGTGCTTAAGCCATAACTGATTTTTATTTGTACATAAAAATGTCCGTACATGAGAACTTTACCCTACTGTACACCATATTCTGTTTTACGTACACCGTGCATAGTGTTTTTCGACACATCGTTACCCGCTATATATATATATATATATATATATATATATATATATATATATATATATATATATTATTCCTTAATTGGAATTCATTTTTTGAGATGAGCATTATATATTAATTTATTTTTATTTCGGACTATTATTCTCATCTTTATTAGTTGTTGTTTTTGAAGATGTTATAGAAGATCAGATAAATAAACGTGGATCTATAAGATCAAAGAATCCAACCTTGATCGCCCTTCGGGGCCCGTAGCGCAGTTGATAGAGACGTTGAATCTCTACAGTTCCAGATGAACATTGTCTGAAGATAGCGGTTTCAATCCCACCCAAAGCGTGCTAGAGGTTAATTGGCCAAAATGTGGTGAGACGACAAAAACTACGGATGGCAGTGATGGCTGAGAATGCAGTTAGGAGATTCGAAGTTCCTATACGTTGCGGTTACTACCTGACGAAGGCCAGAGGAATAGTTGGCCGAAACGTTGTGAATAAACAAAATTAATAAAAGATCAAAAACAACAACTAATAAAGATGAGAATATTAGTCCGAAATAAAAATAAATTAATCGTCACATGCTAATGTTAATTTCTTCTCACGTTTCTAAAAGCTATATACACCTTTTTTTTATTTTTCGTACGGTGAATCAAAATTCTGTATACGCCAAGTAGAAAATGTAAACAACCGATTATGCAGTTATTACAGTGGATAGATGAAGTTTGTGCTAGATGGATATCTTTAAACTATCTAAAAAAGTTTGAATTTTCATTTTCTCCGATCTACGATCTAGGAAACATGTTTTGTCTTAAATCAAACTTTTTTTCTTAATCTAACCATATTTTCTTAAAGTATGACTGACTAAAACTGGTTTTCTTTCACTCTCAAATTGGCCGTTCTTTTCAACAAGGAACCATTTATGCGTCGAATATTTTGAAAATTCAATCATGCATCCTTTTAAAGCCGTTTGCAAAGTCATTCACGCCTCGCGATACGTCCGTTTTAAATCTGTTATTTCGAAGGTTGTAACGACGTACGTTAACCTTGGGCCAGAAACTGGATCATTGCCTTGTTTTTACAATCTTTTTTTTTGTTGCTTAGCTTTACACGTTCAAGCCGGCATAGTGTGGCTAATTTATTTCTATTTTTTGTTGTTCTTCGCGCACGCAAGAATACTCGTTGCTTTTTACATTTATAAAGGTGTTGGTTCCTATACATTATTTCTTAATTGGAATTCATTTTTTGAGGTGAGCATTATATGAATTTACTACCAATAAAGATGAACACAACAACTAATAAAAATGGCAATAATAATCCGGAATAAAAATAAATTAATATATAGTGGTGGTTACTGTTTAATTATTTTATGCGTGGCACGGACAATAACTATTATAAGCTTGTTTGTTTTTATTTTGGAATGCAAACATGTAACGAAGCAAAATAAAGTGCTTTTTTTCTGAAATTCCCCATTTTTTTTATTTTGGAGGTATATATATATATATATATATATATATATATATATATATATATATATATATATATATATTACTAAATTACCTTAACTACAAAAAATGTACACATCTATACATGTGCATTTTCAAAACTGGTTTTCTTTGTACATTAAATGTACCCTACATTTAAACTTTTCTTATACAGCTACAATACCGTGCAACATGTTCTGTTGTTGCCTACAACGTACTGTTTTTTGAACTATCGTCACATTATGATATCCATTATTCTTCCTCTTTGTTAAGCTAATTACCGAATTTGTTGTGAGTTGACAGACATTAACATTCCTAAAATGCGTGCATTCTTCTTCTTTTCAAGCATCTAAATAAAGCTTATTTTTATTTAAAGCAAAACTGGCTAAAATTCGTTTTCGTTCTTCGTCAACTGGTCTGTTCTTTGCAGGGAGGGGTCAGTTTGTGTTGGTATTTTGACGAATTCATTCACGACTCCCGACACGTACGCTTTAAATCCGTTATTTCAAAGGTTGTAACGGCGTACGTTCACCTTAGGCCAGAAAACTAAATCGGTTCCTTGATTTTTCCCTCCTTTTTATTTTACCGTTACCCGTTCGAGCCTGCCGACTGCGGCTCTTTTAGCGCTCGGGTACTCGGTGCAATTTACAACTTTAGACCGGGTAATATGTTTTTTCCTTTTCATTGGAAAGCACATATGTCACAAAGCAAAATTAATTAAACTTCGCTAATTTCCCTATGTGTATTTTCATTTTGCTGTAGATATTGAAAAATGTTTTAGCGTATTTTTAACAAATATTACACTTTTTGTTTTAATTTTTAAACTAAACAAAATAGTTACCAAAAACAAACTTATGTGGGCCCTATTCCTCGCACATTTATTTTCTTTTGGGTATATATTAAAAATGTAGACGATATTTATTTCCAACTTATAACATTAACATTTTTTCAGTTTACATTAGGCCAAATTATAAAGTGTTCTGTTGATATCGTTTTACATTTAAACAAAACTATGTATGCACTGTTTTACAAAAATAATAATTGTTTATTATTTAAAGAATACGTTCTGTTTATATTGTTTCTTTTTTCTGCTTATTAAGATTGTCACTTTCGGATACACCTTTTACATGGTTGCATTTTAATGCAAATGTGACTATAGGAATATAGTTTATTTTTAAACTAGAAGGGGTTCGAGAGGGGGCTTCCACCTAAATACTAGTCTTGCCAACACAAATGCAACACATTGAACAATACTTTTCTGCCAGATTAGTATGCACGAACCGACCTACACTGCAACCACTAAATTTCGTTTGCTCATAGTATTTGCTCCTGAGAACCCTGACAGTGATTATAAACATTACATTGCGGGAACATTTTCTTACAATCTTACCTCCACTAACAAAAACGGTTGCCTATTCCGAAATCCGTTCTAAACATAGGAAAGTTGGAAGTATCCACTTCGAAAACCGTTATTAACACGAGGAGGTTGGGGGAGGGGTTTCAACAACGACAACAGCCATACTTTATTTTTTTAGCCGGTGAGACAGTCTATCAGCAGGCAACGAAGGTTTTCGGGTACTGCATGTTATAAATATTCAGTAAATAGTTATTTCTTTACGAACAGATACTTGGATAAATAACATTGCTTATTTTACAAAATAGAAAGCTGTTTTATAGATTTATTATAGATGCACATATCAATTTCGTGAATCACTGATCAAGATCGTTTATTCGTTAATATGAAAGCAAATTAAACAATTAAACACATATAACTATAGTCAAATGTTTTATGTTAAAACTCGGTTAAAATCTCCGTGTGATTCTTAAGATAATTGCTTTAGTAAAGCCTTTCTTTTTTCAAAATATTCTCACTGCGTATATTTTCTTACAAAACAGTTTAGACATTAATAATAATAATCGTTCAAACATTTGACATTGTCCGTCACAAGACATCACATATACTACGTTGTGTTCATAATCAAAACAAAACAGATCAATAGTATATTTTATTGAAAAAAATAATATGGTTAAAAACCAATGATATTAAGTCGACAGACACCCATTTCCCTAAGAACAGAATACTTCTTGATAAGTTCAGTATGAGTATATAAAATGCTTTGTGTGGATAATAAAACAGAGTTCAATAGATTCTTAATAATTATTTACATAAGGATCACCGAAAAATATTTCATAGTCAGTAGAAATCTATTTGTTGAAAGTTGCAATCTGTAAACTATAACTAGTATGCAATTGAAAAAGTATAAAAATACAAAACACCAATTAACCTTCTTGTTTAAAACTGGGTCCAATAAAAGTCATAATTCCGCAATTCGACAGAGTTTCTGCTAATGCCTTGAAAGCGCTTTTACTTATGAAGCTGAAAACAACTTTGCATTTGATTCATGGCATTTAAATTTGAATAATTTTATTTAATGTCGCGTTTATTTAAATTATGTACATTTTTCTTTTGCATTATATAAGCTAGTGTCTATGTAAACGAGAGTACTCGGCGTACTTTTCGATTGTGTAATGTTTTAAACTATTATAAACTACATAGTTCGAATTGATCTCTCGTAAGCTCAGTCGGGTTTGTTTTGTGTCAATTGGAATTCGGGTGAAATTAAAAAAAGAAAGCATATGAGTATCTGTTAAAATAAAGATTCTTGTTATATCAAATGAGAAACCGATGTAGTTGCCTTAATGTAATTGTTAAGCAGGTGTTTAATCCTTTGTTTAAGTCATCATGTATGCATATAAGAGGCATTATGATTGTTTACATTCCTAATCAAAACAAGGATTTTGTTGGGATAAACATTCCATAAAGACTTCGGAGTAATTATCTCACTATTTCACACGGAATTTCTGTCGAACGTTTTGTCGTCATTTTACGATGACATTCTCATGCAGCAGGTGTTTAATAATTGAGGAATTGTACTTTATCACACTTGTAAATGCAGAACATTGAACTAGATTGAAACCTCGCGTCCACTGAATAGGGATTGGTTGCCACTTTAAATAGATGGACATTTTAATTGGACGCAATAGCCATTATTTCAAGATTGACATGTGAGCAGAAGGTTCGATAAAACGACTTTAATATGTGTGAAAAATATTTAACAAATAAAGAAATGTTAATTAGTCTTCGCGTATTTTAGTGAAAGGTATTTTTATCTGAATATTTCAGTTTTCAAACACAATAAGACCGTTATAATATATAATAATTGTGCAAATTTAATATTAAAATTGCATATTCTAACTGTTCCGTATCACTATGTTTAACTTGGTCTGGTGTGTTATCTTATATATAAAAAAACAAATAGGGCTCAAGCGTTTGTGTAACTCCGCGAAAGGCGTTTGCATCGAGGTTCTGGCGTCGGTAAGATTCCGCAAATAGTTCCGCATGCTTCCATGATCGTTATATTTAAGATTTGCAAACAGCACCGTCTCTATCTATATTTTAAATAGTTTTGATGATGTTAAACAAATTCCATCCAAACGGACACCGTCTCTACTTTTTTAATTAGTTAAACTGTTCGTTTCGCTTTTTCGTATAAAACATGATTGTTCGAAACAGCGGCAAAGCATTTAAATCATCGTGCGTTTAGATTCACTCTGGTTAAATTCGACGCACACAAATTACACTTGCACGATGGCGACATCGGCTAACGTGTTACGTTTTTTTTTATTTTTTTACCTTTTCCCTTCGTTCGCGTTATGGGATCGGACCTGCCTGAATGCAACCAATTTTTTTTTTTAAAACCTGACCTTCTGTTCTTCCTGGGCCTTACGAATTCCAGCCTATTACAACTTTTTTTAACAACTTTCTCAACCCAGTTGTTTCTCCGCCCATCGGGTTGCTTTTTATTCCCACAATTACCACACCACAGCAACCCACTCGGGAAACACCGGGGTTTTCCGCTGGTCTTAAATTAAAAAAAATACGATTAATTTTTACAATCGATCTTATTTTAGTTTCAATAGGTTTTAATATTTTTGTTTTAAACGTTCATTATAAAATATCAACGGCATAAATTTGGATCATATTTCTTATCTACGTTAAAACTTTAATTTCTTCAATCTTAGTTATTTTTTGTTAAATATTCGGAATTATGTTTTTTGGTTAATTTGCTTTTAAAATGACTACAAAAACATAAGATAACCTATTTCCACTGTAATTTGATTAATCATTGAACTCTAATCAGAAGTTTCGTAGCAACTAACGCGTTCTGCTTGTATTTAGGTGTTCCTGCTCTACATTATATTTAGTAGTATTCAGGCGCGAATCGCATTTTTCAAACCCACATTGGGCATTGCCTGTACTCTATATTATCTCGCTTTTTGGAAGAAATAAGTAGTTTTGCCACAATTATATGCCTCTTACAGAAGATTAAAATCAAGATAAAAATCCTTTAAAATCTCATATCATGCATCTATACTAAATATTTTTTATCAAAATATAATGCACTATAATTTGTAATAAATGTTTCCCATTCTTGGCATAAGCTAAATCATTTTTTAAAAAATAATACAGAAACGCTTTTCTCGTTCATGATTTATCGATAGTGAATGATAATTTGATATATTTTAATTGAGGATATTTTGTGGTACCGATAAAGCATACAATATTTTTTGCTGATATTACAGAAGTATCATTTGCTATCTAATAGGCATCATTAACAGTTCTTTAAAATTCGGCGAAATTCAATTTAAACAATTGTTCTATCTTTTTTGTACACTTGCAAAAAGCATACTAAAGCTAAATACATACAGACTTAAAATAATAGTTATGTTTAAAAATTTCTAATTAACGGCAAACGTGTTGATAATATCTTTCTGTATAATAAAAATATGAACATATGACTAGAAGGAAGTTCATAATGATTGATATATTTTCCTAGTGAACAAAAATATTATGGAATAAAATGTTTTTACAATTATATATATATATGTATATATATATATATATATATATATATATATATATATATATATATATAACTGACAGACGAGTTCGATAGGCAAACATTTAAGCAAGGATATATTCGTAAACATAAACATATATAAAAAAGATTTTGTGTTACTATATATTTTACGCAAATATTATGCAAGTATAAATACTCAATAATATGTGCATTAATATAATTACACGTAATAGTTTAGTAAAAAATGATCATCCAAAAAGAACACCAAAACATCAAACAGGGAATTACTTAGAATGAATGTTTAAAAGAATATGCTAATTGACTGGTTCTATTGCTACTGAAAGTAGTTCTACGACTCATCTACGAGAACGTGGTATTTTCGTTTAAAATAAATAAATAATAGATCTTTAACCACACACATTCACACACACACACATCACACAATCCTCGCCTTGACACGTAAGCATACACTGCCACACACATACGCACACATCCAAAAGAAGCAAACTCAAAACCCACCATACAAACAGTCACTAATTAGACACAAAGCCCCTCACCAACTCAATGGACTCGACTCTATCTTTTAGAATTCTTACCCTACTGGATCAACCGCTGATGACAATAAGTCTCAGATTGGCATCTCGCTGGAAAACACAATCGGTGTTGGCAGAGATCAAATAGTTTGCAAAAAGAAATTCCAAACTTTTAACTAAAAAACACTTATATAAAAATATCTGTAGAGAGCTGAACAAAATTTAAACGGTATTTACACATTTTAGAAGATTAAAAAGTGATAAAGTCTTAAAAACCTTGACTGATGGTTACTCTCTTTTAAATACATATATATATATATATATATATATATATATATATATATATATATATATATATATATATACTAGCATGAGTGCACGGCGTTGCCCGGGTGTTTGGAGGTGTGTATTGAGCAAGAAAAAAAGTGGTAATAGGAAGGCAGGCTCAGACCGGTAGCGCAAAGGAGCAACAGAACCGAAAAACGTGACGTATTTGCAGGTACGACCACCGCCAAACCGAAAAAGGCCTAGGTTAAAAGTAAGGGTAGACAATGAAAAAGAGGGGATGACTTTTGAAAATATCGATGAAAAAAACGACTCCTCCCTGTAGAACCATGCCGGATTGAGGGGAAGAAATTAATGTTTTATCCAATTTTTCAGTGTTTGCCGTCTAAAAAGTCATTACTATTTATTACGATACTGATCTAGTGAAAAACCGTCGAAAGTTTTAGGCAGACATGCATATATACATACATACATTTATACATTAGTAGCTCAAATTTTCGACCCAGGCCGATTACAAAGCTCGCCTTATCTCTGAATATCCTTTATGTATAATTTCAAATGTTTAGACCAAATATTGTCTGAGTAATTTGGTAGAGACCGCAGTGGAAATTTTTCTTAAAATTTGACCCGTATTATCACCTTTTTAAATGTATTGTTTTGGGCTTAAATCAAGTTATTAGGTTAGATACATGCCAAAGAAAAATATATCTAAAATGTCAAGTGTTTATACCCAAAATTGGCGGAGGGGTTTGGTAGAGTTCTCAAAGTTGTAATCGTTAGAAAACAAATTACACAGATTTTCCCAAATCTCAGTACCCTCTATATCAATATCCCAGTCTGTAGACTTAAAATTGGCAAAGTTATTGCGTAGGGAAATGTACACAGACACACACAGACACGTTCACTTTATATACATATATATATATATATATGTATATATATATATATATATATATATTGTTGATTCTTCTCATCGAAGACGATGAATGAGGTTTCAGTATGCAATCTATAGCAGCTCATATGCTCCGTGACACCACATGCATAATTGCAATCCTGTAGACCTCCGGCACACTCCTGCGCAGATGGTGAACTTTCATATGCTCGTCGGTGTAGGATGCCTTCTCGAGTGAACTATATATATATATATATATATATATATATATATATATATATATATATATATATATATATATATATATATACACGTATCATTAGAGACTTGGGCTCAGACTTAGTTTTTAAACAGCATTGGCATTTTTACTTGAAGTAATATGTTTGTTGTAAATAGTATTCATGACTTAATTAACAATTCTAGCTTTCAAAACTTAATTTTCTAATTTACAAAGATGCTTTGACATATTAATTTAGGTATTCCATTGAATACTTGATGATCTACAGCGAATAAGTTCGAAATAGCATGCACATTGCAACACGCGCAAACAATATGACGGTATCCGAGCAATGTTCTAGTTTATTAGTTTATTTGTTGACATGTTTATTATTGGAATGACGACTGGTTTCTTTTATTTCATACAATTTACGTCTGAAAGTTGAAATGCGTTCTTTCTTTTTCATTGTCTGCAAGCCAAGATTGGTTTCGAATAAAATAACTCCCAGCAAAATAATTTTAGATTATGTTTCTTTTTTTGTTTCTGCCAAAGTAATTTTTCCGCAGTAATTTGAAGATTGTGTTTTTTTATCAATAAAGCAGAAGATACGTATGCGCTTTTTGATACTCTTTTTTTAAGAAATCGACATATTTATAGTTGTGTCCACCTTGCTACATCAAGTGCAACGACTTTAACACATAATATCCTACGCGTATATTGACGCAAATACTTAGACGGTTCTCTCTTTCTCAACAGATAAACACAATATATATATATATATATATATATATATATATATATATATATATATATATACACACATATATATATATACCTATATATATACATATATATATATATATATATATATACAATCGAAGCAAAAACTAGGCCTAACAAATTTTATACAGTTTGTTGCAGTAAAAGCTATATTGAGCAAATAAAAATTGAGCAAGAAAACTTAAACTAGATTAATAACAAAGAAAAATACATTTACTTTAATAAATGATTAGTATGCGACTGCATTCCGTTTTGATTTCTGTAAAAGGTCAATACTATTAGACATGCTCTCAACCAAGGTAGACCACTGTGAAGAGGAAGTGCTATTCCATTCGCTTTGCACAGCTTCTCTCTATTTGTATTCGTTCGAAAAAGTTTTTTTTACGGCCAATGCACGAGATATTAATGGACCAAATATTCTCGATTGGGTAAATCGGGGCATTACCCTGCCCAAAATGTCACATCAATTGAATTATCAGAAATCATTCCTTGTGACTTTAGCAGTGAGTGCAGGAGGTATTATTATGTTGAAAAATAATGTTCGAGGATATTCCCATCTTCTCGATACTTGGTAACAGAACTGTTTCAAATATTCAAATGTACTTTCTTTTATTAAATGTTGTATATAGAAATTACGGTGATAAAAATTGAGTAAATCCGTGTTGAGTATAAGAGAGAGTCTACGGTATGTATATGTATATAAAAAACAATATAGAATCAGGGAGGAATAAGACAATTTATCGGTGATATTATGTTCAATATAGTAACCAACTGAGGATAGGCTGTATAATAATGCATACACAATCTGTATGAAAAAAAAAAAAATATATATATGCCATTGAACTTTGTCGGCAACCAGCCCCTATTCCGAACGTCGCTGGTTTTCGTAGAGTATCCACATCTTATAACATGTTATAATCTTATTGATAAATTGATCGTTTTCATTGCTTAGAAGGAGCGTAAAAAATACTTCAAAACGACGATTTTTTTTATTATTGTTAAAGAACTGCGGCACTTATTTACATAACATGTTGGACTTCCCTATTCGCTTTTAATGGAAACGACTGTTGAAAGGTCGGCCTCTATTTCAACAGCAACTTCTTGCGCTTTAAGGCTTTTATATGTAACTTACAAAACGCAGTTACAGTCTTCGTCTTCCCGGCTTTTGTCACAATTACAACATTTCTTTAACTATCGACGTGCCAGAAGTTTGTTAATGGCTCCTGGTTAAAAAGCATCATTAATATCCGGAGATATCTCGGCAGTTTTTCGGCCTAATTTGAATTGGAACAAGAAAATCTTGCGGATGTTAATTTTGTCTATACTGTCGAAGAGCCTTAAAAAAGTTAATGTCGGGGTGAGAACTGAAACAAATAAAACGATTCGATTAAGCGAAAAAGACGCTTCACGATGACAGAAAATATGGCTATGTGTGTGGCAGTGTTTCTTTGTGCCACTGTTTCTAACAAACTCCGCAACATGACCGGGTGGCTATATGGCCATGTGCGTAGAGATACAAAGAAACGCATTCCAATAATTCCATTTCCTGGAGCTCTCTCACCATGAAATGTAGACCAATATTCTGTCCCTCCGTAAGTGGGGGGGCAACCCCTTCCTCAATACTAGTTAGCTTAGTTAGCTTTGAAAAGCCTATTGTCAAGTTTTTAATTGTTAAAGTTTTTGTAATATATATTTTGTAAAATAAAATAGTTAGTTATGCTTTATGTATATTACAATTGTGTTGCGTGCCGTCTTTCTTGTGTCTGCCATAAATGTGTCCATACATGTCTTAAGTCGAAAGGCGGCCCTGAGGACAAAGAGATGAAAATCCCCACTAGAATGCCACCAGCGTGAAGAGATCATCTTGAGAAAAGAAAGGAACCACACCCAGATCCAACATCTCAGGTAGTATTTTCTTCTTGCTACGCAGACTGGCCCATCTTCATATCTTCATGATCCCGCTTTGAAACATTTACTATAACACGTCTGTCGGTCACACCTCAGTGACTGGCTGATAGTGATATAAATGGTGCTGTGACCAGGATATATTTTTTCCAAGCATGGAAATAATTTCGACCCTTACAGCCACGGCACAACTAAAAATAATGACCACTAGCCGAATCGAATAAAAAAAATTGTTCACGGTCTTTAAAAACTGTATATTTCAGGCATTTTTTTTTAAATGGCAGACCAGTACAAACGCGCACAAAAAGAAAATTCAGAACCTGAAAATAACTTGTCTTGCACCCAAAAAAAACTGTTACAAAAGATCGACTTAAAAAAGAGAAGAGTATTGAAAATAACCCTTCGAAAAACAAAGTGAGAAATGTGTCCTACACAAAGGAAAAAAATAGAGACAAAAAGAAATTGTCTCTAGTATATGCAATATCTCTTTCTCTCTCAAGCTTTCTCTCTTTCTGTCTCTCTCCAGATATATATCTGTATGT
Organism: Euprymna scolopes; assembly: GCF_053919585.1. NCBI lineage: Eukaryota > Metazoa > Mollusca > Cephalopoda > Sepiida > Sepiolidae > Euprymna > Euprymna scolopes. The sequence continues at coordinate 120,095,774 of NC_136493.1, read as the reverse complement.
GTGTCTATCTATGCGTCTTATTATTATGAAAGATAAAAAAAGATAAAAAAAATCCTTCAAACACGAAGCTCGAAAAATAAATTTAAAAGAGTGAAAAAAAAGAAAGAAAAAACGGTACCTAACATTTTTTATCTTATCTTTATTTCAGGCTTATAAAAATATAGGACTTTTTTTTTTAAATTGCTTTTGACTTTGCAAATGTAAGAACTTTGTAGAATTTTAATGACTTTTTCAGTTTGGATTTGAGAAAATGGAACTTTGTTTCGGCACTGTGTTTCATGAACAGTCGATATGTCCTTTTTCAGGTTAGGTAACAATTAACGCTGAAACATAAGAGGACTTTTTTATTTGAAAGTGTTTTTTATTTGTTTTTTTTCTGTTAAAAAAGAGAAGAAAAGAAAAATATTTTTGCTAAAAATTTAGATTACATAATATGAAGTTTTCATTGTGTGAGCGCCTTACAAAATTGCTCAAAATAAGATTTTGTCTATTTTTAAACTGTAGAAACTTTAAGTCTACCTGTCACTCATTTGTTTAAAACAATGGCAGCACATTGGAAAGATACGCGAGATGGACTGGTGCTTGTGAGGGTGTTGAAGGATGGGTTGTAGAACAACGCTATCTACCTCTGTCTCTCTTCTTCTCTCTATCTCTCTTTCTCTCATTCCTTACCTGTTAGGTTCTGTGAGAACGAGAGAGTGACTTTAAAAATTGTAAAAGATTTTTTTGTGTGATTACGTAATGGTGTTATGAGGGTGGTGGGGTGTGTAATGGCATTGCACTGTCTCTATCCCCTTTTCCCCCTCATTCTCTCTCCCTCTCATTCTTTTGCGTTTTAATGATTGTATAGCTAAACTCCCATGGCTGATTGCAGGAGGACATATAATAACGAATTAACTTGGAGTTTTTAAATTGTTCTACCAAGTTTAAAGAACAACAATATTTATGCTTTGTTAAATTACATTAAATGATGTCTTCAATTGATTTTTATTAAAAATAAAAACAGACACAATTATTCAAACAGAACTTGAAGTACTTTTTTGAAATGTTCGAGTTTTTGGAAAAGCCAACTGTTACATGATTACGTTAATTTTTTAAGAGTTCTCTGAAATTTTCATAGTTTTTTAAAGAAAAATTATGCTATTACATTTCGATTATTCTCTGAATTGTTTATAATTTCTAAGGAAATATTATTTGACTAACGAAAGAAATTTTCCTGAATTCTAGATGATTTTAAAGGAAGAATTATTCGAGCGAATTCTTTAATTGAAGGTTTATTTGAAATTGGACCGTATGATAGTTGTACCTGAAATATTGACTGATGAGTATATACGTAAAATTGAATTAATTCTTAAGAAAAAAAAGATTTGCTCAGTCTAGAAAGATCTCTCTTTAATTGAAACTTTAAATTTTTCGAGCTGTTAACTATACAAAACTGGTCGTTAACTAATGTGACTCCCAGGGTTGGCGGGATTTTATTAATTCTAAATAATCCTTGTGAGTGAGTTTAGGAAAAAAGTTGCTTTTAAATAATAAACTAATTATTTTGAAAAAAGTTAATTAACGTGAAAAGTTTCTAAATTCGAAATGACCTTGATAATGGTCTATAAGAAGTAATGATTTTTAAGAATCAATTGTGAAGGGTAAATTGATTCAAAATAAATTTTCTATGATCTTTTAGGAAGATTAATTTTAATAATGAACCAAATGTTTGGAATAATTTTTAATTGTAATACGAAAAATGGGTCTATTCGAAGTTTATGACCTTTTGAGAAGATAGTTTTTAATATAATACGAATTTCTTTGGAAAGAAGTTAACTAACATCAATTGATTTTAACGATGAACCAAAATACTTGAAATAATTTTGAAATTTTGGAATGAAATTTTAATGATCTTTTGTAAATCAAGTTTTGATAAAAATACACATACTTTTTAAATGTACTCTGGAATTTGGGAAAAAGTTAATTATGAATGTAATAACTGTAATGCGTTTGCATTGTGTAAACACATTCTAATTGTGACCGAGGTGCTATTAAATGATTTTTTTTTAAATATTTTCTTTTTTTAAGAAAAAAAATTGTTAACACCCTGTTTCTTTGATTTAATGTATACCAGGTTTCTGAATTGTTTATTTTTTTATTTTTTTGACCCAATTGAGTATTCTAACTCATGAAGGCTGTGTTGCCTTCTTAATGAATTCTTTATATAATTAATAAATATTCCGTGGTGGATAGTTTTTATTGGTCGCTCGGCGGCAGACTCCTTGCTCTAACAGAATTACATTGGATTAGAACCTCTGAAGACCGAGGTTTTACTAAATCCATATAGGTCGGCGTGATGAGGTCACGTAACACCGACTTATTTAAAATACATTATACTTGTTCTGAAGAGAGCGTAAGTCCAGTAACTGAAGTAATAACTTGGCATACATATACAGCATAACTAACTAAGTGACATTTTTCATTAAGTGTATACGCGTTTTTCATTTACTAAATTAGATCCCGTTGTATTTTTGTGCCAGGAAAACAGTTACCTACGAAACTGGAATGGAATTTACCACTTCCTTCCTTTAAATTAGTATTTACTTCAATTTCTTCGCCAGCGATGGAGGATAATGAAAAATAAGTTATAATTTGTAATCTTTTTTTACAGTTTTTATCATACAAAATTAGTCTTTCTTTCAATTTTTAGCGCAAAAAAAACATACAGATAAAGTTTAAATTTAAAAAAATGTGGGTCCTTTTCCCCCAAAAATTGGCCACTAAAATAACTATGATTCTTTCCATTGTGTTTTTCAGAAAAAAAATTAAAAATCATTTACGCTTTATTTCGTTTACAAAATAAAATCCAGTGTTTGCATTTCCTTAAACTTTACACTCGTCATATATTACTTAAATCGTTTCATAAAGTAGTAAAGTCATATATTTCATTCAATATTTGATGCGTGGAAATTATTTCTTTCGTCGGTAGGAAGGGGGATAAAAATATACACTGAATTGTGTAAGTTTTTCTCAGTTTAAAAGGCGATCAATTTTATTATTTTAGGTTGTAATTAACAGACACATCAAAACGGAAACAATAGGAGTTAAATAGTATATACAATATATTTACATGTTAACATCTCTGTGGTGTTGGGCGGATTTCCCGTGCAACATCGGGTAAACCCTGCTAGTAAGTAATATATTTATGTTGGCATTTTGTATATGTTCAAGGTAAATAGAGACGATTTGATTTTATTGTAGCTTTTTGTTAAAACTGGGAACGTATTTATCTTAGGTGTTAGGAAGATCCGGTAAAGTCGGGTGGTAAAGTGCCCTTAATATGATACTCTAATTCTTGAAGACTTCGTATATATTATTAGAGAATTACTTTTCATCGATTTTTATATGCTATAAAGTTGCGAGTAAAAAAAAAAAACATATATCCGTAAGATGTTGGTGCATTTGCTTGAATCGAAGCCAAAATAAAAACTTATGAATATATATATATATATATATATATATATATATATATATATATATATATATATATATATATATATATATCATTTGTGAAGAATTTTTGATAAAATTATTTATACAAAAATAGATGATTTAAGTGCCATCAGCTATAGTCGAAACCGAAACCAAATCTTATGAAGAATTCTTTGTAAAAATATTTATGACAGGAAATAGAAGGCAATAATAATCAAACGACCCGGATGTAAGCGTGACGGACAAAAGAACGCACACGCTATCGTATTACTATATAAATAATATGAATAATAATGATAATGATAATAATAACAGTAACAATAATAATAACAATAACAACAACACCAATAATAATAATAATAATAATAATAATAATAATAATAATAATGTTACAAGAAGAAGGGTATCCTTTTCTTGTTTGTAAGAAGAACATTGGATAAGTGAAATGAGATTAGGATAGACAAAGATTCGAACTTTGTAAGCAATGTTCAGAAATAGATTCGGAAAATGGAATGTTAGAATTTCGCATTATTCAATTTCATATAAAATACTTTAGACATGTTTGTTTGTAAAAAGAATGTAAGTGTTCAATTATTTTAGGAAAACTAAATTAAAATAAGGTCAGCTAGGAAATAATGCAATTTGGAAATATATTGAAAATAGGTTAGTTTTAAAATAGGTTACTGAGAATTCTTTGTCTGTAGAAATGGTTTGGGAACGTGCCGAACCACGTATGTTTAGGCCAGGTGAGTCGATCACATCAGCCATAAATAACGTCATAGGAGATAGGGAATTTCTCAATATAGGAGCTAGTAACTCGAAGATCAGGGGCATTCGAAAAGTCAGGCAGTCGAGTCTGGATCAATGGCAGCACAGTAAGCCGGGCAGAGATGACAGTAAGAGTGTCCCCCTTAGAGGCGAAGGGGTAGAACATTAAATATATAAAACACGACTTTAAATTCCTTGACTTTATCAGCCTTCGACTGGTCGATGTAATAATAAAGAAGATATCATAATGTGTGTGTAACTGTCCTCCTCGGTGTCGTCATTCAACAGCAAAAGGTAGTGTGAGTAATCATCTTTAATGAACTTTATACAACCCATCCAAGTAATGTGTCCCCCTCTCCATCCTGAATAATGTATCTTTCCATCATGAGCAATAATTATCCCCCGCTCTTCTGTGTTATAAGAACTAATCACGCTCTCCCCGCTATATGTGTTAAGAAGGATACTCCAGAACTGTATACATGTATCTCTGCCCTCATCAATATCAATGCCGCCATTCTATCTCTTTAATATGAAACCCCTGGCAATACAACAACAACAACAACAACAACAACAACCACAACAACAACCACAACAACAACAACAATAATAATAATAATAATAATAATAATAATAATAATAATAATAATTATTATTATTATTATAATTTCATTACTCAACGTCTCTCTGGGAAGGGATAGGATTCAATTTCAGAGGGTTTCCCTTAATCCCGGCTTCAAACCAGGAGCTTCAAAGATCAAGGGGTTTCCTAAATATGTTGGCGGTACCTATAATTGCAGAGGTCTGCAGACCCCCTAAAACATCGGGCATTTGTAGTTTTTTCAATTGTCCTTCCAGACGACTTGATACTGCTCCTAGCGTACCAACTACGACCGGGATTATTTCTATTTAAACCCTGTGTATACGTCTTATCTCCAAGGTCAATGGAGCATAATTGCTCCATTTCTCATTCTCCTTCTGTCTCATATTCCTCTCTCAGGGTACTGAAAAGTCTACAACCTGCTATTGTTTGGAGACCTTGTCAATGACGGTAACATCCGGACGATTATCTTTCAATTGCTTAATCATTATGACACTTTTCCCACCTAACCTCTACCTTGCCATCCTCACTAGTTCATACTTCCTTAGGAATCTCCTCAAATAATTTTCCGGCACACTTCACCCCAACCGACTTACACAGCTCCCAATATATCCGGAGTCCCATGCGATCGAGTCTTTTCGGGTCGTCTCTCTTGGTCAGTCCACTAAACCCTGCTGCAAGGTGCACAACTGACTCTGAGGTCTTGCCACAACTCTGGAATTCTGCAGCAACTTCCACTCTTAGAACCACTTTTTTCAGCAATCGTATATTTTTAAACCTTTTCTTCGTTTGAAGATTGTAATGCTGGGTATACGGCAGTCAAACCAGCTGCCAACATTGTCCCGCTTTTTATTGAGCCAACCGAGAACTCTTTTCTTAGTATCCTTGCTGTTCACTTAAGTGCAATTCTTAGTAAAATATTTATCACAGGAAATCTCTTTTGCACTTGGTTAACCAGGCATATTAGTTAGATAGGACTTCAGGTTCTTCTTCATAAACTCTGTGGCACCCATGATAACTGGTATGGTTGATATCTCCTTAAGATTCCAGTTTCTTTTTATATAATACACTAGCGGGGGTACCCGGCGTTGCCCGGGTGTTTGTAGGTGTGTATGGGGGTATAAGTAGTAATCATGAAACAATGCTAAAAAATCGGAAAAACCAAATCCCCCCCCCCAAAAAAATAAACAGCGAAAAAAAACACTGTGTCCATAGAGGTGGGGGAAGTAAACTAAATAATAAGCGAAGGAAAAAGATAAGGAAACCTTGCCCGCGTGTCTAAAGATGTAAAAGAAAAAAATAGTATTGGTCGTGAGGCTGTATTGGACCCTTGACGCGGAGGTGAAACAAACTCCAACCACTTAACCGCCAAGGTCAAGAGTAAGAGAAATTGATTAGAGTGTTGAAATAAGGCTTATAAAGCGAGTGAAAGAGGTTTGATTGACAGACAGCCACTAAATAAGGCAATAGCAGGAGCGTTACGAGATGACTTAGCAGTATTTTCTTTTTTTGTTTTACTTAACATTAGCGTTTATTAAATTACGTATTTCGTTTCCTGTCTATACATCTCTCTCTATCTGTCTGTCTCTCTCTTTCTCTCTCTCTGTTTACGTTTGTGTATGTGAGTGTGTGTCTCTCTTTCTCTCTCACTTCCTCCTCCTTACTCTAAAGACTGTTACTCAAAAAGAAAATGGCGTATGGCTGGGTCTTTTTTTCAAAACTTCGATCGTTAATATTTTTTGTAAGCGTATTTTTTTTTTACTTCACATTTTTGGCTTGTTATTTTTCGTTTAACTATTGTAGCTAAGTATTTTAATGCGCTAATTACTTTGGTAACGTGTTCATAGCGTAGAAGTTCATAGTTTAGCTTGTGTGAGGGTTATTCTTTTTTACCGATAACATTTTTTTTTAAATTTTAAATTCAGACTTACCATCCGTTCAGTCTCTTTTCTTGTAATCGCTGAAAGTAGGTTGTTATTTTTAATTTGTTTTGACTGGGATAGAACACTCACGACAATTTAGCTCCTCTTTCTCTCGATCCACATTCTTCCTTCACTTTTCGGATACATCCACCAGATTTAGTAGCTGACCTTCTTACAAAGCATTCCCACAGTACTGTTCTTTCCCCATTTTCCCATGTTTTTTAACATCTCCTGTGCCAACTCCCTTCGTGTCTTGGGACCATCTCTGACAATTCTCACTCCCTTTATATCCAGCCGCATCAACAGAATTTCGAACAGTTGTAATATGACGACAGTACACACCCTGTTGACCAGTGCGACACCTACCGTGCGTGAGACCATCGCAAGGTGTCCCAGGCTCATTTATGTCGTTATTTTCAGTATTTTGATTTGACATTCTCCCATAAATGGGGTGAATGAATTTTAGGTTACACCACTACCGATAATTTTATCGAGACATCATCTCTAGCAGGGTTCACCACCAAGTTAAATGTAATAATAAAAAGAATAGGAATAAGAATAAGAATAAGAATAATAATGATAATGATGATGATAATAATAATAATAATAATGATAATAATGATAATAATAATAATAATAATAATAATAATAATAATAATAATAATAATAATAATAATAATAATAATAATAATAATTGTAGATTAACACTCCAAGCCAACCCCCAATCCAAAATGAAATATTACTTCTATAGGTGATTACGTGTGAAACAATTAAAACTGGTACGAAAGAAAATGTTGGTATTTCGATTGGAAGATCAGTTTAGAATATTAATTTCACGTAAAATAATCATTATTCCTTGGCCATTCTTATTCTTTATGTATGTTAAATAAATTATTTCCCACTAAATAAAGTTCGACTGCCAATGTCGTTAAACCATACGTAACCGCTTAAAACGTAGACATCCCCCAAATAAACAGGAAATTTAACTCTAATAGAAAACCATATTTTGTTTTTAGTGAACTGTCATAACACACAAATAGGTGTCGTCAAAAAAAATGCTTATTTTACATTTAATTTATGTGTTAACCTCATGCTGTACATTAAATTCATAAATAAATCGTTTTATATATATATTTGTTATAATTAAGAGCGTTTATAGGTAATGTTTTTTTTTTAATTTTTTACATTTACGTGTGAAATGGTATGTAAATACTGTATCCTCATGAAATTATCCTTGTTTTTCTTTCCGTTTTCATTGTTCACCAATCACATGTTGTACACCAATCACATCAATTGTTGCGAAAAAAAAAATTCGGTTGGCCATTTTTCGGGCTATTACATGTAAATAAGTTGAAAAAACAGTTTCGAATATAAAGTTAACGTAAAATGACTACCTCTTTCGATCAGACAGTATATTCAGAACTGGTAACGAATTTTTTTTGTTTTAAATTTTGTCCATATTCATGTTCATGATCGAACTGTAGTATAAAATATTGAATTGCCAAAAGTCATAAAAACACGACCCCTTCCTTCAATTAACCCTAAGTCCGGATGATAATACGAAAAATAAGCGATTGCTTGTGGTTTTATGTTTTTGCAGATGGGGCTTTGGGGTCAGTGGTAATAAACAATAGTTAACTGCTTTAAAAAATAGAATGGCCGAAAACGGGTGATCATTTTCCGTAAAATTTATGAATTTAGGAAAATTGAGCAACGGAAAAGCCAACAGAAATAAGGGCAACGGTACAACTGCCATTTTTGCCATCTTGGGAAAAAGGGCAATTTTTGAATGAATATAGATTGAAAATAAATTTCAGAAAAGTTCTTGCGGGAGATATTGTTTTAAGAAGAGTCCCCATTACAATTTAAAAAATGTTAATATGCTAAGTGTTCTGTTTAGTGTTCTAACTTGTTGAAATCGAGAATTAGCACAGAGTTTCGGTCGGAGGTTATATCGATTGAAACGTTAACAAAATGTAGTATCCGTTCTGGTGCTACACGTCACCTATTCTATCCTCGTTGTAATGAAGTAGAAATCCTTCTAAACTAAGGCAATTTTTGTTCCGAACCAGATAGCCTCTTTTTTGGAGCTGGATATTCGCCACATTAAAAAAAACAACCTTGTATCGAACTTTACACTCTAGAGGAGGCAAGTAAATAGGCACACCTGACATGAGAACAGTACTACAAAGCCTGTTAATAACTTATAAAACTCGCTTTTATTTGGTTTTAAAAAGCTTTAACATTTGTAGATATTTTTTTTTAAATATAATTTTGAAGGAGGGGTAGCCGCTTTTTAAACAGAATCGTTGAAAACTAGCTATTTTTAATCGGTTTCCATAGCGCTTCAACTATTTTCCCAAGCCTGAGACTAATTTCTCTCCACCAATTTATTTCAGTGCATATACGCAGTAACGTCGCCATTGTTGGGCTAGTGAGTATGTATCTTCTTTTGAAGAATATTGAGAGAGTGCAGAAATGCATACACAATTTTCTTGACCCCGAGGATGTCTCTACTTCATAGAGGTAATGTTCTGATTTCAGCCATTTCTCCAAATGGCAGGTTTTCCTTCTAATTCACTGGTTGTTTTGCAGGCCAGTTTCAGTCAAATAATGTACATACGATATAATATATGTATATTAAAATATACCAATCAAATTGGATATTTTCAACAAGAGAAACAAAAAAAAATTAGTTCAGTAGGTACATACAACCGCAATTTTTTTTTGGCCGGCCATACGGCTCTACTAGCCAGTCTGTGATATGCTTGAATTTAAATGTGTCAAGTGATTTTACTTGGCGCCTTTTTTTGTATTCATACGTTTATTTTCGAGTCTAAGAAAAACACGGAATCGGATAGACTCAAAGCACAGCGGTTCCTTCTATAGGGAGCCAAAACAATTCCTTCATGGACAGCAAACCGTTTGGAACGAAGACACTTCTCTACAAGCAGATTCAACTTTTTTTGCTGAACCTATTCAAATCAAACAGGACATTCTACAACTGTTCGGCATGTTATTATACAAATATTGGATCTTATATCATTTCTTCTTGAGTGCCAAGGGGCTCACATTATGCCTGATTATATGCTCCCCCATTTTCGTTGTGTTGTTTAGGATCATCATAGATCCTTCCAAAGGAAAAACGAACTAACATTCTAACAATAAAATTCATACTAAAGGCTCCATGCGTATGGGGGCAAATCGGACCACCGTTTTGCACAAAGGGCTCACCAGAACAAAAGAATTTTCATTGTTGTTACATTGTGAATAAATTTTGATTATAAAGGTATCACTTTTGTTTGTGGAATTCATTTGCTTCTTCAGGGAGGTCATAGAGTGTGTAGGAAAGCAATTTATTGCATTCTCATTTGGTTGCAAAACGACCAAAAATGGTTCTCTTTTGTGCAAACGTTTAGATTCTCATATTTGAAAAATGGCTAGTTTAAATATATTCTTATTTTTTATGCAATGCGCAATAAGATCTTATTTTTTGCTAGCGTAATGATTAGCCATAATCTGTGTAAATTCTTGATTTAATACGAACAGATTTGTTTTCATAATTTGAGCAGTTGAAAAGAAAAAATATTTTTTCTGTTTCGTTAAATCAGAAGAGTAATTATTTCGTTAATGTAACTTATGTGTCAAAAAAAAGACATCGATAAGTTTCATGTTTGCATTAAAAATTTTTAAAAAATAATAAAATAAATTTTGGAATTCTTACGTTTGAAATTACGGTAGAAAATAAATTAATTTGGCCTGGAAATTGGGATCGTAAGTTATTGGCGTATTTTAACTGCATTTTCGAATTTAAAATCCCAGGCTGATGATATATGTGACTAAATTAAAAAAAAAGATAAAAAGTCAGTTCAAATTATGTAGACGTAAAAATACACAGACAGAGAAGTAAAGACACCGTTAATGATTGTTTTCCGCAATTTAAATGTTAATTGTAAAAGTCACACCTTAAATGTGTTTATTGCACACGTTAGATATTACTTTTATTTTAAACCATTGATTAATTTAAATTGTGATTAATCGCTGGCGGCCTTTCGTCAGCGTGTTTAATATAGATTGTGATTGTGATGCCATGTTTAATGTATATTAATTATTTTGTGCAGCTGTTGTCAGTTTTCAAATTATAATGTGATCTGAAATTTTATTATTATAAAAAAATATCTAGGGGACAGGAAAGGGTGTAATTCTCCCCACACACCTGTTAGGCATCAACGGTTGCTCGGGAATTTTAAATTCAGATTTTTTCAAGTCCCGGGAAGTAGTAATTAGAGTTTGGTTTAGGAACTTGGATGACGTGATAGACCAAATTCTATTAAAGGCTCAAGAAGAGGAAAAATTGCAGCTTTACAAGATTTTGGAAAGGTTTTCTTAGGAAATAGAAGAAACATTGTTTTCGTTAAAATAAAAATTAGATGCATCTCAAGTCATGCAAGTTCGACGGTTATACCTGTAAAAATGTAATTTGACTGTCTGAGGTTCTCCGGAATGTCCATAGATAATGAATTTTCGTTCAGAATATTTCTGAACAAATTCGAATTTTGTACTGATAGTTTAAATAAAGCTGACAGAGTGTTATTGCTTAAATCAAAACTAGAGTGGGGTGCCTTTGATATAATCTCTAGTCTAGATGTGAAATCAGATAATTACGATGTTGCCCTAAATTGTAAAGGCGAAAATATTTAAACACGGATTTGATTTAAAACCGGTGTTCTGATTAAACTATACCTCTTCCATTTCTTATAACGGATTTTAAAATTTTGAAGTCGTTTCTCGAAAAAGTTAAGAGATATTTGACCGAACTTTACAAGTCCAATGGGACTGCTTTTTTGCTGAGGGTGGGACCTCAGGGCATTGACATCCCATATATTATGTGCTAAAGGTCCTAATGTTATAAGAATAAAATTGATGAGTAGAAGAGGCGAAAGATTCCCTTGTCTGAATACTATAATGTCCCATGTGTTTGAAATGACAGAATATTTATTAGCTATCTTCCTCGATGTTCGGCGGGATATTTGCGCGTCAAACTGGCGTCTTCTTCACCTAAGATGCAATCCAATATGGCGTCTTCTTCCCCAAATGAGGTGAAGTCCACGTATTATGTAAGCTGTCCGAAGCTACAGATCATTCGATTAAGAACTGTAATAAATATCCTTCCTTCGATGCGAAATGCTGAAGGGCTATATAGTTACGATTATGTACTCGGTGTCTCGGTGAACACTCAGAAGCCGTTTTTCGTGGAAGTAAGGGATTTCTTATCCGTGTACGGTCTGTAGGCGGAAATCCGTTTTAGTGCCATGTGTCCTAAAGGAAATAAGTCTAATGGTGTATACTTCTCAATATATTGTTAATGGTAACTGTAGCAACGATACATAACTTTGATGAACAACATAGTGCCACTGATGTAATCATCGATTATGGTGATAATTTTCTGGTCTGATATAGAAATTAGTTTCGCTATAACACCTTGCCTCACCATCCCTATTAGTAGGAACCACACTATCCTCATCAACTAGAGTGCCCCACAACCTTAGAGTATCCTCAGCACGCGTGTTGATTTAGAATTCACCAGAAATAAAATCATGATTTGTCTATTCTGTCTCCTTGCTACTATCAAGAATACGATCTGTATTACCTAGCGCTAACATATCCTACTAAAAATTTGAATCTCCCATGGTATCATGAATTCTTATCCGTACATTATATGCCGTATTGCCAACGGTTGCACAGAGATTACGCAAATGCTTTCGTTTGTCTTTATTGTTATAAAATCGTTACTCTCAACAATAACAAGAACAGAAACATAAAAAAATTAACTAATGTATTACATATGAATTACCTATCTTTTGTCGACTCTTTAAACGAGTGAGATGCATCCATTGTGATTTGCAGAAATTCAACAAGTCAGCAAAATCATTTAATCCTTTTAAACATTTACTGATACAGGTGATTTATTTTGTGGAAACTGTGACCTGAAAAAATGATTACTTGAAAGATTTGTTTTTGTGTAATGGGCACTTAGAAGACTACTTCCTTCTGTAAATATATGTATCTGAAATGCAAATATTGATGTTATAAAGAATTACCGCAACCCACATATTCAAGGAATTTTAAATGATATAAAGGACATTTTAAAGAAAAGAAAACCAAAGAAATCACGGACTAACGGACACAGCGAACGATCAACAATTTTTGGAGTATTAGTATTATGCTTCGGTTTTAGGACAATAACAAAAATGCAAACAATACAGTATATATTCAACATCAATTTGCAACAAATGTTTTCTGTTTGACGAGAGTTGCGATGAAATTGGGGGAATCGCTTAATATTTTTAAAATGGTTCTTGAAATAATAGAATACTTCATGGTATGTTATTCTGCCAACGGTTTGATCTCACATAAAACTATTTATTCCCTTAAATAGCGCATACACCAATAATTTTAAAAAGTAAATACTCTAATATATGAGTTTAAGCCCTGTTTGCAAATTACGCAAAAAATAACCCGATTTGGGTAAAGCATGTACAATTTGGGCATTTTTTTTATAATGAAGAATGAAAAATACTTAGTTTCTTGTGGAAATGTTAATCTATAGGTTAATAGCTTTACTCTAAACATTATCTAACCTAACAAAACAAGTAAAACGTGTTTTTTAAAAGGTGTGTTTTTATTTTTAAGAGTGTTTCTGAAGTTAGTCAAATTTTGTTTATTAAAAACTGGGCCTGACCAATGTTGTTGATTCCCGGGACTTTAAAAATTTATAAAATCGCTAAAATGATGCAATTTATATTTTTTGTTTGTTTTGTCAGAAATGTATTTTCCTTATTTATTACATTCAGAAAGTTAAAAGTAAATATCAATTTTTTGCCTACTTTCATGACTGCGCTCATCGTATTTCCTTGCAGAAAATTAGGGGGAAAAAGCGAAAATTACATATAATATGAACATATGTCTATGTGTGTTTTTTAAATAAATAAATAATCAATAAAGGTTCAACTATCCCCCGTCATTTTAATAACCGAACAATAAATTCCTTCTGCAATCATTCTTCCCTAGTTTGGGGATGTCGTTTGTTGTATCATTATACAAAAATTCAGATGGAAATCCTGCCCCTCTCAATTACCGTCATATCAGTCTTCTAATCCCCATCGCTAAATTCTTTGTAACCTTAATAAATCAATCACTAGTCCACGATTTCGCAAAAGCCGATTTACTCTCAGACAAACAATATGAATTTAGACAATGGCGTCATATTGCAGATATTTAACAATCATCTCGTAACGCATATAAAATATACTAGGTAATACGGACGAAGTTAGTGGGGAACCCTTTTATATATGTTAGGCTTTTGACAAAGGTTGCTAATAAAAAGTAAATCGAACAGTGTAACTGCACGTATATAAATATAAGTAAAATCCTCTTACTAAAAAACTAAGTTGACATTGATGGGCGGACATCCAAGCAGCGTAACATTAATGCTAGAGTACCTCAGACGTCCTCCCTTTGAATCACTATTATTCCTGAAGTCGATAATGAACTTTATAAATTACCTATTGTCTCAGATATGAATATATTTGTTGATGATACAACGCGCTATAAAATGCATGGTTGAGAAACGAATGTACATAAAATCAAAGAAAATGACAGACTCGTCCGAAAATGACTTCTAGGTTGTAGTGGAATAGGACCTCAGATGGACGGTAACATTTAATGCAAGTACGATTAAGCTGTCCTCCTTTATCAATTACAAGATGCATCTCCAACCATCGATATCCATGACAAATAACACCGTACATGGTAATTTATACTTCAAAATTTCGGCCTTATATTCACGGGGAATATAACCTGGAACAAATGCATTAAGGACAATTGAAAGACTGCTGCAAAGAATGTGATTTTCCCCTATCGAGTAGAAGACTACTCACACTTAAGAGTATCCTTTACAATACAAGCTACCATTCACCCATGCATGGAGTATTGTTGCCACATTCCGGCTGGTACACATGCCATTACAATCCTCTCTCGCTTGAATAGGGTCTAAAAAGAGCTTCCAAACCAATAGGCCTTTTTAGTTGACTAACTTCAAGGCCTATCGCTGCAATGTTGCATGTGTTCTACTGAAATATAACTCCTAAATATGTTAGGTGCCTGAATAAAATACGGCGAGATGTAATGTCCTTCATTCTACTGCCCCCTCCTACTCAACTGATATACAGAAGTTTTAATTTAACGTAAACCAACATCTTGATAATCGTTCTTTCGTATCGTCTTAAAAGTAACCAAGTATGCGCAAGTGGTGATATGCGTTATAAGGAGTTAACGAGATAAAAAAGAAGAATATACAGCGATATACAAATATGATTCAAGGATAAGTATATAATAGCGTGCAATAATAAAGAGCAACTCGTAGTGTTATTTATATTCAAAACAACATTGTTGCTGCAAAGTAAAAATCAGGTTAAGGTCCAATTGATTCTAAAACATGTATAGTGGGTTGTATCATCAACAAACACACCGATTCCGATGAGTCGACAAGTCGGCCTTTTATTTTATTTTCCAAAAATTGTATTGTGAAATGGTGAATAAAACTCATTATACATAAAGTCACGTCCCTCAAGAAAAATCGAATAGAAAAAAGAAAAAAAAACGGAATAAAAAGATGTGACGTCGACGTCACTTGATTTTTTTTTCATTTGCACCCACCCCCAAGAAAAAAATCAAGCCGATGTTATTATATTATATACTATATCCATTATTATTCTGTAACAATAGGGTTATAAGACCTCCCATTCTTATTAAGGTTTGAATGTATATTCATTATTCTTAGATCTAATAGCGTATATTATTCCGCTCTTGTCTATTTGTTTACAAATATTTTTGAGTGAGGATTCTTACTAAATGCGATGAGCTCTTTAATATAGGTTTCTCATATAATGAACAAACATGAATTGGAAACATATAATAGAGGTGAAACAATGTTAAATATTCAACGCTGTCTTAGCAGATAGAAAAATAAAGAAATAAATAAAAATAAATTGAAAAACAAAATCACAACATACTTTCTATATAAAAGGATTAATTGTAACAGCGTCGGTGCAATTGTATAACGAAATTAAAATTAAGTATTAGTGACTTTTGAAAACAAATATATATATATATATATATATATATATATATATATATATATATATATATATATACATATATATACTCTATATATATATATATATATATATATATATATACATACAGACTTCATGTAATTCAGTAAGTTGTCCTATACCAATTATTTTAAAGCCAAAAGGAGTTGACTAAAGGAGTAAGCAACAAAATTAGCATATTTCATAATTGAGCATAAATATACTGTGGAAGAAAATCAAGGCTTCAAACAGGGGGTTGGTGGCAACAAAAAGTACATTTCATTTTACGTTACAATTGTTTCCATGTCCCGTCGAACAATTTCAAACATTATATCATTTAGAAAATTTTCCAAAAGCAGCATTTCTTAAGACTTTATGAATAAACACACTGTTTACAATAGAACATTTTTGAAGAGAAAGGAAAAAAAATCCGCTTAACTTGAAAAGAATATGAGAAACATTTACCTCTGCTGTAGTTACGGAAAAGCGCATTTATATATTAATATATCGCCTAATTTTCGTATATTTATTTAGGAAGATAGTCATGAGAAATTTTCACAGAAAACAGTAAGCCATTTAATTTTTTATATATATCCTATTCGTTGAGTTCCTAAATTAGATCTCGTTGTTTCCTTATTTCCTAATAATAATTTTTGTATTTAAAAATAGTTTTTTACTATTTATTTCTATATTTATAATATGGCTGTAACAACCTTGCAATAACGTTACGGTTAAAAGTGTGTTTATTCATACAGTCTGGAGAAATGCTGGTTTTAAAAATTTTCAAACGATATGACGTTTGAAACTTCCACAGTATCTATCTATCTATCTATCTATCTATATATATATATATATATATATATATATATAGATATAGATAGATAGATAGATAGATATATAGTCATCCAAATACAGTACTGTTCGTGATTCACAGTACTGTCCGCTGTTTTTAGCCATGCCCAAAACCCAGTCGCCCAAACGTTAGTAAGAGCTTGTAACCGTTGCGTTATACGGCTGCCGCTACGTGGGAAATGAATTAACAATGTTTCGACATCGTCGTAATTCACAAGCTCATTATGTTTGCACAAATAGCATTGCTTTATGCGTTAATTGTAATTTGTATATCACTTCCCAATATGCTCAATCGATATATATATATATATATATATATATTTATATATATATATATATATATATATATATATATATATATATATATATATATTATGTGGAAAAATGCGCGCATGAAAAGTAATATTCTTAAGATTTTATTAAACCTGGAAAAGTAAAGGACAAGAAAGTCAACCTGGAAAAGTAAAGAACAAGATATTCTAATAAAGTAAACAATAAGAATTTTTTAGACTTAAAATATTGCAGCTAAAAAAAAAAATTGAATATTTATAAATATTTTATTTGTTATTTGCATATGTTGTTGTTTATTGTTGAGTTAGAAAGGGTGTCAGTCGCTGGATTGAACTTACTTCCCCCCTATTATTTGAATATATTTATGTAGTGAAAATTGTTTGAATAAAATATATTCATTAGTTAGTTAGTTAGTTAGTAGATGGAATTAATAATTTTATAATTTGCATAAAAATTAATAATTTTATTATATAATAATTAGGATCATTTAATTATTTTTTTAGCTGCAATATTTTAAGTCTAAAAACTTCTTATTTTTTACTTTACTAGAATATCTTGTTCTTTACTTTTCCAGGTTGAATTTCTTGTCCTTTACTTTTCCTGGTTTAATAAAATCTTAAGAATATTAATTTTCATGTGCACATCTTTCCATATAATCCATAATGTTTCCAGGCATTGCTATTGTATTAATATATAAATTTATGATATTTATTAATAATTGTCAAAAAAATTAGCTCTCAAACACACATTTATGCAATATTTATCATTCAATCACAGTAGTTCCGAGCCAGGGTCTCTACCGAGACTGCGGTTCATGAACTCGTGATCTGTATAGAGCGTAAACTAACAAAAAAGAAGATGGCACTCGGTGTGTTTTTAGATATTGCTGGAGCTTTTGACAACATACCCTTCAGTACCATGTTCAAGTTGCTACGAGACCTCAATGTGCCATCAGTACTCATCCGATGGATTGAGTATATGGTTTGGCACAGAACAGTTCAAGTAGAACTACTGAGGGCAACAGTTAAAAGGGAAGTAGTTAAATGAACCCCCAAAGTGGGATTTTATTACCTTTACTATGGAACTGTATGATGAATCCTCTTTTAAATGTCGGTTTTTTAAATATAAAAAAAAACGATACATGGGATTGAACCTAAAATATTTCCACCAACCCCCGGCACTCTAACCGTTACGCTAACATGTCATATTGGCAAAATCGCAGTAAAAAATATTTATATACAAAAAAACGTTATGCAAAATAAAAAAAAGCGTTAGTCACTCATGTACTTACTCTCCTGTTTGTGAACCCACATATTTTTTTCTACTGAACCAATTTTCGAATTTTTTTTTTCAAAATGTAGCGAATGAGGTGTTCTATCCAACTATATAACCTGTTTGAAATTTGGTTGCGAACGGAATTAGTAGTGGGGGTTTAAATGTGTCTCGATTCATTCAATTTCGGATTTAAGCATATATTCAACAACTACCGTAGTTGAATGATATATATATATATATATATATATATATATATATATATATATATATATATACAGAGAGAGAGAGAGATAGAGAGAGAGAGAGAGAGAGTAAGTTATGAAAAACATATGACTACTAAGATACACATAATATTCTGTGTTTCATCTCGTGCGAATTCATTAGGACTAAGCCTGAAAAATTCTTACGATGATGAGACGCAGAATAGTAGGTGTTCCTTAGGTTTCATGTATATGTTCATAACTTGTATGTATTGTGAACTGTTGACGTAAATACTGCAAATAATTACGAATGAAACTATATCTTCGTATATTAATTCATGTAATTAAATGAAGCAAGTATATATATATATATATATATATATATATATATATATATATATATATATATATATATACTGGTTGAATGGAGTCAAAAGCATATACTAACATACTAGTTGACTGGGTGCTAAAACAACC
This sequence comes from Euprymna scolopes, assembly GCF_053919585.1. Lineage (NCBI taxonomy): Eukaryota > Metazoa > Mollusca > Cephalopoda > Sepiida > Sepiolidae > Euprymna > Euprymna scolopes. The sequence goes on along the minus strand of NC_136493.1, from coordinate 120,076,762 downwards.
TACAGAAAATGGACTCTGATTTATGAAAGTATGATAGGTTATGAAAAGGAAGGTTTGTAAAGAGATAGCTTTCAATTTGGGGGTATCAAAACCAAAGCAAAATATGATTAAAGTAAAGATAAAATAGGAAAACGCCATAATTCATTATATGATGCCTGTTCACATTTACACTCTTATCACAATAATCTGTGGATCTATATTAACAAAAAAACTAGTTAAACTATGTGACATATTTCCATTCTCTCGAGGTCAGGTGCGAACGAACACCCCATAATTTATTATATCATATTTCATCAAACTGAAACATAATTATCCAAGTATACTTACGCAGATAGATATAAAAAAAATCCTTTATTAAAGTGTGTGCCTGTTTCCATACTATAGAGGCCAGGCGCGAACGCAGACCCCACGATTTTATTATAACAACCATTATTTAAGTTTAAACATACTTAGCAAAGTGCTCTTCTGTACATCTATATAAAAAAAAAACTTGTAAACGTTTTTTTTTTTATTTTACATGTTTAATTTCCATACTTTATGGACAAGGCCGAACTCAGGTCCAATAATTGTAATGAACCACGGTTCTGCCAGGTAAATATACCCATAGCTGTGCCTCGATATCTTCTATGTAATCAGAATTTTTTTAAATAGTCATCCATATAGGGGTCTATTCGTGACCAGTGTACACACACAACCATTCAGCTTTATATTATATATATATATATATATATATATATATATATATATATATATATGTTTTCATATGTACACACAATCACGTATATATATATATATATATATATATATATATATATATATATATATATATGTATATACATATATGGAATAACTACATTCCACCCTGTATGTGTGTGTGCGCATACTTAGGTTTGGGTGACTAAGTGCATGTATGCATCTGCGCTTGGATTGGGAAAATCAAAGAAAACTTTCACCAATGTATTTGTGGTGTGTTTGTGGGTGGATGGGCGTGAGTGCGCGCGTGTGTGTATAACTATATTTGTGTGTATGTATGTATGTGTCTACATGTGTGTGAGTGTGCATATATATACATGTATGTGTGCGTATATATATGTGTGGTATGCATGAATGTGTGATTATGTGTGCGTGTCTGTGTGAGGGCTTATATAAAAAAAAAAAGAAAAATGTCATAAAAACATAAATATCTTTACCAAATGGACTAAAAAAACCCTCCCTACAAAATGACCTTAATTCTCATCGGACCTTACAACACGCTGAATATTGGTGAGAAAAGTCTGAGAGTTACATTTCTCTGAAAACACACACTCAGAATTTTCAGATGTAAGCTGTTCTCCGAAATAACAGTTCACCTTTTCACTTAAAAAATTATATAAAAATACATCTGAAGAGAGCTGAACAAGGCTTTAAACGCGTTATAAAAATATGTTAAACCCACATATGATTGAAACACCACAATTGTTGATGGCTACACTGTTTTAAATATATATATATATATATATATATATATATATATATATATATATATATATATATATATATATTGTGCGTGAACCCCTTGCATTTTCTGTATAACTGTTAAGTACTTACTGCAATAAATTATATTTTCTTTGAATATTTTTAGAAAATATTACATATTGATGTTATCTTCAAAAGAAGTTTAGCATATGTATTTTAGTATAATTGTTACTCTTCTCTTAAACATTAAAAAATATATGTCATACAATGTAAAACACGTTCGTAACACGAAATTTCCGTTATTTATTAAGCATTATTAAAAAACAATTGCATAAAAATATGTCTGATCATAAAGCTTTATGTTCACCATTATTGGTAGCATAAGGGGTCTTTATTATCTTTATAGATAAAGAGTCTCTTATGAATTGACTTAATTTGCTTAAGTGTATATTGACATTACTTTGTAGCTTGCTCTTTTAAAGCAGACACCTTTCAGTTAAAGTAAACTTACAAATGGTTTCAACTCATATTTATGTTCTTTGTTCCTTTAACAACGAAGACTATAAAGAAAATAAATTGCAAAATCGAAAATAACGTCGTTAATCACTGAAATGTAGCAATAGTTCTTGGGCAATATAGTAATTATCATTTTATATGTATAGAATATAGGAGTAATTGATTCTTTAAAAAAATGGAGTCATAAGTATAATACTTTTAAAAGTTTTAAAACTACCTCTGATCGTCTGTGTGAAACATTTGCGTTTTTTTAATATATTTAAAAAAACATTCAAATCAAAGTTTCAGACTAATATATTGTATAACGCAATATCTAAAATTGTAAACTCACAACAAAAACTACAGGACACGTGTAAGATTATGTAAGCAATTTATGTTCAGCAATTCAGTTTATTGTAAAGAAGAGTTGTTCATTTTTTAAAATTTTTTTAGAAAAACAATGCATTTTTTTAGTTGTTTAATTGATCAATCATTATTACATACATATTTACTGTTATTCGAGTGATAGTAGTTTTGGACATCTCTGACAATATAACATATATCAGTAGAAACTGTAGGGTATAAGGTAAGTTTAAATATGCTGCATGTTTATTAATACAAATTATTAGCTTACACAAGCCCAATTCATACTCACTGTTAATTAAGAAATAATAACCCTCGCTGTATCACTAAATCTGTCTGTACACACACGCAAAGCAAATCCATATATATATATATATATATATATATATATATATATATATATATATATATATATATATGTGTGTGTGTGTGTGTGTGTGTGTGTGTGTGTTTAATAATTATTTTTTTATGTCGACCATGTTGATCGATTCAGGCCAGCATAGGGGAAGATGCCTCTATTTCACGTTTAATAATTTCACCAATAAGAACCGAGTTTTTGAAAGGAGATAACATTGTTATTACAGTAATATTTTTAATACCTGCATTAGTGGTTCATTCCTTTCGAGAATCATCAATGCAGGGTAGAACGATTACTATTGGTAGGGAGATTCGAAACTGAACACGATGCCGTCTCTGACCCCATTAGCGAAGGAGAAAGCTCACGGCAAATCTTAACATAGAGAAACACCGTTGAAATTTAAACATTTTTAAATGTCGTAAACTTCCAACCATAATAATTGAGATCAAAAGTCTCAAACTCAAATAAAACACAAAGTAAAGAACCTTACCTCATGCATCGTGCGGCTCGTGTTAGGAAAGAAAGAAAAATAGAAAATCAAAATGGCCGCCTCCTGGTATTTATACACTGAAAATCACGTGATGTGACGAGAGGGGGGAGGGATATGCAAAGTGTATGTGGTTAGGTCTCTCTATAAAATAGCCGTCTTCTTTATTTTGGGCGCCAGTCTGGAAAGTGCAGAGAGAAGAGAACAGTTGGATTTGAGTTTGAGACTTTTGATCTCAATTGTTATGGTTGAAATTTAAACATTTTTAAATGTCGTAAACTTCCAACCATAATAATTGAGATCAAAAGTCTCAAACTCAAATCCAACTGTTCTCTTCTCTCTGCACTTTCCAGACTGGCGCCCAAAATAAAGAAGACGGCTATTTTATAGAGAGACCTAACCACATACACTTTGCATATCCCTCCCCCCTCTCGTCACATCACGTGATTTTCAGTTTATAAATACCAGGGGGCGGCCCTTTTGATTTTCTATTTTTTTTCTTTCCTAACACGAGCCGCACGATGCATGAGGTAAGGTTCTTTACTTTGAACCACACACCCCCTTGATCACTAAGATCAGTAGTCTGCCATCCATGCTGGGCGTATTCGTTCACGGTGCGATCGTCGAAGAGGCTCTTCTTCAGACACTTCAACATCAGCATCACCCTCCCCTTCCTCTGATGGCAAGGAGACTCTTCGTATATCTAAAATGTGACGCGGCATTCCGTCAATCGCTACCTTGTTTTTGGAGAACAGTTCAATCATCTAACCTTTTCCCCAGCGAGTCGTGCAACGAGAATTGGGTGGTTTAACCCACACCTCTTCACCAACTGCGATGTCAACACAGACCTGTTCTCTCTGTGTTACAGTCAATGGGTGTGGCCATTCATAAGAAAAAATAGACCGGTGCGGCACTGAATTTTCGTCTTTACCAGCCTTCGCCGTCATGTTGTACCAAAAAACTGCTACTTGGGGCGAAATCTGGCTTCTTGATGCCACAGCTTTTATAGTGCGATGGTGCCTCTCTATAATTCCATTTCCACTTGGACGGTAATCAGCTCTAAAATATTAGCCCCATATTCCACTTCGCACATAAGTATCTAAAAACTTCCGAGCGGAAAGACGTACCATTGTCCACCAACGCCTCTTCTATTAGCCCCCTTTCCATAAACACCTCCTCGACAACGCTCTATACCTCTTCTGATATTTCATTCTTGGTTTTCCGCCATATCGCTACTCTCCCAGGCCCACAATCTATCATAGTTACATGCGGTTCATGTTGATAATGTGTGATGTCAATGGCCAATCTCCGCCAATTCTCTTCAACACGCAGTTCCCCTTTTTCATGTCTAGCTGGTGCAGGTTCGATTGATTGGCATTCCCTACATTGTTCCACCACCTTTTGGACGACTTGCATTGTGACGTGCGGGTTTAATTTTCTTCCCAGGTAAAGGGTCCGTTCCTTTCCAAAATGATGCAGGTTATGCAGGTCTTTTAAATTCTCTACTGCACAACGTGCTTGAGTCCCGTCTCTTTCCTTATGTAGACAGGATTCCTTGATTCTTGTCAGCCTCTCTGCTTTATTTTTTTGTGACGGAACTAATGTAATAGCTACCTTTACTTCGAATTCTCGAACCAAGTCTCCCAGCGCTCCAAGTCTACGCTTGATAAGCATCTCCGCGCTCCTTTTGTTTTGATCTGCTTATCACTAGACAGCCCGGATTTAATCCACGACACCACTGTTGCAGAGTCTGCTTAAACGTTCACTATATGTAGCCCCCATTTTAGAGCTAGATTGATGCGTTTCATCACAGCATAGAGTTCCGCAAAATTATTATGGGCACTATCTTCAACAGCCACTTTTCCTATTCCCAATAATATCCTTAATGCGACACTGCTAGCATCAGCCCATATCACCCATGTCATGATCTTCCTTTACATGTCATTCTCCTCTCACAGAGTCCATTTTTTCACTTCTGCAATGGCTTCTTGTATCATGAGAAGCACTTCTTGATCAACTGCATCTTCCCAAATGTCTGTCCCAGTCTGCCTATTAATAAAACTGCACGCAGTTCGCAGCCATCCAGCTATTGGGTAACAGCCAACCAGCTTTCATCATATAGAGAAAAGCTCTCTCTTCGATAGGTCAACCTTGGCTTCAGGGATCTCATTTCCTCGCCCAAACATCAATTTACCTGCCTTATTGATCTGTAGTCGAAACCCCAAAGCTATTCCGTTTTCCATTGACTCAGACGGTTTTGTCGTCAGTCCATATGCTTTGATATGCTCTCTTACCCTTTCCGCAGTAACCTATGTTTCGTCCACTAGTACCTCGTCGATGTCAGAGCAGGTGCCTCTCTTCACTGCATCGACTTTGGCCAGCACTGGGTTAAGAACTGCCGTCATTATCTTTGGTGCGTAGTTCAGACCAAATCCTAATCTGGTCAGACAATAAACTTGACCATTGTACTCTACCAATTGATATTTCCACAATTTCTCATCCACATGCAGTTGGAGGTAGGCTGACTTCCGGTCCACAATTTTAGTTGCCTGCTTCATCCTCCTCCATTACCTTACGACTTCCTCACACCCGTCGATTCCGTCTTATGTGTGACAAGCGACAAACTTGTTCAGCTCACGGAAATCCAACACTGGCCTAACTTTCTTCTTAATAGGTTGAACCACAGTCATGAGTGGCAAAATTCCTTCAACTTTCCCTGACCACGGCATTAATATTTCTTTATCTATCAATCTCTCAACTTCTTTTTCAAACTGCGGCTCCGCAGTTTCTTTCAGTGTGCTGTTGCCGCAGCCGTCCAGATTCGTCAATACAGGTGGCTCCGCGGTCCATCGCCATTCTACCATCCATTTTTCGCCATCGAAGCAGGCTCGAAAGTAATCATCCTCAATCAGACATGGTCGGGGTTTCGACGGTTGGTTTGTATCACCCCTGGTTACACTTCCTGTTATTCCCGGCACACTCTGATTGTAAGAAAAAAATGTAAGGAAAAATTCAAGATGGCGCCGACTCTCTCTTTAACACGGTAAGATATCCTCAACACGGCACAAGAAGAAACAGCTACACGATTCCCCAGCCAACTCAATCGTCACTCCCCCACGTCTTTCCCCTCACCCGCTTTTATCGTCGTTCTAGGCCGGCTAAATTTGCATATTCCGAGAATTCGTGTGACTTTGCGAGACATCATACTTTACAAAAGACGGCGGTCGCCATCTTGGTCCCTCTTTTCTATTTTTGGTCGGTAACGCTGAGCTGGTCTCGAGGTAAGTCTTTTCCCCTCATCCGTCTCTCCCACGTACCCACACAACACGCAAACACGCGGGCGCTTATCTCCTGGATGCACGTTACACTCCCCCCTGATCTGATGATCACATAGAGAGCACTGGGGGGTGGCCTTTTAGTGCGTGTGCTTCTGCGAAGAGGTACATTCACTTTTTCAGATTCGGGCTCTGGATCTGGTTCCGCCTCATCAGATGAAGTATCGCTATCAGTCTCTGGTAGGGGCTCACTGAATCCGTGCATCGGCAGCTCATCGCTAGACGCTTCACTGCTTTCTTCTGTAGTTGTATGACGCACCTCGGTAGCTGGGCGAAGATCTCGCACATGTCGTGGGGTTCCATCGACCAAAACAGACTGCTGGCTAATCACTCCAGATATGTGTCCTCGCTTAAACTTGTCGGTGCACCGATTTCCTGGAGGCCGCACCCACACTGGATCTCCCACTTCATATCTGTTATATGTTCCCTTGTCGGTTGGCTGCGTAGTGTTGATTCCCTTCACTCCGACTTGGTACGTGTAAATAGCATTCGCAGGTGCGGTTGAGGGGGACGTCCCGTCCTTTGGCGTAATGTTGTACCAATATGTTGCTTCCGCAATAGTACATCGCTTCCTGGCAGCAATTCTCTTGATGCTGCGATGGCTTCTTTCAGCAATGCCATTTCCTGATGGCACATGCGCACATCGCAACCGTAAACGGACGCCCCACACATCTAACAACTGCCGGACTTGCTGGCTACAAAACGCTGCATCATTGTCAGTCAGGAGCTCTTCCGGAGCACCTCGCTCAAAAAAAATCGATGATAGGTGGCGAACAACATTTGCTGAATCCTGTCTGGTCATCTGCCGCCACACCGCAAATCTCGTAGGCCCGCAATCAATGAGAGTTAGAAAGGGCTTGCCACTGTAATGGGTAATATCCATGGCCAGCCGCTGCCACACACTCTCAACTTCCAAGCGACCCTTCTGCCATCGCTCTGGTGCAGGATCAATAGACTGGCAAGCCTCACAATTTCTGACGATCTGTCTGACATCCATCTTGGTCACTGCTGGGTATGCACGCCTCACAAAATAAAGGGTCCTCTTGATACCCGGATGTCCGCTCTGTGCATGAATTTTTTGTATTTGACATGGGTCGATTGCAACTGCACAAGATCGAGCAGTAATCTCCATTCCCATCTTCGCGGCTTTATACCATTTGTGAGGTACACGGGTCAGTTGGTCAGCACGATTACAATGTGATGGCACCAGAGTGACGCTCAGTGATAGCCCATACTCAGATACCAGGTTTTTTAGCGTGTCTAGCCTTATCCGTATTAACATTTCGCTTGCTGCCTTGGTACGGATTCGTGTCCGTCCTGAAAGTTTGTCAGACACCCAGTGGTAGACACAGAGAGAATCTGTGTACAAGGTCAACTTCTTAGACTGCCACTGCAGGGCCAGATTTACCCCCTTTACAACAGCGTCCAGCTCTGCCAGGTTGATATGCTGAGAATCTGTTACGGGCCGCAGCCAACACGCATCCTCGAACACGTTTCCTCCTTGCTCCAACGATACTCCCCACGCAAAAGAACTGGCATCAACCCACACACCTACGTTGTCTCCGTTAACACACCACCGCCCACAGGCAGGGTCCTTCTTGTTCACTCTCTCCAGTGTCTCTTTAATCATCAGAGTTAGTAGGACATCATCGGATATGTCATCCCAACCCGTGGTTGTTAAATTTGCTCTGCGTTTAATCACACCAACAGCTGCGCGGAGCCAGCCACAGACCGGTAAGTGACCAACAAGTTTTCCACACCAAGAAAAAACGGTCCGCCTTGTAACGAGGTTGGGGATGCTTGGAATTTCACTGCCACGCCTCCATTGTAGGGTGCCATCCTCTTCATAAACATCCAATCCCAATACACGTGCTCCTTCCCTTAAACGTTCGGGATTCTTGCATTCCAGACCAAACTGAGCCAACTTTTCTTTGACACACGACGCAGACTGTACATCTTCATTGACGTATACGTCATCAATGTAAGCTGACGTTGAGTCCCTCATGGGCTTTTCTTGGGACAATACTGTGTTGACAATAGTCTTCATGATCTGTGGTGCCACATTTAGGCCGAAGCCAAGGCGTGTAAGGCAGTACCTCTGCCCCTGGAACCAAACTGTCTGGAACGGCCACAACGTCTCATCAACTCGCACCTGTAAATAGGCTTTTCGTAAATCCAATATTGAGACATTAGTGCCTTTCTGACGCCATTCCCTCAACTTACTGGCGCATACGTCAGCATCGGCAGTGTAGGCTTCAATATGCTTGTTAAGCTCCCTATAGTCCAGCACGGGCCGTACTTTCGACTTGTTATGCTGGACTACTGCCATCAAGGGTATTAGACCCTTCGGAGGCCCAAGCTTGTCCTCAGGGTAGGGGATTAACCAGCCATCTTGGATCCACGCCTTTAGTTCCCTTTCGTATTCTGCTCGGGCCTCACTGGGTATAGGGTACTCTGCAACCCCATTCTTGAGTTTAGTCGGTGCCATTCCCTCGGTCCACTTCCAAGATGCAATCCAGGCCCTCTTGCGCGAGTCGTAGTCCACTGTAAAATCCGGCCGATCGATATGGAGCGCTGCACACACTGGGGCCTCTAAGAATCGCACCTTTCCATCCCGATGAATTGCGACTCCCCCCAGCGCCTTGATGGCATCGTATCCGAGCAACAGGTCAAACCCCAGGAGATTTCCTTGGGTCACGAGCACATTGATCTTAGTGGCTGCACCGGTGTCCGTGTAGATCTTGACAGTTCCAGCTCCACAGCATGTCTGGGTCTCGCCTCCTATCGTGGTGACTTTGATCTTCCTCTTAGTCCAACTTGGACACAGCCTGGTGCTCACTATAGTATGCGAACAGCCTGAGCCGAGAAGTGCTGAGCAGGGTATCCTGTTTACGTAGACGGTTATTACTGGTTGCGCCTTGTTCAAATTTTGCTCGGGGAGCAGGGCGGCGCTGACGTCCTCTCCCCTGATACGTTTCCCGCACAGTTTTGGGCTAGATGCCCCAAACCGCCACACTTAAAACAGCGCACACGCCCCCTGTTGGTGCAATTCCTTGCAAAATGTCCGCGTCGGCCGCAGCGAAAACATTTCCCATTGCTTGCAGGGTTCTGATTCGGAATCTCCCGAGCGCCAATCTGGCCTGTCTGTGTCGCCATCACAACTGGTTCCCCCAGGTCCTCCTCATCTTTGATGATGGCTCGAGCACGTTCCATCAAGTGTTCCATGGTCGTTGTTGAAACGCTGGTTGAGGCTCTCAGTAGCTGCTTCACCCGAGTTGGAAGGCCCGCCACAAACGCGTACGCAAGCGTCCGCTCCGACACCCCTCCACCGAACAGAACTGCGAGTTTCTTTAACTCAGCGAAGAAAACGTCCACGCTTTCCTCCGGTAGAAGTTTTCGGGAAGCAAATTTTTCATAGGCCGTACAAGGATCCATGGCAAATGCCTTGTACAGCGCAGCTTTAATTGCGGTGACATCTCCCTTTTCGGAAGCACTGAGTTGCTGATATACACTCAAGGCACCCCCAGCCAATCTCAGGGGAATTACAGTGTGTACCCTTTTCACCTCACAAAGGTCGCACGTCAGCTCGACCCTTTCAACCCAGTCGACGATGGACGTGGTCCCGTCAAACTCGGGTATGAGCTTTAAGTCAAATTTCGACTCGGTCATAGTCCTAGAGGCCAAATAGCCGAAATAGCTTGTAAGAAAAAAAAATGTAAGGAAAAATTCAAGATGGCGCCGACTCTCTCTTTAACACGGTAAGATATCCTCAACACGGCACAAGAAGCAACAGCCACACGATTCCCCAGCCAACTCAATCGTCACTCCCCCACGTCTTTCCCCTCACCCGCTTTTATCGTCGTTCTAGGCCGGCTAAATTTGCATATTCCGAGAATTCGTGTGACTTTGCGAGACATCATACTTTACAAAAGACGGCGGTCGCCATCTTGGTCCCTCTTTTCTATTTTTGGTCGGTAACGCTGAGCTGGTCTCGAGGTAAGTTTTTTCCCCTCATCCGTCTCTCCCACGTACCCACACAACACGCAAACACGCGGGCGCTTATCTCCTGTATGCACGTTACACTGATTGCCAAATTTTACCTGACCTTTAGCAATAGTAGCTCTTCCCAGTCGGTCTATCGCGTCCAGGCCCAGCACCACATCAATTCCTGCAACCAGTCTATCCAGCACCATCACTCTTAGTCGCAATGGCATATTCCTTACTACAATCTCTGCATCGGCCTCTCCAACCATTCCACTTCTCTGCCATCCACCGCTTTAGTGTTGCTGGTTCCATTCCAAGAGTTGGCGACGCTCGTAGTGATCAGTGTTGTTGTACATCTAGTATCAGCAAGAGCTCTAGCCCTCTTTCCATTGATTATGATCAATAACCGTGCCAACAATCTCTCATATGCCTGTTCAGTATAAAAGGGGTGACTACTGGCGCAATAGCACTCCTTTACTTGTTTCCCGGAAGCGAAGGATAATTCCTGCTAATGTGTCCTACTTGGTCACACCGAAAACAGATAATGTCTGGCCGTGGCTCTCTACAGTCTCTAAGCAAGTGTGGGCCTTGACATCGAAAGCATTTACCGGTAAATCCACGGACTTGCTTCATCACTGGTCACTCCTTTCTGCTTGCCATAGCAGCCGAGACCGCCCCCGGCTCACCAGAGTGTTTCGCCAAAACTCTAGCATGCCTTAGAATTTCCTCCACCTCCATAGTTTCAATATCAGTAAGTCGTTGCAGTTCCATGGAGATGCGATCAGGGAAACCAGTTACAGCCGCCAGCTTTACAGTCTTCTCAAGTCTGCGTCCCCCATATCCAGCCAATCCTGCTAGTCGCCTTATCTCTTCCACATACACGTCCACAGACCCCCGAGTCCAGGTGACTCTTTTGAAAATGTTGTAAGCCTCAAAGTTGCTCTCGGAAAATGCGGTCTTTATCCGGTTTCCAATGCTCTCAGCAATGGCTTGATCCGTCTCTTCCATTTCTAGATAGACCGCTAAAGCACATCCTTCCAAATATATTGGTATTAACGTGGCTACATCCTCGATCTTCTGCAGCCTTGCCACCAACTTCAGCTTTTTAAGCCATGCCTCCACGTCACCTTCTCCAGAAAATGGCCTCAGGTTCTCGCTGCTCAATCTTACTCGGTCACCCATTTTTGTCACTGCGCCGAAATAGCTTGACGTGAAATTTGGACTCAACCTCAGATCAAAAGCCTCAAGCTCAAATCCAACTGCTCTCTTCTCTCTGCACTTTCCACACTGACGCCCAAAATAAGGAAGACGGCACTTTTATAGAGATACCCAACCACATCTCATTTGCATACCCCTATCCCACCTCTCGTCACATCACGTGATTTTCAGTCCATAAATACTAGGGGGCGGCCATTTTTTTCTCTTTTTCTTTCCTAACACGAGCCGCACGATGCATGAGGTAAGGTTCTTATCTTTTAACCACATGATCTTAATATTAAAACATGATATATACAGGAGACCTTAGTAGACCGGCATTCTATTCCGACTTTAAGAAGTGCCCAACAATAAGAAACGGCTTATTAATTCCTCGCTGATAAAAATTAAAATGAATGATAAAAGTCTGTGACATTCTGTAGAGTCAAACTTGCAACATGTGGCCGTGCGTTATCAAGGAGCAGAATTGGACCACGGTGATTCACCAAAGCATACGTCATGTTTTTTTTAGTTTTTTTGTTATTTTTGCAAGGAAGCATGCATTTCGGCAGGTTGACTGCAGTACATATCTGCTGTAATACTCTGATGGGTTCTAAAAAATGCTATAGTGAATAACACCGATTCAAGACCACCAAACAGTCACCATAATCTTTTGATGATGCAACTTTAGCTTAGGGAATTGTTTAGGAGACTAATTACGATCAAGCCTTAGGCCATATCGTTTTCGAATATTATAAAGATACATTTTTCGTAACAAGTGACAATCGCCCGAGAAAAGGGTCATTGCTCTTACACAGGCGGGGAATTGAGCAGACTTCAAATCTCATCGAGATATTAAGGATCCATTTATCGAGTTTTCACGTCTCTAATGATTAATATTTGGCGTAAAACTCTTATAGTACTGACGAAAAGTGGCTGTGACATTTCGCTGATATCATGACGAGGATTTTTTAAAACAAGTGCTTGCAATTTTTTATGGTTGCATGCTCGCACTCTACCTTGTTTATCTTCAAGGCTCGCGTTTCCACTACGGGATTTTTAGAATCAGCTTCGTAGTGTCCAATCATTTGTGGACTCCTCACTATATGATCTGTTGATATTATCAGTTTCGGAGGAATTGTTCCAAAGTTTGGATTCATCCAACAAAAGGAGTCGAAGGTCACGTTTTGAATTATTCACCATTGAGGGAACTGTATGCGTCCAACACTTTTTGCTTTAAAATATATAAATTTAAAAGTAGTTATCAGTATAAAATACTAAAATAAACTACAAATTTGGGTGAACATAACCTGAAAAAAACATATTTTAGGAAGCAATTCTTCTTGTAGCAAGGCTCTCTCTTTCTCTCTCTCTCTCTCTCTCTCTCTCTCTATATATATATATATATATATATATATATACATATATATATATATATATATATATATATATATATATATATATATGAATTAGGAATTTAAATGTGATTTGAAAAAATAAATTGAAATATAGAAAATTTATTGAATGCAAGACACATAATATGGTATAGAAAATATATTTCCTTAACAGATTTGAACAACACTAGATTTATTGTATTTCATTATTCTGAATTATATATATATATATATATATATATATATACATATATATGTGTGTGTGTGCGCGCGCGTGTGTGTGTGTGTGTGTGTGTGTATGTGTGTGTGTGTGTATGTGTGTCCCGACTTGAATTGTAACTCTGGTATTAGACTAGAGATAAAATTTATTATTCGAAAGGAATATAATTACAACTTATTTCTTCCTTGTTCTATAAAGGTTCTAAAAAAATTAGGAAAGTAGTAAGAAACATCATATAAAAAAGCCGGTTATACATTTATCATCAATTGAAAACTATGGATTATGAACAGCGTCATACTCGGAGCAAGTTGATAATGATGCAGAAATGTATATGTTAAAAAGATATTTCAAAGAAACACCAAAATGGATGAAAAAATTTTAAGCACCTGGTACAATCCCAATATATATATATATATATATATATATATATATATATATATATATATATATATATATATATATATATTGTCTAAATTTAAATTGTTATGTCTTATTGGTGTTAAACCCACATTAGGAAGATTACTCTAAAATATAAGGTTTTTATATTGAAAAAGATATTAAGCGACGAAAATATGATTCGCCTTCTGAAAAGAGAAAATAGATTAATAGGCCCTATCGGCCAAAGAATATTATTCCTATATTTTTATTTATTAATATTTAAACTAGAAAGAGATAGCATTCCTGTAACCATTTGTAGTATGTGTTTTCTCGTAAAGAAAAAGGGATTACATTCAGATAATAATGTAGTAATATATTTATTGCTTTTAAGGTGAGCACGGATTTTGCTTTTCTCCCAGAAATGGATTTGTCAGGTTCAAATACTTTCGTTTTGGGGAAGACACTCAGATGTCCTTGTGGAATTTCGCTGACATATATATATATATATATATATATATATATATATATATATATATATATATATAGTCATCCACCTACAGTACTGATTCGCTGTTTCAAAGCTCATCACTGCGGCTAGACAGGCTACTGCCTCAATTCAGGATATATATATATATATATATATATATATATATATGTTAGCATATATATATATATATATTATATATATATATATGTATATGTATGTACTATTTTTAATTATATAAACATCTATTATAAAGTCGGTATACTGAACATGTTAATGTTTCGAACAAGTAGCCAGTCCTGACAACAAACCTTCTTTAAACGAGGTAATAAAGCCTGTGTTCCTGTGAAGAGGGTTGGTTCTTAGGTGAAATATAGATATGGTATTTTTAAAATAATAAAATAGAAATATAAAATTAGGAAGAAAGGGTGGGTGTTCAGAGTAATTTAAGGCTCTAGTCATTGCTATGGAAAAAAAGAAATATACCGCAAGAGATAAAAAAAGCTGGAAAAATGAAAAGGAGAGAAAAGCGAAAACAGAATGAAAATCAGTCTACAATCTCACATAATCATCAGCATGTCCTTCTAAATCTTACATATTAGTTGATGTATTTTAAAACATCTACTCATTTCTTTTAGTAAAGTACGTAAGAAATCTTCTGATCCGGATCTACAATTTGTCTGAAACATTAGAATATTCCGTGTATCGGCTATGCAATTTTTGTTCATATAAAAAAATATTATATTTTGCTTGTTTAATAGAGCAGCCTTAATAACCTTGTTTTTATTTATGACTCCCTCTTCGTGAATATTTTTAACGTATTATGTGTTTATATATATATATATATATATATATATATATATATATGAATATATATATGTGTGTGTGTGTGTTTGTGTGTATATATGTATATATATATATATATATATATATATATATATATATATAGATATGTATGTATGTGTATATATGGATGTATATATGTAGATATACGTCGGAGTTTAAATTAAAAAAAAATAACTCCAGTATGAGCTCAAGTCGATTGAAAAGCCAAACAGCAGCAGAATGTAGTCGTAAAACCATCAGTAGGCATCTTAAAATAAAGGGGTTTAATCGTTTAAAACGGCTGCAGAAACCACGTTTTTTGAACAGCACAAAACTAACCGACTTAAGTAGGCCACCAAATACCAGAATTGCGAAGCCGCGCAGTGGGAAAATGTAATTTTCTCCGATGAGAAAAAGTTTAATCTATTTTGTTTACAAGGTAGTCACCACTTATCAAGGCCCGGAAGCAACTCAGGGATAAGGGTTATTGCAAGTACAGTACGTTAGTGTGGAGATTTAATGGAGTGTTTTCTTAAGGTGGCGGTTCATTAGGAATTTGTTTACGTCGTACTTGAAGATATCCAGGTTGTAGTCAAATGATAAGCAGGCAGACGGAACAGAGTTCCACAGGCGTGCAGTTCTAACAAAGAAGTTTTGTTCATGAAATATACGTTTTGATTTAGGCACAGATAAAGAGTGGGGAAAAGTTTTGACAGTGGATTCAGCTAGACGGGTGTTTTTCGTGAAAGATTTGCGAGGGGGCAGCGATTGGAGTTCAGACGACCACCTGCCATGGAAATAACGATAAAACAAGGATAGGCTTGCAACGTCTCTTCTGTGGGAGAGAGGTTGCAGGGAAGAGAAAAGGGCATCCCCCACTAAGCCACGAAGTCTATTTTGTACTCTGTCAAGGCAGGATCAGCTGTTTTAGCAGCTCCTGCCCAGATATGGCAGCAATATTCCACCCTTGGAAGTGCTTGGCTTTTATATAGATAGATAATTGCATCAGTAGTGAGATATCTTCTGTGGCGGTACAAGGATCCCCCCATCTTTCCAGCCACCTTGGCAACAGACTTGATGTGCATGTTCCATTTCAGATCAGGAGTAAAGCTCAAACCCAAAAGCTTGACAAAACGTGGGGCTTATCCTAGACCAGAGCCATCCATTTCAATTGAGTCCCGATGGGGATCAGAGCGTTGATGATGTAAGGATATGAGTTTGCTTTTAGATGGATTAAAGGTAACCAGCCACGTCTTCCCGCGCTGAACCAAGCGCTCGAGATCAGAGGAGAGAGAATCAGAGAGAACTTTGTCATTTATAACCTTTGTATGTGTTGCCGTAGATGGTTGTGCCATCAGCATAGATGTCAACGAATGATTTAAGTATGTGTTTAGGGAGATCATTGATGTAGATCAGGAAGAGAGTTGCGCTCAGGATTTACCCATTAGGGTCTCCAGCATTAATACTGAAAGTCACTGATTTTTGTCCATCGACCACTACTCTTATGAGCCTATCGGAGAGAAATGATTTAATGATTGAGAAAACATTTCCAGTTATACCGTAGCTGGAAATCTTGGGAAGTAGGTTCTTATGTCATACCTTGTTGAAGGCCTTTGATATGTGAAGAGCAATTACCCTAGAAAGGCAGTCTTTATCAATAGATTCACTAATCCTGTGAGATATAACCGTTAGCACATCTGCGGTAGATCTTGCCGAGCGGAAACGATATTGTGTGTCACTAAGAATGTTCTTTCTGCTGAGGTGTTTTTCTCTATTTAATATGGATTCCAGCAACTTACTCATAACACACAGAATACTTATTGGTGTGTACTGAGAGGGAGATGACTTATCACCTGAATTCTTAAATACAGAGCATAATGATGAGGTATTCCAGGGAGCCGGAAATCACTTCTCCTTAAGGCAACGCTTAAACTTTTTCGTAAGTATGGGAGCAAATGCTGGTTGAAGCTTTTTTAACACTATAATTGGGATGCCGTCAGGGCCAGTTGCTTTAAATGAATCAAGGTTCTTAATTAGCTTGGCGACCTCATGCACAGATATTTCTATGTTAACTTGCATGTTCTGTGTTATAGGAGGAAATGTGGGGAGTTGATGACCTTCGTTGCATTGCGTAGAATTAGCTGCAAAGTTCTTTGCAAATAGTCTGGACTTGTCTGATGCTGACGAGATGGCCTCTGGTCCATTGAAAATGGTTGGGATGAACGCACATTTCTGTTAATGATCCTTTTGTTTATTTGCCAAAACTGATGGGAACCAAAAGCTGATCAACAAATTGGGATTTAACAGACAGGGCGTAAAGCTCTCTTGCATTTTTTATTACTGTTTTACAGTGGTTGCTTGCCGTCCTGAGAGCAGCTTTAGTCTCAGTGTATCTATTACGTTGGTAGTTATGGAAAAAGTGATTTCTGTGCGTGATAGCAGCTGCATATTCTGGGGAGAACCATGGCTGGCTGTTAGGTTTTTGTTTTAATTTTTCAAATGGTAAGAATCGGTATATGCCTACAATTAACCATTCAGTCAGATCTGTTACTTTAGAGGATACATCCCTTTAAAAATTGAATGCATGGAAGCTATCCCAGTCAGCCATAGAGCATCGCTATACAGTACGGTGGAGGGGTACGTCTGGGGACTTGTTACATTTCATCTTTATTTAAGACAGAGTGGTCGGAGGATCTTAGAGGAGAATGAACGGAACAGAGACATAGTTCATGGAAAGTTGAGAGAAAAGGGTCTAGGAGGCTTACATATTGACCGGTAGTATCGGACACACTGGTGATTTCGCGAATCTATATGGTCCAGATTGATTTCAACAATATTGGTATTTTGCCCAAAGAGACTTTTTGAACTCGGCATAGTGTAGGAGGGTATTTAATGACCTGGGGTGCTTTCTCGTCAGCTGGGACCCTAAAGTTGCAAGTACTGAAAGGGCGGCAAACATCTTTGAAGTACATTCCAATGTTTGCAATTGCTTATATCAAGACTTCATCCACGTCTGTGTGGAATAAAATTGGATTTTCCAGCAAGACAACGCTTCGATACACACTTCTCGACATGCACGAGAATACTTTTCTTCAAATAATATAGAATTGTTAGATCATCCAGCATATTCTCCGGACCCCAATTCCATTGAAAATCTTTGGGGATGGATGGTAAAAGAAGTGTCCAAGGATGGAAACCAGTATGATTCGATAAAGGAACTTTCAGATTCAGTTTTCAGTACATGGGATAAAATTCCTTCGCAACTGAAAAAAAATTAGTCGCAAGCATGTCGAAGAGAATTTTGGAAGTAATTCGTAATAATAGATGCTAAACTAAATACTGAGACCGTTTTTAGTAATTTATAATTGCATTTTGTTTGATGAATTATCAGTGCTCTTATTATTTTAACCAGGGGAAAATGTTCGTTTAAAAAAAAAAAAATTATTAGACCAGGGTTAAAGTTTTGAATGAAGAAAATTTCATTTTTCCATCATATTTCCCCTTTTGGCAATATACCATTTGTTTCAGTAAAAATTCGATAATATGCGTAACTTCTTACTTTCTTAAGTTGTCTCATAGTTTTGACCAGGACTGTATATATATTGGAAGAGTCTTTTTAAAATATAACCCTAGATAAATTGCAGTATAACATAAGAAATTACCACCGACATCAATTTTCCAAAACCATGAGTTTAATGTAGGAAACGAAATTAAACATAATAATTTAAAATTGTGTGAGTATATCTATTTCATTGAAAAAGCTATCCAAAATGCATTGTTTATCTTAACAAGAAGAAAGTAACATAATAAATTTAATAATTTTTATTTTTTATATTTTAAAGTTACCTAAAAAGCCAATTTACGAATTTATATGTGGACTGAAATTTTTTTTTATTTAATGAACAATATTTTTTAGGTTAGGAATTTCGGACTCTTTTTTTAAGTATTTTGCTTCTTCATGCATGTTTAAAATATATATATATTTCTTTATTCTTTTTTCAAAGAATGACAGGAAATAAAATTAATATTACATATTCATGTTAACTATCACTATTGCTTCTGTGACGTGATCCCCCATTGTGGAGCTTAGACTACGCTGAGATAGCTTTTGAACGATCCCGGGTAACGGCAAGTGTCTCGGGAATTTAAGGTGGATAAATATAGGTATTAATTGTCAAAATGGATATATTTGCTTTTTAGTTGAAAAACCTGAGATATTTTGTTATTTGGGAATAGCTCAACAACAGGATGTTGTGAGTATGTTAGAGGAACATATTGAACTGGCTGAGTGATAGTTGATTACCTCAAGGTTATGACTTGAATTGGGTCTCAGATAGTTGAAGTTTAGTGTGATTTGATTGACTGGGGAGACTTCCCCTCACCCCACATCGAGTCAATACGCTCTAAAATAAAGCAGATTGCTTGTTGGTTTCGTGGAGAGTAGATCGTATAGAAGCGGCGTTCCCTGAAGAGGGGTCCCCTCCCCTCCTCATAAAACCGTCTGCCGCTGTCTGTGAAGAGTTTTTAGACTTTGAAAATAACTTACCAAAAACTGATTGAGATTTGTAAAACATGTTTACATAATTTTGTAAAAAGTAAGCTTGGGATTGCGTTATAACCTTACATTATCGGTGGCAGGAGAAAAGACGTACTAAGAAAGAGGCAGAGAGACGGGGATATTTGATAATAAAAGGAAAGAGACAGACAGAGTTGAAAAATAAATTAAAAAACGCCTGAAAAAATATTGTAAGCTAGAAAAAGAGTTTGCACGCGTTAAAAGAACATTTAAATTTAAACAGAGGAAACGCCCGTTTGAAAAAGAGAAGGAAACAACTTAAAAAAAGAAAAGACAAAAACACGTTTGAACATTTTGAAAAACAGGAGAACGTAAAGAGAGAGATAGAGACACACTTGACAGATTCAACAAGAGCGCGCCGCATAACGACGCGAAAGAAGAGATAGAGTGAGGGAGAAGAACAACGTAGTCAGGTAAGCGACCCTTTTTCTTTCTGTTGTCTGTGCAAATTGGCCTAGAGAGAGAGAGAGAGAGAGTAAGAAGGCTTTTATTGAGAACGAAAGATTGCGGGGTTGTTCTGTTACTGTGAAATTTACAATTAGCCCTGCATGCTTCCAATCCATAGCAGTGATATAAGTGAGTTAATGAAAGGAAAGGAGATTGTTGCAGGTACAAGCAAAGGTTGTTTTAAAAACGGAACAATCGCTGTGGGGTGGACGTTCGCTTTCTGAGATTGCGTTATATATTTCTTTTTTTTAATTAAAAGGGTTGTGACAAAAGGAAGATACATTTTTATTGTTTTTTTTAAATGCTAAACAATTTATTGTTATCCAATTGACGCTTAAATGAATCTTATATATATATATTTTTATTGAATTAAAAGCTTGAGGGAGGGGAAAAGGTTTTTTATTACTTTTGCTTGGGGTTTTTATTGTGTGATTGCCTAATGGTTGTTTATTATTATTATTTTGTTGTTTATAGTGAGTTAAATTCTGAAGAGGAAGTTCTTTTTTTTATTTAAACGATCATTTTGGCGTAGAGGAGTAATCAATATTGAAAAGATATCTGGCTTAATTGTAAAAATGTCGACTGATTCCGTCAAGAGCGAATCGCTCCTTCAAAAGGGAGAGGTTGACACCAATCAGAATATACGTGAAGCGGAGCCCTGGTTGAGATAGTTATGGGGAGTGGACAATCAGAAAGTTTTCCCAGGGAAGGGCGGAACGCGGCAAAAATTTCTCCAGCTCTGCTGGGGAGATTGGAATCTCCCGAATTTAGAGGAAATCCGGTTGAACTGGATAAGTGGATACATTCTGTTTTGAAGAAAAAAAGATTTTATTATCTTACGGATAGGGAGGTGATTTCGCTGGCTTGTGAACTCAGTTGAAATAGGAACAATTACGAGCAGCTTTAAAAGGGGAGTATTCCAGATAACAGAGTCCCCTTGCCGCAATGAGAAAAATGATTCCGATCCGACAACAATGCGGAGAAAGCATAGCTGACCTCGGCGACCGCATATCTGGTTTGGCTGGAAGAGTTTTTTTTTCCGGATGAGAAGCTGAGAGAAACCGAAAATATTGCAGGCGTTATTGGCTGCTATACTGGAAGAGTTTTTAAGGGATAGAGATTCTCGAGCCCATGTCATGAAGTATTGGCAGGCCGAACTGCAGGAAGTAGTTAAATTGGCCCGGAGTAGGGAGCAGGTATGGGTAGGAATTCGTTGCCCCCGGTTACAGGAAAATGATGCGAGGAAATGTAGTCCTAATCGAGAGTATCGACCGAGGTGGGTCAAGAAGACTCCCCTTCGAGGAGGAGGGAGCCTAACGGATATCAGAGAAGGAGAGAATGCCAAGGAGCCCCTATGCCCCCTCAGAGAAGAGAGGAATTGTCCGTTTTACTCATAGATGGGAGGGAAAGAGGGTAGAGAGTGATCTTATGTGTGAGAGACGGGCTTGTTATAGCCATGAAGTTGGTCGATGTAGGAGTTCGGCGTACCGTAGCTTGGGAAGAACAAGAAAAGACAAAGGTTGACCACCTTCGGTCCCACCAGACAAAAGATTAGCAGGACAGGGTGTCAGAGAGGAGATCGTCTCCCGCCTGCCCAGAAGCGGCTCGGGAAAGAGACCAACATGGTTGTTACAGATCAGGAAGCCAGGGCAGCCGATGGTCGAGGGGGCGCCTGAGATGAGGGGACTGTGGTCAGTTCGGTCATATGAGGCTACTCGAAGAGGAAATATTGGCATTGTCGGGAGTCAGGCAATACGCGGAGAAAGCCGCTCCCTAAGGTTAACTCACGAGAAGGAGAAAGGGTAAAGCGGGTGGAAGTTCGCTGTATCTTTAGTGAGTGTCGAGAGTTTAGCTGCCAGATGGTGGTGCGGGGCGTGAAGGTGACAGCCCTGATTGATACACGCGCCTCGATGACACTGATTAGATCCAGTACGTATCGGAAGATTGCCCGCAGAGGACGTTTATGTACAGTTGACCTGGAATTGGCACAGGCTGACCAGGGCCAATAACGCCTGTAAGGATTGACCAGACTCCCCTATGAGATAGAGGGTATAAGGGGGCAATTACAGGCTTACGTGGCCTCTGATTTATGTGAAGAATTAATATTGGGATATGATTGGCTAGAAAAAATGGGAGCATTTGCTCCACCGACCCTGTGGTTGGGCGGGAAATGTATTCCCCTGAGCGGCCGAAGGCAGCTAAAGGACCTTTCGGTGGTGACCTCAGAGGATACGAACAATAGTGTCCACAACAGGAGAGATCCAGGGGCAAATGACGGGGAGTCCTAATGGATACGAGGTGACCTCCCTAGAAGAAGAGGGAGACGAGAATATTTAAGTGGCGATTAGTGATGCTATAGTGAATGGACCTGGGATCTTTCCGGTGCTATTAACAAATAATTCCTGTAACACGGTACGGGTTAACCGCGGAACCCAGGTGAGGGTAGCCTGGCATGTTAAGAGAATTTAAAGGATAGGGGCATGAGATAGAGAGAAGACAAGAAATTGGCGTAAATCATCCAGAATAAAGACAGAGGAAGTGATAGCACCGCCTGAGTAACAAAGAGACGTAATAAAACTGCTAGAACTCAATCGAGATATTATTGCTCCCAGCGATCGGGAATTGAGATGCACAGACACAGTGACGATGAAGATTGATACAGGAGATCACCCACCTGTGAATTTGAAACCCTATCGAACCCCGATTCATAAAAGAAAAATTGTAGAGGAAACGGTGTCTGAGATGTTGTAGGCGGGGGTAATTGAACACTCCACCTCGCCGTGGATTTTCCCCGTGGTTATCGTGGAGAAGAAAGACGGTGGACACAGATTTTGTGTGGATTTCCGGAAGCTGAATGCCATTACGAAACCCTTAGTGGTGCCTTTGCCCCTAATGGATGACATACTGGCTTTGTTGGGTAAAGCGAGATGCTTTACCACCCAGGACTTGGGATCAGGTTACTGGCAGGTATCCCTCGATGGGGACGATCAAGAGAAGGATGCGTTTGCATGCCATGCAGGACTGTTTAATTTTAGATTTATGCCTTTTGGCCTCTGGAATGCACCAGGGGTCTTCTCACAATTGATGTCGATAGTTTTACGAGGGTTGGAAGTGTTTCTGGTGGCGTAGTTGGACGATATTTTAATCGTTTCACGAACGCCTGAGGAGCACTTTGCACATTTGACAGAGGTATTTGGGAGGTTGCGCCTACACCAACTAAGAATAAAGCTACCCAAATGTCAGTTTCCTAAGAAGGAGACCAAGTATTTGGAGTTTGTGATCGATGAGGCTTGAATAAGACCGGCCATAGACAAGGTGGATGTTATCAGGTCTCTACCTGAGGCGAAAACCGTGCGCCAACTCCGAGGGTTCATTAAAATGATCGGCTATTATCGCGGATTTATACCTGAATTTAGCCGACTGGCCGCTCCCATAGTAGCGTTGACAAAAAAGCACGCCCGTTATAAGTGGACCCCACAATGTCAGAGGGTTTTGACGCCCTGAAGGAGCAGTTGGCTGCTATATCTTTGTTGGCGTATCCGGATCTAAGTAAGCCGATGGTTCTGTATACAGACGCGAGTGATACGTGTATAGGGGTGGTGCTGATCCAACAATACTCTGAGAAGGAAGCCCCCCTGCCTGGCATAGCAGAGGAAATTCCGATATATTTCCTGTCGCATAAGTCATCCAAAACCCAACAGAGGTGGCCAGTGATTGAGAAAGAAGCTTTCGCGATAGTATATGCGGTACAAAAACTAAATTATTACTTGAGCTGTGCTGAATTTGTGGTAAAAAGTGACCACGAACCGTTGAAATATTTATTTGAGGCAGATTGGATGAACAAGAAGATCCAACACTCAGGTTGTCCGGTTATCAGTGGTGAATAGAATATTTCCAGATTCCAGAGCAGCTGGAATTCGAAGTCATCTGATTAGAAACGGAAATGGATGAAAGGTCTTTTCAAGTGGGAGTGATTAATTCCCACACCATAAAGGAAAGGCTGGACTGGAGTGAGACAGATGTAGCTGATGCTGAGCTTATAGTCGACCCAGGTTGGGTCGAAATAATTGAAGCCGGTCAAGAAGATAAGGAATTGGCAGGATTGAGAACTCGAGTGAAGGAGGGTCGAACCCAAAAATGCACCCTCCACTACCATATGCTGTATTATATTGCCGGTCGAGACGGAGACATTGGATTAAAGATGGGGGTGCCAGCCCGCCTACGGAGAGAAGTCCTGGATCAACCCCATGAGAAGGCGAAGCATTTAGGAACCGAGAAGACGTATCAGTTGATATTTATAAATTATTATTGCCCGGGACTGGACAAGGATGTTGTAGAATGGGTAAATAGTTGCGTAACATGTCAGCCACACAGTAGATACCACCCACTTGCTTTACTGGCGGAAACAGATGTTCCGCAGCATCTCTTCCAGAAAATGAGTTTGGACATTTCCGTACCCTACCCCGTGCCAGAGCGTGGTAATCATTATATCGTGAGCATAGTGGACTGGATTACTAACTGACCAGAGGATTATACCGTGACAGATAAGACTGGCCAGTCGGTGGCCGGTGTAATCATAGGTGAGATTTATCCGAGGTATTGGGTCCCCAGAACAATTAGTTACCGATAATGGCACAGAGAATGTGAATAGGATTATGAAGGAGGTACTTTACGAGCTTTGTATGCAGCATGTGTTGACCTCCCCTTATCACACGCAGAGTAAGTCCAAGGTCGACCGATTCCACAAGACGCTGGTGAATATCATGGGTCAGCTTGTGACTGATAATCCGGCGAAATGGAATCGGTTCCTCACACAAGCCTTACCAGCAGTGAGGTTCACGATGAATGAAACATCGGAATTCTCACCGTTTGAATTAGTGTTTGGAAGGGATGTGGTGCTCCCGATTGATAATATTTTAAGGCCATGTAGGAAGTATTTGGGGGAGCAGCATAACCAAATATTGTTGGAATAGCAACACAGAAATTTGCCCAGGTAAGGGACCGTATTAAACGAGCACAAAAGAAGCGGAACGCTCGAGTGAACAATGATCGAAGGGAAGTGGAATTCAAGGTAGGAGACCCTGTGTATTATAAGGCACAAACGAGAAGGGACGCTGGACTCCTTATTATCGAATAGTAGATTCGACTGCCCCTCTTTCATTTATAATCTGGGACCAGGTTGCTGGGAAAATAAAAAGGGTACACGCCAATGATCTGAAGTTGGCGAAATTGGAATATGATGTCAAACTCGTTCCGTGGAGATCGGGGAGACGACCACGTAAGGCCATCTTGGTTGCACCCCAGGAAATGGAAACCTCAGATGAGGAGAGAGAGTCCGTTCACCTCGACGTAAATGTAATGAGCACGCTGAGAAATCGGATTAATAAAACGGCGATCCCAGACCCCCGGG
This sequence comes from Euprymna scolopes, assembly GCF_053919585.1. Taxonomy (NCBI): domain Eukaryota; kingdom Metazoa; phylum Mollusca; class Cephalopoda; order Sepiida; family Sepiolidae; genus Euprymna; species Euprymna scolopes. The sequence goes on along the minus strand of NC_136493.1, from coordinate 120,051,357 downwards.
TATGGCAAGAGGCCGGAAATCGGCGCCAATCTGGACGGATTTCCGACCTGAGGACTACGGAGGGCGTTGCTGTTGTAGAAGATCCTGGAGAGGGGTCGAATGCGGCAGTGAAATTCTGTCGATAGGTTCGAGTGGAACCTGGGAGGAAGAAGACCAAATCCCTCTATTCGTATTGGAGGAACGGTTTACACTGGGACCGAGAGGGACTCAGGAAATACCTCTGAAAGACAGATTAAGGGGAGCGACGGCCAGAAGAGGAGAGACATCCTATTTTTAAATTGAGTCAGATCAATGTTTTTTTTATTTTGGAATGGGGAGAAGTCCTCCTAGTGGGAAATTACAATATCAAGTTTATATGAGTTGATCTAATGAAAAAAAAAAAGAAAGGGAAAATTAATAATTGTACCTAGATTGGGGAAATTGAAAGTAATTCCTTAATGTGGAGATATTAATTTAAGAATTGGATTGGGTTTTTGTTTAAAATTTAACTAATTATTCTTTTTCTTCTCTCTTTGTTTTTCTCTTCTCTTCCTCCTCAAGCGGACATATATATATATATATATATATATATATATATATATATATATATATATATATATATATATATATATATATATATTCATATGAAATGGATGGTCGAGACCTGACTTTTGGAAATTTGGAGGGTTTAAATGATTTTTTTGAAAAAAAATGTTACCTCAGTTTGGAAGGATTTCAATATTTAACTGAACACATTTTAGTTAGTCCAGTTGGGAACAATTAGAATCATTCATTCCGGCGATTAAATTGACTGTTGGACGAATTAAGATTTTTCCTCAGTAATGCATGATTTCTGAATCAAGGGCTTGGAGGCCGATTTCTGAATGAAGAATAATTGAAAATAATTATTGGCATCCCTGAATGAAGAATCGTGCATTCAACTTAACACAAAAAAGCGACTTAATTATTTTTTCTCGGCCTTGCGAGGGCCGCTAGAAAAACATTACGTATTTAAAAAAGAAAAATAGTAAATATTGGCTGATGGCGGTAAGGGGGCCATGTGCCGTTGTAATGATCGTCGGGTGGTCCACGGTTTTGGATCCGGCCGGCAGTGACCCTGCATAGGCCCTGTAGTCATTCATAGGTGTTGTTAAGGGAAATGGGAGGGAGAAACAGGTGTACTATGAAGATGTGTATACAGCGCTAATGGCTGTTTGGTGCAAGAATGGAAAAGGAGCGAGGCTATGAGCACCTCAGGGCAATTGCATAGGTTGCAGGAGAGAGAGACTGGTTCGAAACCGTCTGTGATTCTGGAAAATGCGGCTGCTGATACTGATGAAACGAGACGCAACGTAAATGCCTCCCTAATGCTGAAATCCAAGGGAACTGAAGACGATTTGAAGATCTTCTTTTCTTTTCTCTCTGTTTTACCCAAAATTATGGCAGGGTGCTGAACAGTCGAAAGAAAAATCTTAACGATACCTTAAATGACCGTCTATTGAGGTGAGAAAAAGTCCTCAGGGGAAGAAAATCGTACAAGATGCTTATGAAAGAAGACTTGAACTGGGAAATAAAAGGCGATGGTCAACTACAACTGCTTAAATGGAGAAATATTCCCCTAGCTCAATAAAAAGCGGGTCCTTTGAGAACCCCGATTAGGGCTGCATACCCTTTATTACGAAACTGTGCTGTTGATAGCAGCGAAGTGAAAAATAAACCCCTTGATAAAGAAAACTCTTGTAAATTGTGACTGATACTCTGTGGAAAAAATTGAACTATGATTGAATGGATGAAAAGAAAATGAAAAAGGCGAATAACTCTGGTAAAAGCCTTGAAAAGAATCGAGTAATTTTATTTGGGAAAAAAGGGACGAAATTTTAACAAAGGGAAGTAAGTCTTATGAGATAATTGATGAACTTAATGCATTTTGCGGAAGTGTCATTTTTTTTAAATGATGATTACCAAGGGAAGTAACTAAGTAAGTAATGAGCTAATTGATGAACTCAATGCAATTTATTGATTGACATTTTTTTTTAATGAGGATCATCCTATCTTTGAATTATTAATGTGAACTGAAAGAAAATAGGGAAGAATATACACAGGAAAAGAAAAAGTAGCATTCGGCATGCGAAAAAAGAGAGAGACTGTATTAGCCCTGGCGAACTTTGAACTTTTACATTGGATGATTTTACGAACTTTTGGAACGGGCCATTTTCTTTTGGATATTTGAATGAACAAAAAAGGGGGAGAACCCTGATTAAAGGGTAGATATATGATTGTGTATATGTTACATTTCTGACGGGTAATTTGAGAATGGAGAGAGAGGTGTGTAAAAAAACTGAGGGCGAACTGTGAAAAGGGATTGCGTGGTGTGTTAAGAAATTAAACTCCATTGGTTCTACGAAGCAATATAGTCTAATGCGGGCGAATGTAACGTAATCCCTCATTGTGGAGCTTTAGGACTACGCTGATATATCTTTGACCGATCTCGGGTAACAGCAGTGCCTCGGGAATTTATTCTCGAAAAATATAGATATAATTTAATTCATTGTCAAAATGGATATATTTGCTTTTTGGTTGTTAACATCTGAGATATTTTGTCATTTCGGAATAACTCAATAATAGGAAACGCAGGGAGGGTAGAACAACATATTGTATTGAGTGAGGAATTGCTGATTACATCAAGGTTATGGCATTTAGGTCTTGCATTTCGTCTCAGATCGTTGGGGTTTAGCGTGATTTGATTAGCTGGGGAGACTTCCCCCCCACTCACATCGGCTCGATACGCTCTAAAATTAAGTCTGACTCTTTCTGTGAAGAGATTTGAGACCTTGAAAAAATTACTAAGAACTGATTGAGATTTGTAAATCATTTGTACATAAGTTTGTAAAAATTAAGCTTCAGTAGAATAGATTACATGAGTTTTCTTTCTTCATGCCTGCGGTTGTGATATTCGCTTTCAGCATACCAGATTCCATGCACCAACCTCAGAGAAGACTAGACGATACGAGCAGACAATTCCAGATGAACAGGAGTTCTAACCACCTTCTCAAAGGATGGATTACACATCTAATACACCTTTGTTTCATTAAATGGCAAATGTTTGATATATGTTTTCCAGACGACCATTTCTCTAGAGTCTTGTTTAATAAAATTTTAATTATGAACAAAAACGAATATGACACGCTTTCAAAATACAAAATACATAACAATTTATTTATTCTGTCATTAAACATTGAAATGAAAAAGTAGAATACTATATTTGATATCTGTTCATGTTAGTGCAGACTGCTTGCTTAAAATAGATACTATTTGAATTCCTCACAAATGCTTAATAGACAGATTACGCACGCCCTCTGGATATGCCTTATTATACAGAACCAAGGTATTTCCTATTCAACCCGTATATATTTATTGTTAAAATGACAAATACTATACCTAAATTGAAAAAAAATGAAAATGTGATGGGCGAATGTAAAATAAAGGTTGAGAACTATTTTTACAGTTTATTATTTGTTAAAATATTTAACAATTTCTAAAATGAAACTGTATTTACAATATTATTTTATTCTAGTTGTGATGGAAGTTAATTAATATTATAAAGTTCAGATAAATAAACAAGGTCACAGTCAGCACATACCAACTTAAACAAATAGAAAAAACTAACGAAAATATATAATAAGAGGAGTGAAATTACAACAACAAATGGTATAAATAAAACATAACGACTGTCATAAACATTTGCTGCATCGAAACAATATGCTATTTATAACAAATAGCTATACTACATTAAATGAATCACTGGGTAAATTATGTAAACACGATTGTAATGATTTACCCCACATATATATATATATATATATATATATATATATATATATATATATATATATGCATGTATGTTAATATTAGCTGTAAGGACAACTCTAGAGATTCATTTTAGGATTGAAGATATGCATAGCATCAGTTCAAAGTAAAGTTTCCTCTTTAAATGCACGGTTTGTGATTCTAGATATAACGTATACCTTTTTTTTACAAGGTTATCACCACTTATCAAGGCTCGGAATCCACTCAAGGATAAGAGTTATTGCATATACAATACGTTAGTGTGGATAATTAATAAAAGTGTCTACTTAAGGGAGCGGTTAATCAAGGATTTGTTTACGTTGGACTTGAGGATACCCAGGTTGTAGTCAGGTGGCAAGTAGACAGACGGAACAGAGTTCCACAGGCGTGCAGTTCTAAGAAAGAAACTTTGTTCGTGGAATCTTTGTTTTGATTTAGATACAGATAAAGAGTGGGGAATTTTTTGACAGTGGATTCAGCTAGATGGGTGTATTTCGTAAATGATTGGCGAGGGGGGGGGCTAGAAACGTGCACTTACCATGGAAATAAAGATAAAACAAAGATAGGCTCGCAACGTCTCTTCTATGGGAAAGAGGTTGCATAGAAGAGAAAGGGGAATCCCCCACTAAGCCACGAAGTATATTTTGTACTCTGTTTAGGCAGGATACGGTGATTTTAGCAGCTCTTGCCCTGATATGGCAGCACTATTCCATCCTTGGACGGAATTAACTTTTATGTAGATAGAGAATTGAATCAGTATTGAGATATCTTCTGGAGCGCTAGAAGGATCCTACCACTTTTACATCGGCCATAGATTGAAATGGTAGACAATTAGAAAAAATATTAACATTGCACATTAAACACATGCATGTATCAACTCAAAATTTTATATAGACATATTTTAACAACTATACATAGTGTGATTATGTTTACTTTTAATGTATAATCTCTTTTCTCTTTTGATATAAAACCAAAGGCAAGCACCATGAGGAACAAATTCATATTTATAAGGTGGTTTGAATAACGAAAAAGCATCTATCAATGTTATTAATTTTTTATTAAAAATATTCGGTATATAAATATTAGCTGGAAGCCCAGCGTTGCCCGGCACTACAAACACGATATTTTAAGTTGTGCAAATTGCCTATGTATTGTTATAAACTTGATTATGTGTTGATTAGCATATATGACGAGGAATAATTTGCACAGTGGACTAAGTCCCCAAATTATTTTACAATGGTAATGATAATGTGATTCTGTTTACAATATAACTTCATTAGATATTTGGGACGGACGATGAATACCATGGAAATGTCACTCCGGATAAACGGTTCATTTTTAAATATGTAAACGAAGAAATAATTTTCGGTGTGTTTAAATGGTACCTCATATTATTGTGTATTGTACGTATAAATAAGAAAATAATTAACATAAAATGGTGATGTACACTCGGGCTTTAACGGAAACAATTCGATCTGTAGTTCCATGCTCTATCAGTAAGCTATTTCTCCAGAGTAAATAAGTCTGTTTTTTTAAGAGGAAATGATTTGCTAGATTTTTCTTATTTTCATTAATGTTGTAACATAAAATATGGCCTTGTATATTTGTTCTTATATCTATATGACGGGAAAGCTAGTTGTAAGATCGAAATTTTCGATTTCAAATATTTATCGAATTAATTTCGTAAAAATATTTCATCTAAGAACACTGCCGGCCATATAAGTTATCTTTGTGTGAAACTTGAAAATGATAGCCGCAGCTGTTTCAGACCGTATGATAAAGGACACGCGCTAATACAAAGTGACTTATATATAAGAGGAGAAGTATTTTATTTTTCGATGGGGAAACGTAGAGATATTGATGTCTTAGAAGATATAATCATTTTATTGCCTATTATTAGGTAGTCTAGTATATATTCATACAAAATTGTTTGTATTTAATTATACCAATTTATCAAGCATTTTAAAGATTTTATCTTATTTAAACAAATACATTCCATCGGTATGGATTTCAATTTAAAATTAAACCAAAATTATATTTTTAGAAGACAGGGGGAAAACACGTTCAACAAAGTAATGATAAACTTTGAAGCCTGCAAAGCTTTACTTAATTCGTCAGTAAATTGATATCGGTACCCATTATCCTCAGTACACCTTTCTTAAAATTAATATAATATAAGCTTATTATCAACTAGTTAAAAGTCTGACGTGCTAGGTTTCCCATAGTATTGTGTGGAATTAATAGTTTGGTTTTAAAACAGCCACTAATACATACTAGTTGAGATGTACACTATATATATAGAGAACATTTTTTAAAAGACATCTGTCAAATATCTCATGTATAGAACTATGTGTTTCTAACTGAAATATTTATAAACAATCATTGGCATTTCCTGATAAGTTTCTTGTGTTTTTATAATAAACGGAACAAGTGTCAACATATTACACTATTGCTGTTTAAAATATGAAGTCGACATACGTAAAGCGTAGAGGGTGTGATTAGTTTCAATTTGAAGTTTATTATGTTTCCTTCATTACATTCCTCTAAAACAAAATAAAGATGTCCTAATTAAAACTTCAATATATCTCAGTTAATGATGTTTGTAACATCATTAGCTGAGATATATTAAGATAAAAATTACAACTTTGACAAATAAATAACATAAAAATGCAGCCTGTCTAAGAACTGTAAATGAAAAAGAATACAACAGAAACAGGATGAGTGCAGGGTAATTATCATTTTTTTTTTTTTTTGAGAGAAGAAAAACAAAAAGCCTAAAAATTGTTTATAGAATTTAAAATTGGCAAAATACTACTTTGAAAGTCAGGGCACAGAAACTGTTATTTTCAGGTACTACCTATTTCTTTTATAATATTGTGTTAGTAAAACCATCATATGACAGTAAACTTACAAAGCGCACTTTTGTTGGAACATATGATTTAAATCGGATTCCGACTATTGCGACGTAAGCCTAACGTAATGCAAAATGACGTAATATGGCCAGGAGGGGAATAAAATAGTAATATATGTGAGGTATGATAATATCATGTACTCACAAGCACATTACTTTCGAAAATCTACATTTATATGTTACCTGGCAAGCGTATATAAAAATATCCTAAGAACACACATTTTTGATTTCATAAAATGTTTAAATTACATTTCTGTATATAAAATTTTGATTGCAAAAAAAACCCTCTATACTAAATACCTGGTAGATTTTCAATAAACGATGACACATACGAATTTATTATATCTAAACTGTTTACGTGTAAGCTTATGTAACATATACACGCCGTTACACACACATTTATTCGTTAAAAAATTATATCTAATGTCCTACGAGCCACGCCATCATGATTGAGAAAACCTATAGATAAATTGACTGTATTTTCCACTATATCTGAAAAGTTCTCCTACACTCCTAATGAAGACCCTGTAAATATATACTCATAATAACTCTATTCACCCGACACCTTTATTGATTGAATTAAACACTCATACTCATACAAATATCATTACACCTTTATATCCGAAAATAATGCGTTCTCCCCAGTAAAATTTCCACATACACATTGGCTGGGACCATGAGATTCTATTATTCCGGGTTATACACAATCATACACAAACAAACAGGTCAGCACTTATTCAATATTACTGCATAATCGCCAGAGATTGTTTTAAATTATTCATACATTACGATTGTCGATTTTCTCCTACTTGATATAGGGGAAGTCGGGGTAAGTTGAGCCAATTTTTCATTTTGGCTCTTCAGAACCCAAACGACTAATTATTTTGCAAAGATGAGTGTATTATTATAAAATTCTTTTATTTGGGAACATTTTGAAACAAGTTGCAGTTTTCTGGTAGTACACCTAAACCGACCATGTGCTTTACAAAAATGCATATCAAATGGCTCAACTTGCCCCGACCATGGGGCAAGTTGATCCAACCTCTGGGGTAAGTTGTGCCACACAGGGGTAAGTTGTGCCACGCAAAAATGTGTCGCAAATAAAGAAAGAACAAGCCCAAAATTGTTGCTGTGGTTATAAAACAAATTATAATAATGAAGTAGAAATGTTAATTACAGCGAATGAACCAGCACAAAATTTGAAACATATCTGAAAGTAAGTTAATGAGTTGCCACTGTGACAAGTCACAGCTGAAAACGAGCTGGCTAGAACAACGGACAGAACTGCCAACACTATTTGGCTGTGGCAGCTTGTAAACACCATCTTCTGCATTGAAACCCGCCTCGTCCTTTGGGTTTGGAACAAACACAGGCTTGTCCGTTCCTACCTTCCCAGCAACTTTTTGAAGGAAAACACCTTCAAACTCAGTCCTTCCCGTTGAGAGTGTCAACCCGGGCAATATAGTTCACAGTTCGTGATTTGCCAGCACATTTGACAACCACAAAGTCACCTTCGATTATTGGGCTATCCAGATCAATATCACCATCATTATCTGATGACATATCATCAAATTCAAAATCTGAATCATCAGTGTCACTTGAACATGGGGTTTTAGATCTCGGGGGACATGACTTTTTCCCACCAGCATTGAACAAACACTGCTTTGATTTTGTTAATAGGCTCCTCTTTCTATTTTCAGAAAGGGCTATCAGCTTCTGTCGTTCAGGGCTGTCAGTCAAAATCTTTGAGCTGCCCTTTTTGTGACCACCTCTTCTTGCCTTTCTTGGTGCTGCTTTCGGAAATGGCTGAATTACAGATGGTGAAATGTATGGACGATGCATGATATCATGTGAGCTAGATGAAACACAAGACCCAGATGCGGATGGTTGCATAAGATCATCATCTTCTTGCTGTTTTTGTGGTCGGACATCATCACTGTGCACGGGCAAGACTGCTCCAGGAACCTCACCTGATGGTCTTGCATCTTCCACAGTAGAATTTGCCTCAAGGCTTTCTGCAGCCACATTTTGCTCACGGTCAGATGGAAGAGAAGGGGAAAAGTCAATTTCACTAAAGATGTCCCGAGGCTTGGAATCCAGCAGCAATGTTCAATGGTGTCATGGCAATCATCTGGGCTTGGTTCACTAGAGCTGGGATTTCATATATTGTTACTGTTTTTTCCTGGATTGGATTGTAGCCACCCATCCATGCCTCTGTTGTACGCTGTTTTGAAGGGTCCATATACTGACCGGTCGAGCGGCTGGAGACGATGGGAAGTGTGTGGTGGAATGGTCAGTAAGACAACGCCATTAGATCTTTCTGTGTTCACAACATTCAAAGAAATGTGTGTGTCATGGTTGTCGAGGATTAAGAGGATTTTCTTTCCTGGTGAGCATCTGATGTGCTTGATGATGTGATTCAAATATTCCACAAACACCTCTTCATTCATCCAGCCACTTCGTGTTGCCCTCCCTATGCACTGTGTTGGTCCACCTCTGATGAAGTGATCTCTGTAGTGGACTCTGGGAAAGATGAACAGAGGAGGCATGACTGATCCAATTGCACTCACATACACCACCGTTACCAATTCCCCGCGTTCAGCGGAGGTGATTGAACCAACTTGTTTCTTTCCTTTTTCTGTGACAACGGCTCCAGGGTTTTGAACGGTGGTGCACCCAGTCTCATCAGTGTTGTAAATGTCACTTGGTGAGAACTTGTACTTGCCCATTATCTGACTCAAGTTGTTGAAAAATTTATCAACAACTGGGCGGTTGAAGACTGTGACACGCCTAAAAGATGTTGCTTCTGTCACTCTAATTGCAAGGTTCCGGCGCTTCTTGAAGCCTAACCACCAATCATGTCCTGCTTTTTTCTCACGATCCCAACTTGGTGGCAGATTGAGACAGTTTTTTTAGCAACCTCATATGCCAGTGTGCGACATCTTCTCAATGACAAACCATGAAACATGTCTGACAATTGTTTCACGTGGCCAGCCAAATCCCTTTCCATTTCAGGACTAAAAACCAATTGCAAGGAAACAGGTGTGTAAGCAGTCCTTGCTGGTTGACTGTCTTGTTTGTCCATATACCGCTTCAGTGTCATTCGATCAATGTTAATGTTAAATGTTAAATCAATGTTAAAGTCCTTTGCAGCACTCCTCAAACTCTGACCTCCAGTAACAGTGGCAGCAGCCCATTCCATAACGTATGTAGGAGTTTGTCCACGATTTGTCTTTCGCATGTAGTGGCGCATGTCTGGTGGGCTTTTTTTCTGTGAAACACACAAAAAAGAAAAATGAAGTTAACACAATAAATCCGATAATGATGTAGACTATTACTAGAGTGAACTAGTTGATTCAGTGGAGTTCCTGGCATAAGTCTGGAACATTGAACAATGAATGCCAGAACAGCTGGCATTTGTAGAGAGGCACCTGGCATGTTTAGCCAATTAGGCGCCTCCAAATGGAATAACCCACCATGCCTGACTAATTGTAGGCTAGTCCATAATGGTGGAGAGGGGAGGTAAGTGCATTCTTGATTCTACAATGATAATAATAATAATGTTAAAAATAATAATGATAATAGTAATAATAAAAATAATTATTATTATTAGAATAACAAAGCGCCTGTACAGCATGCAAATTCCTATCCAAGCACGGCTTACACATCTTAAACATTTACCAGGTAACCCATAGATCTAATTCTTATACAAGTAGAGCATGTGACTTATACAACATGCATTTTGAATTCACTCCATAACAGACCTACTGATGTGGTTGCACATTCATCTGTTTCTTGAAAACGTGTAAAAAGACATATGGGGCAAGTTGAGCCAGTGGCACAACTTACCCCATTAGCATTGGCTCAACTTACCCCAGTCTGACCTCGTTGAATTGTCTGTTCAAATGCATGCATCTCATGTGTGGTGAATGTAAAAATCTTTTACAGGTATGAAGGCAAGTAATTGAACAAACAACTACCACATATTATATCTAATCAAACTATTATTACACACAAGAAACATGCACTCACCTCTGTAACGCTTTATTTTACTTTTTTGGCACGAAATCTGATTTCCTTTTACTGCATCAACCTCCTTAATTGGTTCAGCAAAACAAAATGGTGGAGGTTAAAGTCACGTGATCAGTTGTTTATAGATTGCATACAAACTTGGATTAGCTTAGTCAATTGTGGTCAAACGGGGGTGGCTCAACTTACCCCTATGCTCAACTTACCCCGACTTCCCCTACTACGTTTGGCAAAAATTTAACCATACACTTTTGCACAAACCAAATATTTAAAACTATCATGCAGCTACCTCACGTGATGTTTACATCTACTACTCATACTGTTGTAAATTATGCTAATTCGCATTATTTGGATTAAGATTTTTTACATATTTTTGCACTAAAATATTACGTCGCAGCTTTGTTTTTATGATGTACGGATTCGGCGTCCTTAAATATGTAATGTGAAAATAAACTGGTCTCTTAGTAAACAGGATGAACTGTCCTGAAAAACATAGTATTAACAAAAAAAAAACAGCCACCGATATTGACATTACATGAACACATTTACCCCAGAGGCGGCGACCTGCAATGACTATTTATTTTTTATAACATTACGTGTTATGGTAACGTTTCTAAAAAAATTGTCTTCTACTTTAAAAATTATAACAAAAATCGTCTCAGCTTTCTTGTTTTAATGAGTAGATTTATTGAAAATAACTTTCGATCGAGCGCTATTATTTATTATATGATAATATGAAAGACGATTTTGCCCAATTTACACTTTATTCACGTTAATCTCATCGATTACAAACTTACCTTTCGGATTAAAATAATTTTCATGACTTTTATCGTCGGGGATATATTTTCAATTATAACGTTCTACTAAATTGAATACCTTGTTTGTGACCATCACCTGAAAAAATATTGCGACACTATTTTGCTGAACTTTATTATTGAAAAATGTTCCCTGACGATAAGCATAATTTTATTTTTCAATTTTATATTTTTAGTCTTTAACTGAAGTTTGTACTCAATGAGATTAACGTAAAAAATGTAAATTTTGAAATCCAGTGGTAGGGGTAGTTTTACAAACGTCTGCAATTCTAAAAATATAAAAGAGTTGTAGCAGCCCCCCCCCATCGACGTGGCACCGAGTTTATATTGGGGTGAGTAGGCAGAAAGAAAAACATCACTTTCGAAATCGTAAAAATTAGTTATTTTTATATATTTTTTTATGTAAAACACATTTTTACAATCTAAGCCGTAATTACGATTCACGTGATTTTTTGTACTTTCTTTTTATGTCAAATAATTTACGTCGCTAAAGTACAAACGCTCCCTTTATTATATTGCCCACGGCTATACCTATTTATTATGTATTGTTTTTTTGTTTTTTTTTAAATATTCTTGTTTTTTGATTAGATCTATTTACAGGAATCATTTTTCACACTGGTCAAAAATTAACTGTTTGTTTACCTTTTAAAACACCATTTTCTTTAAACATACGACTTCGATAGGTTTAAGACTCTGTTGACTAACATAATGCATTTTAACTTTGAGAGTGACAAATAGTTTTCGAGCTATAATGACATGTAATTCACTTTTTTACGCATGCGTGATAAAAAGTGTACTTATCTCCGCACGACACTGCCATGAACCCCTACTTTTTTGTATAAATCTTGTCGGATCGGTATGATGAAAACATGTATCAAGTTTTAAGTTAAGCAAATATTTCGACTATTACTCACCTGTACATAAAATGGAGTGCCTATGCCAAAAATACGTTCTTTCCATGGCGAGATTGTTTGTGTCATATGAGGTTCCTTGAATGTGCCCATTCTCAAACCCGTTTTAACATTAGAAAGTTAGTGATAAACCAAAAACAACAAAATTAGTTTATTGTTTCTACGAGGAGAGAGCTTATTTCCATCGACCAACGCCGATAACGAGTCTTGCTTCTATTACAATAAAGCACGTTCGTCAGACTTCGGCAGATACTTCTATTCACGTTTGACGACGTCGCTGGATCAATTATAAGATTCGGTAACAAAATATGTGTAACTAAAAAGATAAAACGGTAATAAAATTTTAAAAAAATATTTAATGTGTAATAGTATTGAGCACCATTTGCAGGTTTTTACTAATTACCAGTTTTGCTGTATATATATATATATATATATATATAAATATATATATATATATATATATATATATATATGTGTGTGTGTGTGTGTGTGGGTGTGAACCACTACGTAATCAATAACAAAAAAAAAAACACTATTTCGTATTATTGATTTACAGAAATAATATTTTGGTATAATATAAGGACAATAAATTAGTCTTACTGACGCCCTTATAAAAGCATTTAATTTAGTTCATTTTATTTTCTTGTTCTCTCTCTTACACTCTTTAACTCACTCTCTCTCTCTCTCTCTGTCGCTGTCTTCATCTCTGCCTCTCTCTCTCTATCTATCTCCCTATCTCTCTCTCTATATATATATATATTTATATATATATATTTATATATATATATATATTTATATATATATATTTATATATATATATATATATATATATATATATATATATATATATATATATATATATATATATTAGCAGCTAACTCTCTTGGACGGTTTAGTATTTGTTCAATTTCTCAAGAACATTCGGGGGGTATAACTAAATTACACACATTTAACATATATCTTATGTTGTTACACTGTATTAATTAGGCTTACATATTAAGGATAGAAAACAGTTATGAGCAATACAATAGATGTGTGCATGTATACTTATTTTATCATTATTTGTTTCCAGAGGAAAATCTAATGGTAAAAATTATTACCGTACATTTACGTATACTTGTTCTTGTTCCAACTCTTTTAGAGAGGCAGTTCCTTAAGGATCAACATATAAAACTGTGTGTTAAAATAGTGTCTGCAGAAATATGCATGCATGTTGTACGCCAACTCTATTTGTATGAATAAATAAAAAATAATACACGTATTATGTGTGCTTGTGTTTGTATAATTTCTTCAATAAATAAAAGTATAACTTAAGAGTAATTGATGCATAGATCTTTATTGGCATTGTTGTCACCCTATTTAATAGTTAGTTACTTCGTGCTGTATACGTAGTACCGTACTTGTGAGGGAATACATTTTCTATTCCATTCTATTTCTAAAAAGCAACGGCAGTCTGCTATCTATTTAAAGGCACATGATTAAACACGTATTTGTATCAACTACTGAACTCTATTAATCGATATAATAAATTTACTCGACGTAACACTGTAGATAAACATTAGAAACGACAATTAAGTTTCCATAATAGCAAGGTCAGATTTTATCGGTTCATGGAGTAAAAGTTATAAAATGTTTCACACGCCTGCGGTGCTCTGTAAACTTGTCCACATTTCCGAAAAATAAAACCTTTAAGTTAAAAGTCGATAATCTCATTAGGTTTGACATTCGTTTCGAGCAAGTGTCCAATAACTAACTCAGTTAGCATTGTGTGGAGTCCTATCGATATAGTTATGATTACCTGAGGCTATACAGTGCGCATATACAATGTTTGTTTAAAACACTGAAATAACGATACTAAAGTAAATTTATGATGAGTCACGCTGCCGTCAAAATCAATTAAAGACGAGTGCACGGTTTGTAGAATGAAGCAGGACTATGCGAAACACTACAAAGTAATTGAGATTTTATAGACAAATTGTATATATGTCGATCTATACAGTACCATAATCAAGTTAACACCTCGGTTCCTTTTGGATTTTCTTATATAAGACATTCTGAGCTTCGCCATTACGAGATGGGTGACCATTTTAGTATTCTAAGCGCTCCATGTACTTCCACATGAATCAGCATTCATCCAAGTCTCCGAAAACGTCTACTTGCCACCAGAATTTAAAAATGCTACCTCAAGAGCTGTAGATAGAAGTTGCCCAACTCTTGTCACAAAAAATTATATGCGAAGGCACCCTTACTATTAGTATGTATAGCCTATAAAGACTGAGGGAAAGCTACCATATCTATATGTATAATTTAGTTATATATCTGTATGCGCATGATTCATTTGCCAAGAATAAACCTATATTTATAATATTTTAAATTTTAGTATCAAGCAAATGAGTAAACAATAACTTGATTCCCATTTGTAATGAAATATTTTCTATAGATATCTAACAACACAAGATATTTCCTTGAACTATTGTGATAATATTTTCTGAGAGTACATATACCTACGGTTTGAATGAATTATGTTTGTTAATCGGTTATAGATGGACTTTCATTTTAATAAGCTAATTAAATTTAAGGGGGGCTTATTAAAATATATTGAATATTGCAAAATTTGGAGAGTCCCTAACTACTCTTAATTTAAATATGCGCACAATCGCATT
The DNA here is from genome assembly GCF_053919585.1 of Euprymna scolopes. Lineage (NCBI taxonomy): Eukaryota > Metazoa > Mollusca > Cephalopoda > Sepiida > Sepiolidae > Euprymna > Euprymna scolopes. The sequence continues at coordinate 120,036,203 of NC_136493.1, read as the reverse complement.
ATTTAGAAATTGGTTACGACCGTGGTAAGTTTCTTTCGACATTATGAAGGAAAAGGTTTTCCTATGCACACCTTTTACTTTGGCCATTTCCATCTAACACAATATCCTGTTCACGCATAAATAAAAGCAGTTCGACACCGTTTAATCAATATCCCATTTCATCATTTTTCTCACTCTATCAAATACGTATTTCCTAACAGGTAGTATCAAATATTTTACTCTCTTTGAATTTAAGCGTTTTACTGAATCCTAATTCATTGGGTCTTTTTTTTTTCATATATGAAAAGGCATTATCAACCGAATAACTATTTTATTTCTTATACGCAGTTATAGTTATACCTATTTCATTTTGCTAACCTCCCCCCGTTAGTACTTAGTTTTACAGAATAACGCGATGCCCTCCATCGGCATTACACACTAAAATTAGGGGAGTTCTCTTATAAGATTTAGTGTCAGTATTTCCAAACTGGGCCAACATTCAAGATGTCGGTTTCCATTACAGATAACCAAATTAGAAATTCCTTTTAGAATCTTGTAATAGATTACTGAATGCATCTCCTTTATTTTTGTTTAAAAAAAGAACCATAATTTACATAAATAGTTAGCTTAACTATCTGATACATGACAAAATATGTAACATACTTACATAGTGCTGAATTTGCACCTTACCTTTTCCACAATCTAAAATACTATTATGCTTAAACTCTGTCCCCCGCTCGCTAATCTTTCACGAAAACACCCCGTCTAGCTGAAACCACTGTCAGTAATTTTCCCCACTATTTATCTGTGCCTAAATCAAAATGTAGATCCCATAAACAAAGCTTCTTTCGTAGAAGTGCAGGCCCTTGGAACTGTTTTCCGTTTTTTTCTGTTTCCCACCTTAATACAACATGAATGTCTTCAGGCCAAACCTAAAAACATTCCTTTTTAACCGCTCACTTTAGTAAGACACGCTATCAGTTCTCAATTACTAGCGATTACTACGATATTATCCCATTGATTATTGTACACGCAATAATCCTAATTTTGCATTTTCGATTGCCGCTTGAAACATAGGTATTTTCAATATACGCTGACAATAACATTGCCGAATTTTTTAAATATTTTAATAAATTTTCACCAGCAGCGGCACAAGCAACAATAATATAACCTCGGAGAGACGAGCAGTTTTAAACGGATACCTCGGTTAAATTTTCGATTTCTATTAAAAACGAAGTTCGTCTCGATATTCGTTTACATCATCTTTGCCAGATTTACATATATATATATATATATATATATATATATATATATATATATATATATATATATTAATGGATTCTGCTACGTACAAATCATTATCGTTAACAGCAAATTAGCAGCAAAATGCATATCACATCGGAGAGACTTAGCGCTTAAATAGAATTAATCACTTTAAGTTCCGATTATCTTTGAAAGGGAAGGATTCTCCATATGTGAAATATTTGGTCGGAGTGTATGTGCACTGCATGTATATATGATGTGTATATAACGCGTGAATGAACGAGTCTCGATAAACTGTTGACGTGCCGTCTATTTACTTTCATGTATTTCGTGTAATTGTTTATAGTTGTGTTTATATTTAATCGGACACGTTTGTGTGCATCTGTCCGTGTTAACATACAACGACAATATTAGATTAATGCGACATTATTCATTTCTCACATGTGTTACTTTAATATGTGATTTTTGAATAAATTCTGTGATATATATATATATATATTTATATATATATATATATTTATATATATATATATATATACATACATACATACATACATATACGTTTTATTTTTTGTTACCGTATTTTTCTGTTAAGTTACATTATTGTTTCGGCCAGACGTTAATTTTGCCGTCTGTAGCGCCCTCAGACTTTTACAGAAATGTTCTGTAAAAGTCTGAGGACGCTACAGACGGCAAAAAACGGCCGTGTATCCGAAACAATAATATAACTTAACAGAAATATACGGTAATAAATATAAAACACATATTTGCTCTAAAACAGTATTGAGCACTTACTTCAGTGTTTATTAATTACCATCTCCACTAAATATATATATATATATATTTATATATATATATATATATATATATATATATATATATATATATCAATGTTATATATTATTTTAAAACGCTCTATCGCGCTACCGAATCGTGTTATTTGTTACCGTTCTCAATTTGTCATTAATTTTTGGCAGGCTTTTCAACAGCATGGATCAAATTTTAATCTGCACAATTTTATGGTTCCAGTTCTTACCCTGCCGAAAAGCTGTCGAGACAGCTTGAGATAACAATGTTGTCTTTGGCTCAGGAACGGCTAACAGACCTTTGGCACAACGGTTGTCCAAGTATTTTCACAATGGTGACGAAACCCAAAAGATTAAGACGGCTGCGGTCGATTACGAAATTTCAAAGCCTTAATTTAAGCCCATACGAGTAAAACCACACTAGAAGTTACTGTTGAACTCGAGGTCGACCACTCATCACTCGTCAATCTTTCGACATTTAAAGCAAATAGTAAAATCAAAACAGTTGGATAAATGCTGCCGCATGAACTTAAAGAAAATAAAGAATAAATCTCGTTTTGAGGTGTGTTCTAAGCTCATTGTACGCAACGAAAATTACCTATTTCTCGAGCTGATTGGGCGTGTGATAGGAGGTGTATTCTCCAAGACAAGCGGCCACCTTAAAGACAGCGGTTTAATGGAGGAGAATGAGTACATTTTAATAGTTGTATGGACGATGCAAATTAAAATGTATTATTAAAAAAATTGTTTAGAATTATAATTGAGGAGTCTTTTGTTTTTCAAAAATGTGTTTGGACAGACATATGTAAATCCACGTGAAAATTAGGCACGTTTGAAAACTTACATCTTAGGTCATAAACAAAGGACATTTCTCATTATAGGATTTTATGGGTTCGGTGTCAGAGTTGATCAATCGAGAGTTGCGAGTCAACAGTTCATGAGAGATTGTCAGTTGGAGTGGGAGCCCATTAGAGGCTAAGGGTAGAACATAGACCATGTAGATGCAAGTTTGAATTACTGACGTAATTGGGCGACCGATAAGATAAATAAAGCAATAACCATTAATAATTTGTAATGTGTGTCTCGAGTCGTCATTCATGAAAACAAAAGTTAATATGTTCTATAATCTTGTAACGAACATTGTCCAACCCAAGACTATGTGTCCTTCCCACCATTATCATAAGTGAAGTATACTCTCTCCACTAATATGTGTTAAAAGAACTGTAATCTATATATAAATGCCTTACCATCAGAAGTGTCATCAGAATCAGTATAAGTTATATATGTATCTTAATATAAACTCTCGTCATTTTAAAATATGTTCCTGTACTATTTGGGATCTAAACACTTGTCATTTTATATATAGATTCCTTGGACATGGATCTAACTTAATAACTTGTGTTGAACAAAAAACGATAAATGTTAAGGAGTCAAAATACGGATCAAATTTTAAAAAAATTAAACGCTTTTTTTTGGTTTTCTGTTTTTTTTTTTATTTCTTCTCATACACCCGAAAACACCAGGGTAACGCCGGCCACCCTTGCTAGTATATCTATAAAAGTGAACGTGCCTGTGTCTGCCTGTGTGCCTTTCTGTGTACATTTCACTACGAAATACCTCTGTCTGTTTTTAGTCTACATACTCGAAATTGTATATACAGGGTACTGGGTTTGGTATCATCTTAGTGATCGGTTTTCTGTCAGAAATTTGGCGATAAACGGGTCAAAGGTCAACGATTTAAGCTTTGAGAACTCTACCTAACTCTTCACACCATGTGGGGTCTACTGACTTGAAATTTTAGATATAGATTCCTTTGACGTGGGTCTAACTTAATAACTTGATTTGAGCCAAAAACAATAAAAGTTCAGGGGTCATAATAGGAATCAAAGTAAAAGAAATTGGCCGTTTTTTTTTGTTTTATTTTTGCTCAACATACACCTCCAAATACTCGGCAACGCTGGGACCCCTTTGCTAGTATATATATAATTATAAAACTGAGATCAGATATCTTGCTTGCTCAGGCATTTAAATCGTACATTGGGTCTGTGACTTTCGGTTTCCACAGATTTGTCTGTTTTCCTATTTCCTGGCTTCTTTGAATAAAGCCCGATATTAAAAGCCACTATTGCTATATAAGCATACGAACGTTCAGCAATATTTTTGTTTTAACTTATTTTAACGTGTTTTCCTCACAAGAATATCATTTAACCCGGTTTATTGAAGAACACTGATGTAATAGAAAAATATACTATCTATCTATACATTCTATCTATTTATCAATCTATATTTCTATCAATCTATCTATCTATCTATTTCTGTTTCTTTCTGTCTGTCTTTCTCTTTCTCTCTCTCATTATATATATATATATATATATATATATATATATATATATAATACTGAACGTGTCTATGTGTCTGTATGTGTGTATGTGTACATTTTCGTTCGAATTGACTCAGTCTGCAAACTCGAAATTTTATATGCATGGTACTGAGATTTCGGAAGATATATGTGATCGGTTTTCAGCCAGAAATATCGCTGTTAAGACGTCAAAGTTCAACGAGTTGACCTTTGAGAACTCTACCAGCCTCCTCCGAATTTTTGGGTCTACACACTTGTAATTTTAAATATAGGTTCCTTGGATACGGATTTAACGCTCATCCTGACATTGTTTGCTGTAATCCTGAATAAATATAACAATACCGACCCAGGAAATTTGTGTGGTTTGAGATTGGATACACTCCTGCAATAAAAAAGTTTTTAGCACATTCACTCTTACAGTGGGCATGCATAGTCTATCAAGAACATAGGAACTACCATATATACGTTTGTATTACGGGGTCTGATCAACACTTACTAGCCTAATTGCTATTGATAGTATCGGACCATTAAAGGTTTTATACTCTTATTATTGCATTCTACACTGGTTAAGGTTTGTTGACGATGTACGTCAGTTGCAACCCGATGTTGATAATGGCTGTATATGCTCATTTGACGTTTATAGTTTATTTACAAATGTTGCACTATAAGAGACTCTTGAAATTTGTGGCGTTCCTCTTTACAATAGTAATTGCCCCCAACCATTTCCTAAGGAGATATTTGTTTTAATCCTGATGGTGTGTACTAATGAAGTAGAATTCAGTGTCACAACGTTATCTTCAGTCAACTCCATAGAGTTCAGAAAAAATCCACTTGGTCCTTCACTATATGTCATTTTGTGGGATTTCATGAGTCCGTATTTGTCAATGATGTATCGAAGCTTTCAATATATTTCAAACACGTTCACAACACTTTTGCAGTTTTTTTTCCTCTGAAAAAGAAGCATGATATTTTTCAACAGATTTACTTCTCTCCTAACAACGTTATTATTTACTATGGTGAACGAGAATTACGGTTGCCTGCTTTTTCTGAGCGTTTTAGTTGAGCGCAGTAACAGTTCTTTTCTTACAACTGTCTACCGTAAGCCTCTTTATAAAATGGCGTTCATTTGTGCCTACTTTCAGGAAGATAAAATCTTATTCAGATGTAAGTGTATAGCGCCCTTATAATGTGTTCTTCCGGAAAAGTAGAACGGCAATAGAAATCTGACAAAGACATTTTATTTGCAATTTTTCTTCACAGAATTGAATTCATTATATTATCAAAAATAAAGTTAAGCATTTTAAATTCTCTGTACCATCTTTGGTCCCTCCAAGTGTCTTGCCTATTAAATAATTCTTTGGATTGGGGATACCGATCAGTGTCTGTGTAGAGGAATCATTAAATCTGTATCAAATGGCGATCCTTCCCTTGCTCTGCGTGTTCTCTTTGCATTTACCCTAGTTGGGCATTATTGTTTACCTTACATCGGACAAAGTAATGTAGTTTACGAATTTAATTGACAGTGTGCTGTTAACTACGTGGGTCGACCGTCCTAAAATTTGCGGACTCGAATAAACCAACATATACGACTAAACTAAGATTAGTAGGTCTTATCGCTTTCACCTATTCTTTTACACCTAAGAAACTGTCATTGGCCACCACCTTCATTGAAATCAAGCGTGTACAATGCATATAAAATATAGTTTTCGGATTTTACACCGAGCCTACTATCAGGATAATATGCGGATTTTGGAGTCAGTCTCTATTCTCAAATTTGTCGACAGAAAGACTTCGTAAAGTAAAGACTTATCTGAGGATATATTTTTACTCTCTTTTTGTTTCTAGGTGTACATATATTTTACATAATTGTAAATATGTTATTTTGTTCATATTCCCACCCGAATATCTTATTTTCTTCTTCCTCGATAAAATTTATAAGCACCTCCCATAAAGTCTCTGCTCTTACCTAATATTTTTATTTATTTTTGTGGGCACAACTAATTATTAGCTCCTGAATAGTATCTTGGCGAAAGGCGGCCCTTGAGTTTTGCTGGGTTTTGCTTTAAAGCAACACACACACAAAGACACGCATACACACATACACACACATATATGCATACACAACGTTTGCTTAATAGGTAATGAAAAAATCTCAGAAGAGACATTTAGTATGATTTGATCAAACTGCTACTGTATAGTTGACTATATCACCTCATATTCTACAGAATGATTTCTTGACAGCTTCCTTGCATTATAGATTTGAGCGCAGCGGTGTTCGTTTTGTGACCAGTCCAATCTGGTTTTCCGATTCGTTAACTCTTAAAAATATACAAGGAATAGTGAAATGCTATCGGAAGCTGTGTTACTCTAAAGAAACCCAAACAATAATCTAATTGAATGTTAAAGGATGACTATGGGGTTAAACAGATGAGTCAACCAAGTTTCTATCTATTGTTCAACAGATTCTCTGAACAAAATAAACAGGTTGAGGATGAAGTGCATGCAAGGAGGAAAACATTAAGGAAGTGCAAACATCAGTGATACAAATCTGCCGGATGACTATGTGGATGATATCTGAAGCTGTTGGTATTAGTATAGGTACACCACAGAAAATTCTGACCGAATATCTTGATCTCCACACAATTTGTGCCTAGTTCGTTTCAAATATCCTCTTCGACGACCAGGATCAGTTTCGCGTGGAATGTTGCCACTCTCGAAATTATAGAGGCTGATTCAGGTTTCTTGAACACGGTAGTAATTAGCGATGAGAGTTGGGTCTTAACCTAGAATCCTGAGAGCAAACATCGGAATGCTCAGTGGAAGCACTCATCCTCCCTCAGGCTCAATAACGCAAAGATGAGCAGGTTACATGATACGCATATGGTCATTCATTTCTTTGACTGCAGGGACCTCATTCCTTTTGAATGGGCTCCTCAGGGTAAAACTGTCAAACAGGAATATTACCCTACTGTTTTGAAAGTTTCAGGTAGAAAAAGAGTAAGAAGAGGTAACAGCAGTGGAAGAGTGGTCAGTAGTAGTTCCACCAGGGCAACGTCGCATGTCACATAAACGCTGATGACCACCGTGATGGTCGACAGAGAAATGTAAGTGGCCAAACACCCACCCTACAGCCCTGACATAGCCCCATACGATTCTTGATGTTCACGCGCATGAAAGACAGTTCCAGGGAAACCAGATGTCAGTTAACAGAGGAGCTGAAAGAGGCATCAGAAAATTACCTGAACGGACTAGCGAATTAAGACAGTGAGGAGGTATTCCAGTATGAAAACAGACGCATGAAGAAGTGTGAAGATACAGGATACCATTGGTTTTAAGGGGCAAAGTTTTGTAAGCTTAGGAATATGAATATTATATCTTCTGATATTTATCAATTCTTATTGAACACATCTTGTATAAGGCATAATCACGTTGACACACTAATTTAACGAGTTCACGGAAATCAAGCAACGTTGAGCCTAGCCAGTACAGGATGGCTGTCGATTTCGGAAGGCTAGGCACCAAAACGTAGAAATTTCCAGGTTGGTATATGGGGGTGTATTAATTTACTGGAAGTGATGCACCTTCAATCTTCGTTTAACCTAGGAGAAATACACTCTGAGGCAAACATGCTGTATACTGTATGCGCTGTCCTCTGTCCGAAAATTGTTACCAGTAATACCAAATAGTGTAGTTGGTTCTGCACAAAGTCTTCATCACAATAAACAAATACACTGTGTGTATTTCCGAGCCAATTAGGTGTTTTGGCCGAAGCCCATGCGTCGAAATCGACGGGAAGGTCATATATATATATATATATATATATATATATATATATATATATATATATATATATATGTATATATATACATATATATATATATGTGTGTGGGTGTGTGTGTATGTGTATACTTATGTAGATTTCATGTTAGTTTTCCTTTTTTTGTTTTTCTTTAAAGATAAATACGGTTAAGGATTGTCTTCGCCTGGAACTTCGTTTTAACTAAGAAAAATGCCCTTTTTGATAATGGACGCAGATAAATAATATATTTTAAAAAGTTATCCATATATTAAACAGGAATTGATTTATACATAGCTAAATTGTATGCATAGATACCTCCACAATGATAAACAATTAGCGTATAGTGAAAAGACATAAGCATTTATAGAGCTATTTCATATATACACGTATATATATATATATATATATATATATATATATATATATATATATATATATATATAAATACATACATAGCAGTCACATACTACTAAAAGCCAACTTCACTCATAAAATAATATATTTGAAACAGAGCTAAAAACCAAAACGATGCAAATTATAATAATAGAAGATGCCAGGAAATTGGCTCGCAAACGATTGCTTGTTGTTGAAAGGAAGAAAATCATTCGATTGAACAATACTTTAAGATATAGATTTTTTCTCGCGAATGCCGTGCGTATTGCAAAGTATCGTTGCGAGAATTGATCGATGGAAAGTGAATGATGAAGAATTTAAAATATAGTAGTAGAAAAGAAGCAAATATGACTCGTTTGCTATGCCTTAATGGAAAACACATCGACTCCTCGACGAAGAAGACATGTTTTTGCGATGATGTTGCTATTCAGCAGAGGGTGAGGTTTTTTACATGCAACTAACCTCAACATTACCGGAGCAAATTTAGTTGATTTTTTTTTTACCATAGTTCCTTTTACCTCAGATATATTAATTCCTAATTATTTGCATGCAATTTAATGCCATTAAAACCCATCCGTCGTGAGTGTACACACGTGCATCACTTGTTCTAAAAATATCTCTTATCCTCGGCTGCGTTTGCCTCCATAATTTTGTGGTAACAGTGTTTATAGTTGTTTAGAAAAAATCCCATGTTGATATTTTGCGTTTTGTAAATATATTAATTTAGATAAGGCGGCTTTCCCTCCAATTCATGCATTGCCACTTTCTTCTCCGTACTCTGATATTTTACAGAAAACTATGTTACCACAATGAATACTAGAAATTAGATATTGTATTCCTTTGGATCGTTATCTTGCACGTTGTACTCTCAGTTTTATAGTAGACAAATAATAACAAAAACCCTTCCTGATCTACATCAATGATCTCCCAAAACTCATACTTAAATCATTCGTTGACATCTATGCTGATGACACGACCATCTATGACAACACATCCAAAGCCGTAAATGAGAACATTCTCTCTGATTCTCTCTCCTTTGATCTTGAGTACTTGGTACAGTTGGGGAAGAGGTTGCTGGTCACTTTTAATTTATCCAAAACCAAGCTTCTATCTTTACATCATCAACGATCTGATCCCCATCTGGCATCAATTGAAATAGATGGCTCTCGTCGTGGGGATGTTCCATGTTTTGACAAACTTCTGGGATTGACCTTCCTCCTAATTTGAAATGGAACACACACATCAGGTATGTTGTAAAGTAGGCTGAGACAATGGTGGGATCCTTCTACCGCTCCAGAATATATCTCACTGCTGATGCGATTCTCATTCTGTATAAAAGTCAAGCACATCCAAAGATGGAGTACTGCTAACACATCTGGAAAGGAGCTGCTAAATGCAGCCTATGCTGCCTTGACAGAGTACAACATAGACTTCACAGCCTCTCTCCAACAGAAGAGACGTTGCGAGCCTGTGGTTGTTTTTTCATTATTTCCAAGGCAAGTGCTAGTCTGACCTCCAATCTCTGGTTCCCCCTCGCCAATCTATCATGAAAAACACACGTCTAGCTGAAACTACTGTGATAAATTTTCCACAGTCTACGTTATTTTAACCCAATTAATTTTCTCGTCATTTTATCAATTAATTTATTTTATTACTTTACATATCTAGACGTAATCTTCTACCCTAGTTTACTCTAATTGATTAGTTTCTCTAATCATAAAATGTATATATGTATATAGGCATTTAATTTACATAATGAAAACACTCTTCTCCCCCCTATCATAATATATAGCCCGAAATCTTCCGACTCATTTGTCAATGACCATGCCTCTTGAAAAAAGCCAGCATAAACGGCCGAAACGTTGAGAATTCAGGTCCTGCAAACTAAATTATATATATATATATATATATATATATATATATATATATATATATATAATGGGTTAAGAAATTCCAACGAAAGAAGATGTATATATAAATAAGGCAGTTGAAAACATTATTACAATGATTCAAACATAATTCTCAATGAAAAACCAAGGCACGGAATAATAAAATAATGTTAAAAATACAGATTGTGGGTGACTACTCCCTTATTTATATATATATATATATATATGTATATATATATATATATATATATGTATATATGTATATATATATATATATATATCAGAATGGCGTAATGTGTGAAGTGCACACACGTAGAAATCATGGGCTGTACAATTATAATGTGTGCTATACATACGTGAAAGAAGGCTTCCTAGAACTCGTAGGCAATGTGTCTATGTCTTTACACAGAGACTACTAGATAAATGTTTGAATGCATTTCCCAAGCATAATTTGAAAAAAAAGATGGGCAAAAGCAAGAAGAGAATACAGGTCTATAACGAACATTCATAAACTCTATAACTGTAACCATGGAAACATAACATTCCGATGTACACCTGCAGTAAGTGAATCGCGAGGTGGGATTCAATTGTATCACAGACACATGAACAGCATTTAATTAGGCGTAACTAAATAACTCTACTAACACATGATTTTATATTCATTTTCAACAGACTGATGCTAGTTTATATACAACGCATTCTCGTATTAAATGCCTTTGTGAAATGCCTCATGTAAAAAGAAATCTTCAATATCTTCCTTTGTACAAGAGTAGTAAACTGGAAAAAGTTTTAAGATCTTAAGCATTTTAAATTCCAATCTTATAGACGTGTTTCGAATTAAAGACTAAATATTCAATGTACTCCTCGGCTAAGAAGATGGGAATTACATCAGAGGAGTGGATCACCTGATTTTTAGAATAATGGGAGCGAAGATTCAATGTCATGTAGGATTTTGTATAGGTTGACAGTAATCTCTAGTAATTAGTTAGATGCAGCAGGTGCGCCTGCAAGCAACTGGACAGTTGTAAATCGAATTTGAATGCATAAATGCAGACCTAAGAATATAATTTGAAAGTGACATCAGAGACTTCGGAAACATGTTTCGAGCAATGTTATTTATTAATAAAACTATGTAATAATTGAAAGTGATGTATGCACACTAGATCATATAAATATTTAAATGTGAGCAAACAATTTGAGTCAAACGTATTGGATAAAATAAACGAAGAGCAATAGATCTTGTTTTCCATTTTTTTTTTTTTGCATTTCCAGATATTATTTTCTGCAAAACTACAAAAAAGTCATCTAATTTTTGTTGATTAGACGAGAAAAATCAGTACACACATTTACAACGCATTGTCACACTGCAAAAACGGCATATATATATATATATATAATTATATATATATATATATATATATATATATATATATATATATATATATATATATATATATCCCACCATTGTCCCAGTCTACTTGGGGGATTTTAACTATATATATATATATATATATATATATATATATATATATATATATATATATATATATATATATATAAAATAGTTAAAATCCACCTAAATTATCGCCCTTAAAGTTCGCCCCACAACTGAAGACCCACTGCTAAAATCAACGAGGTTTTACAAAAAGGCTTACTGGAAAACAGCCAGAGAAATCATCAGAGATGCCCCATTGCAAAATATAATTTCTCCTCCAGCGGAAATGTGCGCAAAGTAGACCAGTGAATAGTTCAAAACTGTAATTGAAGAACATGTTCCCACATGGAAAATCGTTACAATCCCCACTTTCTCCAATGGTTTACTTCTACTTGTTCAGCGGCCATTGCTCAAAGGAAGAACGCGTACCGCAAATAAACCCGACAGGATCCACTTAAAACAGATAGAAGTATATAGCATCTAGACATAATTTAAAAGCGTAATACCGACAGCTAAGACAGATTACACTGACACCATCAGAAAATGAATCGAAGCACAGAAATAAGGAACCCGTGATTTAAAAAAAAATATACAACATTGTAGTAAATAAAGGGAAAAGATTCCCGAATAATCAAACATTCATGAGGTTCCTTGCACGACAACCGACATGACTAACCTACTTGCCAGTCAATTTGCCTCACAGTCGATAATGGACTGGATACACCACTCTCTCCCCGATATTCCTTTGCAGACAAACGCCAGACTAGACGTTTTGAAAATCACCCCTTCTCATGTACATGGTATAATATAAAACCGATACATTTAAAAATCAAGTGGGCCGATCTCATACCGGATTTTATATAAAAAGAATGCACGGTTGAAGTTGGTCAAGTTCTCTTCAAACTTTACAATAAATACCTTAACGGATCTTGCTTTTCCGAGTGTTGGAAACCCGCTTCTGTGGTAGCAGCCATCAACAATTCTTGTGAAATAATAGACACACTAAATTATCGCCCCATTAGCCTTCTTCCGCTTTTCGCCAAAAGTATTTGACTCCTTAAATAATCTAAGCACTAGTTCAACACTTTACAGCTGCAAAACCCTTGACCGAAAAACTATATGGATTTAAGCAAGCCCGTTCCACATACAATATCTTTACTGTTATCTCTGAACGTATATATTCTATGGAAAAGAAGACATTTGCTTAGAGAAAAGAGCCACAATTTTTTATTAAACTGAGCACTGTTTTAATATGAAAAATATTTGTTACATACATTATTTACTACACATCACCAACTAGAATCATAAACCTTCCCCAGTAGCCTTAAACAGTTACGGAAAAGCGCAGTTAAATAATACAAATAATATTAGCACAGCGTAAAAAGTTCAGTGAAATATTTAAACATCTGAAAACATGAAAATACAATATCAACACTAGGTACAACTAATAAAACTTGGTATAGAGACTGCCCATATCTGTCAAAAATATATTCGCTGTAAAAGAATCGGACACAAAATGTCCCATTGTAGAAGAAAAATGAAAAGTAAATCAGGGGTACGTTCAACGAATACCGATAATAAATATGAACGCAAATCGTGTATTTCGGCTACTTTTACATGGTAATTTTAGTTGACTTATTAAGTTTCGGATTTTTCCTGAAATTGTGATATATTATTAATAACTCAAATAATATATTCATCTTTTTTATTGCTATCGTTTGTAGAATTATATTACATATAGTTTTGTAACAGAATATTCCCACATTTTCCTTTTCAAAATCAGTACGTATTTTTTTTTGATAAAGCGGAAGGGCTCATAAAAAAAGATGACATTATTTTCCCCCTTGTCATTTGTGTTTGGAGTTCTTTTCTCTAAAAAACAATAGTTTAACATTAATTTATGATCTATGTACACGGCCTATTGCTTGGTCTGTATAGATTGGACCACATATTCTAGTGTATCTAACTATTGTTCATGCTTTCTCAACAATCCACGCAGTAAATGGCGATAACTATTTTTCTGTTGATTCGAACACATCTACATAGCAACTTTTGACTACATCTGCTAGGAACCTTACTCCCAGCCATAAAATACCGTAACGTTCAGTAAGAACATTTTGAATATCAAATTCCACAAAAGGCACTGTATTTGGAGAGTTTTTTAGTAACTAACTGCCATAAAATCCTCCTGCTATATTACGCCAGTTTAACGACATTTTGTTTTTCGTTATTTTGGGGAAAGACATTTTTTTATGAGGGTAAATGTCATCGTAAGTAACACTTTTAATGTAAATTGTTATAATTAACAAGAGGAAAAGATATCATGAAAGAGAAAGTCAAGGTAATAGCAATCCTTAAAACAAGACGCATTATAATAATTAATCTGAGGATATTAAACAGTTAAACATAAAAATAAAACAACGTGGAATTTTGATAACAAAATCGTCACCAGCTGAAAACGATTATTTTATATTCGTTTTGTTATTAATATTGGATTTTTTTAATTGACTATTGTAAAATTCGGCCGATATTTAAAACCTATGCCCAGTGTGTTTTTGGTAAAATTATTTTCGTAAAGAACAAGGATTCATGAAAGTTAAAGGATTCAAAACAGTTAAAGAATTAAATTGTGTGCATAATACCTGAAAAAACACATGTAGTCATTAATGTATGAGATTATCTGATTGCATGTACGTATTAAAATCTTAATCTTGTGTCTTGTAATATCGATAATTACAAATATCAGGAATATTACCATATGTATGTTTATTTACATTTTACGTCTAATGTTTGGTATTGTTTTTAGTTCAATATTGAGATATACTTATTTTGTGATTCTGTTTTTTTTTAGGTCTCTAAAGAAAATAAAGTGGTTGTTTTTTACGTTTATTAGAAATACTATTTTACTGCATTTAGAGATATTTATAATATTATATAAAGGGTATTTTATAATAATGTTATAACATATTTAGTGCTAAACTATATATACAAATAAAAATGAAAATAAAAATAATGAGAATTACTTGCAGGTACAAAATCACGTAATTTACTCAATGCCATAATTTACGTAATTTTGATCCATTTATTACTGCCATATTTTATCTTTCAATCTAAAGCACACAGAACGAACTAATTACAAGTATAATATACCTAGATATTAAGACATTGACAAACGTTTGCGCCCCTCGTTTAGCAAGTAAAAGAGTGGTATTGTGTGTATAAATTTACGCCGGAGATTCTACGAAATATCTGACAAGTATATACTGAATGAAGTTGTAATATTTTCCATACATTATTAATAATGTTTTATGCATGTATCATTTGTTCTACAACTGCGTTTGCTCAAATAAATATTGCTGTGTTCGTGGTTAGATTGAAATATAATTTTAAAGATAATTTATACTAAGATTTCATATATACAAAACATTACAAGAGATATTACATTACATAATTATTGTATATACAATATGTCACTATTGCAAAGCATCTTCTAACCGATTAAACAAGAGTTATTAATGCACCTATATATATATATATATATATATATATATATATATATATTCATATACATATATATATGTGTGTATATATATACATATTCATATATATATATTCATATATATATATATATGTATATATATATTCATATATATATATGTATATATATTTATATATATATATATATATATAAATATATATACATTCATGTACATAAATACTTAAATTCTTGGTAAATGTAGCTTCAGAGAGGGTTGAAATGCCATATTCTGTACTTCGACAAGACCACCATTCGGCAATTCTTAGAGTATCATTTACACGTATAGGCCTCTTAGACTATCATTTTCCTCCCCACATCTGAATGGGATCCAAAAACAGTTTTGAACCTAATAGGCCCCATTTTGAAAATAAGATTCAACCCTGTCCCATCGCCGCAATGTTGCATCTAGATGCGTGTTTCACAATTATTTATATGGAATGTGCTCTGATGAACTCGTTGCACTTATGCTATCTCGACCTACATATCCCCAACAAATCTGCTTAGCAACAGAAGCCCACATCTTTACTGTGAGGTGCCTTAATGTCAGGACTCTTTCTACTCTAATATTATCTTTCCTCGAACAGATTGACTTTGAAATCCCCTCCCCTGATTCGTGTTTCCCTGACTGTAAAGATATGTTGATGTTTAAATGTAACGTAAGCAAGCATCTTGTTACTATTTCTTGAAGCATGGTTTTAAATACTAGCATCTTTACGTCTAAGTGACGATATCACTTGTTAGGGGCAATCCTGAGTAAAAAAATATCAATAATAAGGATACATTGAAAATTGTGCGTCAAGCTTAGAGTTCAATCAAACTATATATTAGGATTAATAAGTATTCGATTCTGTCATGTAAAATATAAAAAGCTAAAGTGAAATATTCGTATGTTTACGTTCAGGTTTAAGTAAGTTAGATCAATCTATGCTTTAAATGTAATCGTGAGTTAACTGGTGTGGCTTGACTAGTAATACTAATAATAGAAAACGATTTCAATAATCAAATGTAAATACAGAAATTGCATTCCGATATGCTGAAGTTTAAATGTAATAAATAAATGAACTCCTTGGTATATATGAATAGAAATAGTGAAATAATCATTAAAATTATAATCATTAAATATTAAAAGAAAAAAACATAACTTAAAATATGCATTGGCTTGAAATCTTAGTCGAGTTTAATTATATCAGATCTGCTGCAGTAAGAAGAAAGAAACAAGTAACACGATCTTTTACAGATATGCGAATAAAATATTATAAAATATTAAACAAAAGAGAAACAAACATGAACACTAAAAATCAATATGCCATATAGAACTTGCAAAAGAATATTAAAACCAGACGAGCATTTTTTTTAAATTGTGCCCGAGAATAAATGTTTTGATAATGATTTCTCATTCTTAAGTAATCGAAGTATTCTTCCTCGAATTTTATTCTTCTAACGTCTGGATCAAGTAAACCAGGCTTTTATATTTAACGTCCTTATTCGACATAATTTTACATTACTCATTTACATGTAATTATTTATGTTCAGAAAATGAATTTCCTTACCTTTGTAATGTGTTTATATTTTTCTGGTAACGGGTGTTTTTTTTTCGGGAAATCACTCCAGGCACGAGATGTAACGTATAGCAAGGAAAATAAATAGGTATCGAAATAACAGCCGGCAAGCATTGGCGTTAGTCTCAAAAGACATATAGCCCGAATGAAAACGGTCAGAAATCAAAAAATTCTTCTAAGGTAAAATTGTTTTCAGAAACGTTCCGGATAAGTATTAATGTAACAATAAGAGAGAAAACACCTGATATATTAACTAAACCACGGAGTCATACTAGTTAAAATTAAGTAACCAAGAAATAAAACATTTCTTAATTATATCTCTAAAATGCCATTATTATAATATACATATTACTAATAACGATTGCACAAAGAGAGAAAGGAATTGTTACTTATACAATTACACATGCATTTAAGTACGTAATCAGGAACATTTTAATTGGTCAGAACTAAATCATACGAAATAATTCTAGTCCCAGGTTCTCCTAGGATGCGTTAAATCCTTGTGAAAATGAACACATGGTGCAAATGTAGGCCTTAATATATGTAAGTTTGCGTTTAGCTCCATGCAAAACTGCTAAATATACATCCACAAAAATTCTTGGACAAATATTGTAAATAGTCCTAAAAGTGGAGTGTGTATTACCCCTAGAAGAGCCATTTTGTTTTTTAATAAGCACAAACATGTCAACTTTAGCCATTTCAAATAAAAACACATCATTTGGGAAAAATTGGAGTATTCCCGGAGAATTCGTCCTGTTAATTTTTACTCATATCATGTTTAATGTTTGTGTAACATTTCCAAAAAAATCCAAGTCTTGTTTTTGCAAAAAATGGAGACAGACGAACGTGCAAGGGTTAATGTACAAGTTCAAAATCCTTTTGTAGGGGGCCAACAAAATATATGATGTCATACATATCCATTATATAAAAAGGCACGGTCTATAATTGTTTACAAAATGTATCGTTATATGTTTGTACGGAAAGTATCGTGTGTACGCACGCCATTATCAAGTGATAAGCACGTACGCGACCAGCAAAAATACGAAACATCAAACTAAACCCTTACAGAAATATATAAATTCTTATTAAGATATTTTTCTTTGGTAAAATCAAATCAAAATCGACACTGCTTAGATTTCATTTCATTGGGTTACTTTTCGAAAGGGAACACACATTTAAAGAAATCCTACTAACCTCATTTGAAATTGTCACGATATGCACGTTACAGAAAACGATAATGTTAAAAAAGAATCTATTTATGATAACAGATTTCGAAAATAATTACGAAAAGTTCAATTTTGCAAAGAGTTTAAAGTCAGGTCCTTTGATAACCGATCAGGAGGAAACAGGGTAAAGTTACGTAAATGATCTAAGTATGCTCTTAACGGAAACACTCATGTACAGTATAGCATGCATGCTCTAGTGTTCAGTGAATGGGAAACCTAGAATGAGAATGAAAATGGTGTAAGTCTAAAAAACAAGTAAGGAGTGTTCCTTTGTTATCAAGGTAATAGTCTCTTTTCTGTAAAGTAGAATTACCTACTGTAATAGCAAAACAAGTATGGTCAATCACGATATGCGTAGACATAGAACTATTAGCTTCAGTTATTTCTAGTCTAGGGAACGAAGAAAAAAATAACGGATAGGGGAGAGATTCTGATAAGAAAAAAATTATCAACTTTAAAATTGTAATTAAACTGATTCATTATTAACGACATAACCTAGTATGTTTGACCTACTATCAGTTTTCAGTATTTCATTGTTTGCGTGTCATATTGTAGATACGAGTAAATATTCTTCTTATTATTATTAGTAGTATTAGAAGTAGTAGTAGTTTTTGTTGTAGTAGTAGTAGTAGTAGTAGTAGTAGTAGTAGTAAAGAGTGAGACCAAATAGTCAAAAAGAAATGAAAGACCGATGAGCAGACCTCTGTTAGATGAGTACGAAGAGAACTGGGACCTTGGAGAGACTTTTTGCGACTCAAATGTTTCTTTTCTTTGTTTTTTGTGTCCATGGATTTTTATTTGTTTAGTGGTTGATTTTTTCTTGTGTCCGTGGATTTTTCCGTAGGGTCGTACCTGTTCCTATGCAAGAAACAATCCTGGATTTACGTCAACAATGTGATACTATCCCTACTGTTTACTTAGTAGAGGAAATCTTGGGTACGCAACAAGCTTCTGGGGAAATAGATGATATCCACTGATATCTAAACGCTAGACACATGCTGGAAACATCTACGAAAACGGGTCGATACGTTGTCAGCTATAACTGTCTGGCATAGGTCGCATCCTGTGTGTTCATTGCAGGTATCTTTCAATCGTCGGCGTTAATGTTATGCTGAAATCGAATACTTGAAGAATATTAGCGACGAACGCATTTTATAAAATTATATATATAATTTATTTAAGATTTAACAATCAGGAGCACATTTAGTCGACCCATCGCGTATAGCGCACAAGCCCCAACTGTTTAAAACAGTATAATCATATTTCATTTCTCTCTTTCATCATTGAAAGAAAGAGAAAGGGAGTTAATGAGAGAAATAGAGAAAGAGAGAGAGAACGAGAGAGAGAGAGAGAGAGAAATTGCGCTTCATACATTGCTTTGTTTTTGAACTTCAGATATCCGCGTGTACGTCTGACCTTTCTTGAATGATTTTGACACTGTTAAAAGTTTCATAACGCCTGCCATTCAAACCTAACCGACATGATGTAACGTTCCCATACCCACAAAACACCTGCATGAAACGTTTTCATCTTCCTCACAATGTCAGGGCCAAGGTTAGAAGCTAGATATAGGGGTTATTAATGTAGAAACCCCAGCTCTCTTAAATAGGGGCTAGCCATTGTGCCACACACACACACACACACACACACACACACACACACACACACACACACACACACACACGCACACACACATGTATATATATATTTGCACATTCATGTACAAATATAACAATATATATATATATATATATAATAAATAGAAAAGAAAGAGAACTTGAACAAATTATTCTAAAATCTAAAAAAATAAATTTTTACGCAAAAGCTGCAAAAAACTATTTTTTCTTCAATCTATGCACGAAAATCATAGAGAATTCGATTTAAACATTTGAAATATTCGTGCATTTCTTCCTGGGTTGCATTTTAAAATGTTTCTCTGCTTCAGCCGTTGTTTTTAAACAAGGAATTTATAGCTTATTGTTAGAAGCCTGAACGTAGGCTATCTTTTTTAAATATTTTTTTTTTACATAGGCATCACCACTTTTCAAGACGAAGAGGATGAGTGTTAAAGAGGGTACAGTAGACATTGGGCAATATAGTAATCTTAGTAATGGAAATTCTGTAAATTTGTTCACAAGTGGAACGGCCCATCAAGAACGTAGGTTATATCTTAACAAAATATCCACAAGACTATATAAATATCTTATATAAAGAAATATCTTATATAAAGAAATTAGCAGAAAGGATTCACATCGATATATACAAATAGAAAACAAAACATACATTTCCAAGAAAATAGAGGATCTTATTGTGCCCAGATCAAACACAAAAACACAATACTAACTCATACATATCAGATTTGATGTTTATGACTTAATTCTGTGACCGACTATCACACTCCAGCCAAGTTTGAATAGTTACAAATATGAACAATCACGTTTCAAAAACAGGAAGTTATTTTAGTCGGAGAAATTCAACCCATTGATACAGTACTACCCAAAAGATATGTTGATGCCTTAATCACCTACCAAATTAAAATCATAATATCAATATCGGGTACAGATCCTGATATAGTAATTATGTGTAAGTGCACCGGTTTATAATAAATAAGCTACACTACTAGTAAACAAAATGCGTAAAATAACAATCTCTTAAAAAACTGTAAACAAAAAATATATTTTAAAAATCTTTAAAAAAATGTACAAATATTACTTCACACAATGATTACCCCCTCACTATTCACATATAATATGGCTTCCCGAAAACTCATAAATCATTCATCCCGGTGACCCCATCTTATATGATATCAGGTGCTCTACACACAAAATTTCAGGAAGCACATCGAATAGACTAACTCTCAGCAAATAAGAATTTACCACATAAAGAATTCTTATTATTTAGTAAACAAATATCAACAAATATTAAGTTAAATACAACCTTCCATATAATATCAGTATACACTTCTCTCCACATTGAAAATACTAAATTGGAAAATGGAATTTTCTGCTGATACCTGCATATTATTATTAAATTTATAACCGACATTAATAATAATTTCTATTGGATTCGAGGCACTTCATAAGACACTATCTGAGTTTTTAACTAACCTTTCAATTCTTAAAATTACTACAGTATGATACATTAGAAGTTTACATTCCCTCCAAAGACATAGATATCCAGATTATTGGTCCATTAAATTATGTTGCCTTAGGTAATACGCGCATAGAGAATAGGGAAAACAAATTAGACACAACCAATGCCCCCAGAAAACAGACCTATCAAATAGGAAACCGACTGCCACTTCCTTTTCGAGACATACTTATATTGAACCTGAGGCGAATTCATGTTTTTGTTTTCATACTTCCTTTGCAATCATTAATATTTCTTCAAACCCAAAACCAAAAATCACAATCTAACTTTTCCCTCTTCCTTTTTTCCATTTCCCATTTCTCTTTTTTTTTATCCGCCACTTCTTGGCTATATTTCCTAGCTTAAAATCTACCAAACATTAATACTGTGACAATTTCCTCTCTGCCATTGCAAAATCCATTTATGCTCTGCGGGGCAGGGAACAAAAACGATAAAATCAACTATAAAACAACAAAACCAAGATTTAAATTGCAATTTAAGACATAAATCACTTGAGGAGTGAAAAACAACCTCTACAAGATAAATAGATGCAACATGAATACTATTTGAAAATGAACAGATTTAGCATTAACTTACCCGAAACACGGTTGATATGATGTCAATCAAACAAACAAAACTCTACAAATTAATATTTGAAGATATAATACACTTGACGAATAAAATATTTCCACAGTAACCGGATGAAGTAAAATAAATCCCTCAAACCTTATAATACACCCACCAACATTATACCATTTTATTTCAACCCAAAATTATACAGTAACATGCGTACGTACATTCCTTCTCATAAGTTAAAACTATGCAAAAAAAAAGTAGAACAGTAGATTTTGTCCTATGTAAATTCAGAATTCGCAGTTCAAAATACCAGAACGAAAATTCCAAATACATCCAAAAATATTTGAAAACATTACAATAATCCATATATTTTACCGCTACTAAGAGAAGTCATGTGATAATTCTCCCGAAATAATAGGATAAATAATATACAGTAGACACTTTACTTATAAATGTTAACCCTTCTTTAACAACCAAATTCCAAAAGATAATGAATTGAACACTCTGACCATAAGGAATTCTAATAATGTAAACCCATCTTAAACTATAATACAAACATAAAGTAGAAAACATACCCAAAAGCAACAAACACGTATTACATACACGCACACACACCCACCAACGCACACACCGACACACTATATATATATATATATATATATATATATATATATATATATATATATATATATATAGAGAGAGAGAGAGAGAGAGAGAGAGAGATAGATAGATAGATAGATAGATTGATAGATAGATAGATAGATATGAAAGCTATGGTAACAGCATATGTTTCATTGTTTTTACTCTCGAGTATATATCCGATACTGTTAGACACAATTAATCAAACGAACACCACACCACTTTACATAAAAAATATATCAGATATCAATGGATATATACTTAAGTCAAAACAAGATAATATGCTGTTGTCCTACGCCTAATAATTATATATGCAAAGAACAAATATGTTAGTCTGTAGGTTACTTTTATTTTACGGCATATCAACCCTTTTCAGGTTATCTAATACCGTATCCCAAGATTTTGAAGAACATTTTTTTTTAATAAAATATATTTTTTTTCAAGTCGGTTTCTATTTAAGCCATAGTTGAGACTCTAACAGGTACTAACACTCCGACCCAAAGTGGAGCTGGAAATAATGGCAATTAAAGGGTAGCTCCACACTCCCCAAATCCCGCAAGTTGTGGTTTCATCACTGGATATTGTTTAAACTCATATCCAGGACCTAAGGAATCGTTAATGAACAATACTAACATATAAACGTTTTTAAACATAGTGCATCATCGTAAGACAAATACGAAGCGTACAGTATTTATTCGCTAGTGTTGTTTTTATACTGTTTTTTTTTTTTAATGTACTTTTGTGGTCATAGTATCGGGTTTTGAAATCTAAGGAAGTCATGCCTATGTAATATTTCAAGTTATTTGGGTTTTCTTTCGCAAATATTGTTGCTTGATAAACTACACTTTTTGTTAAACATTTATTTTGGGTTGGGCAAAGTGTGTGGTGTCTACAATTGCATTTATCTTGTTCGTTGTTAGTATTTTTATTTATGGTATGGTTGTTCTTATCCGGGGTTGGTTTGTTATTATTATTATTATTATTATTATTATTATTATTATTATTATTATTATTATTATTATTATTATTATTATTATTATTATTATTATTATTTCTGCTAGTGTTGGTTTTATTTCTGTCATGAGGTCTATTTTTTATTATTTATTTTGTTGTTGTTTACAATATTTTCATTTAGTATTTTGTTGTTATCTGTTTTAATTATCATCTCTAAATTTTCGCAACAACTGTAAGATAACTTCAAGGTATTTTTATTGAGGATGTTGTGTAAGGGGTTGGTTGCGGAAAAGTGTTTTTCAATAAGATCGAGAAATTTCTTGCCAAGTTTTGTTTTTAAGAGAGAGAGGGGGGGAAAGAGAGAGATAGACATATAGATAAATAGATATATAGATAGATTGATATAGAGAAATATATATTTATATATATACGAGAGGCGTGCAATAAGTAATGCCCCTGACCCACTTCCCAAAGAAGTAGAGCAACGAAATTTGGCACAGTTATTAGTTTTTTCTGTACATAGGAACCACCCAGAATTATGCACTTATCCTATCGTTTGATGCGGCTCTGGAGACCGTTTTTGTAGAACACCCCAGGTTGGTCCTCCAACCACGACGTGACTTCAGAAATTAAGGCTGCATCATCTGGAAAACGCTATCCTTTTGAAAACAACTTCATGGCTGGGAAGAGGCGAAAGTCAGAGGGTGCAAGGTCAGGAGAGTAGGGAGGAGTGGGAAGGATTTCAAAACCACATTCCCGTGCTTCTAATCTGGCGTTGTCCTGCAGGAGGAGGGTAACTTTGCTGATATTGCCCCGCCTCTTGATTTGAATAGCTTCCATTGTGGTACTATCGCTCCCCTAGAGGTTTACTTGTCTTCTGAACGCAACCAACTACCCGGTGAATGAAATATATTCAAAGATATCTAAACGATAGACATATGCTGGACACATCAACGAAAACGGGTCGATCCGTCGTCGACTATAACTGTCTGCCATTGGTCGCATTATGAGTGGTCATTGCAGGCATTTTTCTGTCGTTGGCATTAACAGCATGCTGAAATCGAATATTTGTATAAAAATAGCTACAAAATGCATTTTTATAAAAAATATATATATATATATAATTTATTAAACAGTTTACAACTTAGGAAACATATTTAGTGAACCTATAGCGTGCAGCGAGCAAACCTCAACTGTTTTTAAAACAAGCAAATTATATTTAATTCTCTCTTTCAATGAAGAAAGAGAGAGAAGGAAGTCAAAGAGAGAAATAGAGAAAGAAAGAGTGGGAAAATGAGAGAGAGAAATATGCGTTTCACTCAAGGTTTTAGTTTTCAACTTCAGATATCTGCGTGTAAGTCTGACCTTTAAAAGTTTCATAATATCTGTCATTCAAACCAAACCGACATGAACTAACGTTCCCAAACCGACAAAACACCTGCATGAAACATTGTTAACTGCATCAAAAATCATGCACACGGTTAGAAGCTAGATACAGGGGTTATAAATGTAGCAACCCCCAGCTCCGTTAAAAGGGGCTACGTCATTGTGCCGCACCCTTAAGTTCCTCAAAAGTGAAGCACCAAAGGCTCCTGTAATTGTGGTACCCTTTGCCAGGACATCTGTCATTACTAATCCGTCGTGGTCACAGAAGACTGTGAGCATGACATTTCCAGCGGAGAGCTGCACCCTTGCCTTCTTTGGGGGTGGTGAGTCCAAGTGCTTCCACTGCATTGACTGGGCTTTGGTCTCCGGATCATAATGATTGACCCAGGTTAAACCTTGTGTACTCAGTCTTTAGAAAATCTTTGACTCATCTTCTTGGCACATCTCCAAATTCATCCTCGATCACTCGACATGTTCTCGCTTCTGGAATGATGAGAACAACCTGGGAATCTATCTGGCAGACACTTTATGCATATACAAATGGACATAAATGATAGTTTCCAAATACCCTGTACTAATACTGACATCTTGGGCTATTTGGCGAATAGTAATGCGCCGATCTTCCAAAATGGCAGCCTCAACATGACGGACTGATGCCTCATCAATGGCAGAAAGCAGGGCGACCAGGTCTGGGAGATGTTTCCACTGACTTCCGGGCATGTTTCAATTCACGATGCCAGCGTTTTACAAGGCCATATGATGGGGCATTATCACCATGAGTTTCTTTCATTTCATCAAAAGTCTCATGTGGTGGGCATCATTTCAATACAGAAGTCGGATCCCCGCCCGACATTCAACAGGCTCCATTTCACACCTGACTCGGTGCAAACATTTGTAAAACCGAAACCAAAATTAGTTCAGAGCTGTTAATTGCCACATAACCTGTAGAGATATAAATCATTGAACGTGCAAAATTTCAGAACAGACAACTTGAAGTGGTTCAGGGGCATTACTTACTGCACGCCCCTCATATATATATATATATATATATATATATATATATATATATATATATATATATATAATATATATGTTTTGTTTGTATTTGTGTATGTGTTTATATATATATATACATATCTATATAGACACACATACACACAAACACATATGTATTATTATTATTATTATTATTATTATTATGTTGTTGTTGGTGGTGTTGTTGTTGTTGTCGTCGTCGTCGTCGTCGTCGTCGTCGTCGTCGTCGTCGTCTTCATTTATTCATCCATGTGGCTTGGTTTAGTTTGTCCGTAAAGATACTTTTTTTATTTGACTTTCTGGAAGATGATTGCGTTATGTAAAATTTTATAATATATAATTGCATCAACGCAGGTTGTATTTAAGTAAATATGTATCATGCTTGATGCAATCGGTAGCTTGGGTCCTTGTCATGACGAATTACGCACTAATATGTATTCAGATAATTTACTTTCTTTTCATATTGTGTACTTATAAATATGTGTTATTCAGAAAGAAAATAAAAACACAAAGTTGAACGCAAAGAAGATTTTGCAAAAACTAATATACCCTATTTTCCATGAGCTGAATTTTATCATTTTAAACTTGTTTGCTTTATAAGATCGATCTAGAGTCTATCATAAAGGATATTGTAATTTCAGCGGTCATGGAATGCTATACATATGAAGGGAGCATGCTAGGAACATTTTCCTTAATTAACAATATATTACTTATAGTAGTTTTTTTTTTAATTTACCTTAGTTGTCCGGCATTAATAATACATATATATTCTATTCTGACAACACACAAACCGATTCTATTGAACTAAGACATAATAGGAATTTATAACATGCAAATATTTATAATAAAGTTTATGTCAGGCGGTCGAGTCTCGAGAAATCAGAATAGAATAGATTATTTTGACGCCACCAGCTTTTTCTAAAATCAATATTTATTTAATAAACATAGAATATGCAAGGGAAAACAAAAAAAAAACATGTCACTGACAGAAACATGAATAGATAACAACTGCTATTATGCAAAGATATATATTAAAACAATCTTTACAGACAACTTCATGAATAAAATTATTTTTCCTTTGTATTCTGCTTAGATGTGCACAAGGCGTTTCATTGAAAACAGTAGTGAACTTATAAAATACTCAAATATAACATGGAATAAGATATGGCAGAAAATAAATTACTTGGAATAATTTACCTAAACCTTTCCTTATAAGTCTTATATTTGACAGGAATAAATGGCAAAAAACTATTTTCATTAACATTTACTATATTTAAATCTGCACATCTATTTATGTTTCTGTTTACAGGGAATATGAACTGGAATAAATACATTGAGAGCATTGCCAAGGCTGCTGCAAGGAAGGTTGGCTCCCTCTACCGTGCTAGAAAACTGCTTACGCCTGCCAGTATCCTATACCTCTATAAGGCAACCATTCGCCCATGTATGGAGTACTGTTGTCACATCTGGGCTGGTGCATCTGCTGCTTGTCTCTCGCTCCTGGACAGGGTTCAAAAAAGAGTCGCCAACCTGATAGGTCATGAACTGTCATCTAGGCTTCAACCTCTGTCCCATCGACGAGATGTTGCATCCCTCTGCCTGTTCTACAAATACTTTAATGGTGAATGCTCTGACGAACTGCAAACACTTGTACCTCCCCGACGTAACTACCCCCGACAAACCCGACAAGCTACTAAGTCTCATCCCTTTACAGTAGAGATCCCTAGGTGCAAGAAAGCCTTTTACTCCAATAGTTTCTTCCCCAGAACTGCGTGTCTTTGGAACTCCATTAGCGTGTATACCATAATTTCACGTTTGCTATAAATCCTAGAAAGCATAACATGCATATGGGTCAATGCATAGAAAATATTAAATACAAACCAGTCAAATTTACAGATACAATGTGTCGTTGAAATTGTTATGCATGTGTTTACGTTCATTTACATAAATTTTGTTTTAAGCTTGACTTTTTTGTGTTAAATAAAAACAAAATCGCTTTTACACCGTATGAATACGTATGGACTATTCTCGCTCAGATTATTAAGATTAAATATGTTTTATGATCCTGATCGTTTGGTCGTTTTTGTTTTACGGCATATCGACCCTTTTCAGTTTATTTAATGCCGAATGCAACGATTTTGAAGAAATATTTTTTGGTCAGAGTGGACCTGGTTCAATGGCAATTAAAGGGTGGCTCCACACACCCCAAAGCCGGAAAGCTGGGGCCTCACCTGTGGTACTATCGCTCCCGGGGAGGGTTACTCGCGTGAGGAACGTCTTGAGAACGCAACCAGCTCCACTGGGAATGAACGATATCCAAGGATATCTAAACGATAGACACATGCTGGAAACATAAACGAAAACGGGTCGGTACTGTATGGCATGGGTCGCATTATGTGTGGCCATTGCAGACATCTTCCCATCGCCGCTTTGTGTGTAGTCATTGTGTCGTTAAAGGCGGTTTTCTGTCGCCGGTATTAATTGCATGCTTAAATCGAACACTTTTATGAAAAAAGCGACAAATGCATTTTTATAAAAAACACATATAATTTATTTCAAGTTTAACAAATACGAGGCATATTTTTATAAAACAGCGGAAATCGGACGCATGCTTGGATCGCGTCCGCAGACTCAAGAAGACAAGCGTCAACTGTTTTTAAAACAATGGAATTATATTTCATTTTTCCCTTTCTTTATTGAAAGAGAGAGAGAGAGAGAAAAGGAGTGAATGAAAGTAATAGGGAAAGATAGAGAGAGAGAGAGAGAGAGAGAGAGAGAGAGAGAGACAGAAAAATATGCGTTTCACGCAATGTTTTATTTTTCAACTACAGATATCCGTGTATGAGTCTGACCTTTGAAAGTTTCATAACGCCTGTCATTCAAACCCCACCGACATGATTTAACGTTCCCAGCCCCACAAAACACCTGCATGAAACGTTTTTAACTTCATCACAAAGTCGTGCACAAGGGTAGAAGCTAGATATAGGGAATATTAATGTAGCAGCCCCCAGTCCCCTTAAAAAAACGGGCTAGCCATTGTGCCACACACCACTAGATATAGTTTAAGGTCATATCCAGGACCTCTGTTTACTAAAACAAAGAATAATCCATTATTTTTCAAACTAATTACCTTTTTAATTTTGTATTAAAGAATCGATAATTATATATTCAATTTATTTATGTTCGTTTTACTGTAAACATGCTATATCTTTTTAAGTGTTTAGGCCTCTGATAGTAGAATAAAAATAATTATATCTTAAAGTTATATGTACGAGTTAACTAATACAGTAAAATAGATTAGCGTCTTCATGTGTATATTTTGTAATAATGGATTATTCATATCGATGATTATATATTTTTCTAAAAAAAACAACACTTTTTTGACATTTGCTGAAAAAGACGGAAATGATATTTCGGAATATCGGTTTAGTGTAGCTAATTACGCCTATTAACCATCATCTGAATAAAAAATGTTTACATCTTCAATTATTTATAAAAAAAAATTGCGTTGTGTATATATTTTATAAGTATGTTAAAAAAGGAAAACTAATTATAATTTTTATTAGGATTATTCTCAGCTTATTTTTGTAGGGTTGGGTATATATTTTAATTTGTTATATTACAACTGGTTTTCTCTCGATTAAAATGTATATAAAAAATAAGAGGTGTCTGCCCCCTGACTTCCGGATGAAATTCCAGAATTTTAAAAGAAAACATAGTAAAAAACTTGGGGATTTTATTTATGAATCACATTTAAATTTAACATCACTGGCCGCCTGAATTCATGGAACATTTCATTTATGTGTTTCAGTTTATAAATTTTGGTGGATACGGATTGCAATAAAGTGGTATTGCTTGCCACTCAGGGTTTACACGTACAGAAAGCTATATTGATGAGTTATTTATCGCCAACCAATGTTTGGTCAATGTATGTTGGATGTAGATCACAGAAACAAGTTAGTAATTGTCAGCTAATATCTGATCGGTACTAATAGCAATATTATTGAGTTATTTATCATCAGCTATTGTTTGGGATTGTAGATGAAAATGCTAATATGTTAATTATCGGCAGCTAGTGGTCGGGTTGGTGCAAATCACAATAATATTAAGTTAGTTATCGCGAAACAAGTGTTTATTGGGTGGAGTTCACAATGCTAATAGACTAGTTTCGGCAGCAATTTTCGGGTTTGTACAGATCACAACGTTACTTGTGTTTCATGTCTGATATTTTGTACAACCAGTTGTCCAGCACCCCTCACTCCCTCACCACAAACGAAATTTTTCAATCCAACAAAATGAAATGAAACCTCAAGCAAAAGATACGTTTAAACCAGGGCCAAACTCAAAGAAATCCAACCTGCCTCCTCCCTTTAGTCTTGCAATTACGAATATCCGCGGGCTTAGAACTAACTTAGCTGATGTTGATACATATCTCCTTGTAAACACCCCGGATATCTTAGCATTAATTGAAACTAACGTTTACTCCTCCATTCCCTCTTACCACTTAACATGCCTGGCTATCTACCACTCTGTCGTAAGGACTCGGAAAGACATATGCATGTGCTTGGGTGTCTATATTCGCAATCCCCTCACTGACTAGAGAAATACACCTAGAAACAGACAACCAGTAGTTTATGTGCTTCAGACTAAATATGCAACATAATATTAGCTAATCGTATTTTCTCTACCGCTCTCCCTCAATCCAGGACTGTGCCCTAATTAACAGTTTCTGACAGCATAGATATAGTACTCTCCCTCGATACTAGCGCTGAAGTACATGTATTTGGTGACTTCAATATCCACAACAGTAACTTGCTTGGACTCTCTAATTCCACACACGTAGCTGGTAGCACAAAACATAGCTTCGCTATATCCCAATCCCTATCTCTGGCGGTTACATTCCCGACACGTTTGCCAGACAACATGCCTCATTTATAGATCTATTTCTGACAATAGTTCCTGATGATTGTACAAGAAATGCCAACATCTCACTCGGGAATGCTGATCACGCTGTGATAATGGTAGAAATCACCCTAAATTCTCACCTTAAAACCGAAGACTCACTACTCAAAACAACGTGGTATTACAAAAAGGTCGACTGGAATGTCATCTGGGAATTAATCAGAGATGCTCTATGACAAAATATTTTCTCCTAGCTGAACAGTGTGAAAATGAGACCACTGAATCGTTAAAAATTGCAATTGAGGCACATGTTCCCACACGGAAATTCTATAGCAGCCCCCACTCTCCCAATGGTTTACCTCTGCTTGTGCAGCTTCTATTGCTCAAAGGCAGCAGGCGTTCCACATATTCAACCGACATTAGTCCATTTCAAACAGACAGAAGTATACAGAAACCAGAAATAATTGTAAGAGAGTTATAGCGACAACTAAGACAGATTACACGGAAACCACCAGAAAGCGCATTAAATCACAGAAATTAGGAACACGTAATGTTTGGAAAATCTACAACAGTGTAGTAAATAATGAGCAGTCAACGAATTCCCCACAATCAAATAATCATGAGGTTGCTAGCACGGCAACCGACAAGGCAAATCGGCTTGCTAGTCGGTTTGCCTTAAACTCTCCACTGGACCCGGCCCACCACTCCCTCACCGACTTTCATTTGCGGATGGACGTCACACTAAGGATTTGAAAATAACCCCTTCTCAGGTGCATGTTATAATAAAAAAAAACCCTAGAAACCTCAAAAGCATGTGGACCAGATCTCATCCCGGCTGTGCTAATAAAAATGCTCTGCTGAGATTGCTCCAGTTCTCTCCAAACTATACAATAAATGCCTTAGCGAATATTGCTTTCTCGACAGCTGGAAAACCGCTTCTATGGTACGAGTGTTCGAGAAGTCTGGTGAAAGAACTGGCGCACAAAATTATCGCCCGATAAGCGTCCTCCCACTTTTTGCCTAAATATTGGAGTCCTTAGTTAATAAAGCTCTTGTACACCACCTAACAGCTGCTAAACTGCTGACCGACAAACTATATGGATTAAGGTAAGCCCGTTCAACAGCAGATATCTTAACTGTAGTCTCTGAACGTATATACCGTTCAGTGGACTAAACAGGGAAGGGTAGAGAATAGCCCTTGGTATATCTAAGGCTTTTGACAGGGTATGACACGATG
This sequence comes from Euprymna scolopes, assembly GCF_053919585.1. Taxonomy (NCBI): domain Eukaryota; kingdom Metazoa; phylum Mollusca; class Cephalopoda; order Sepiida; family Sepiolidae; genus Euprymna; species Euprymna scolopes. Next base: position 120,004,099 of record NC_136493.1, on the reverse strand, counting down.
GTCTTCTAAGGAAAATTAGATCATATGGTATCACTGGAAGAATACACAATGTAATTAAATCCTTCTTAAGTAAGAGAAAAATACAAGTTGTCCTCGACAGTCGTACATCTAAACTATATTATATAAATGCGGGATTATCACAGGCGTCTATCCTTGGACCTTTATTGATCCTGATATTCATAAATGCCCTCCCTGATAAAATTGTTTCGGAGATGGGTATATTTGCCGATGACGCCACCCTCTATGTCAGACATTAGGGGAAAACAAATGGACGTATGTCTAAGGAAATTGAAAAATCACTAGAGGATAGCCTTCAATCTGTAGTGGAATAGGGACGAAAATGGATAGTCACATTCAATGCTGCCAATACTAAGCTTGTTTCCACCAATAACTACAAGAAACCTTTTCTACTACCACTAGGAATGACTAATAATACACTGCTGGAAAGTACTTCCTTTAAACTCATCGGCCTAAATTTTACAGGGGATATGAACTGGAATATATACATTGAGAGCATTGCTAAGGCTGCTGCAAAGAAGGCGGCTCTCTCTACAGTGCCAGAAAATTACTTACGCCTGAAAGTATCGTGTACATCTATAGGCCACCATTATCCCATGTATGGAGTATTGCTGTCATATGTAGGCTGGTGCATCTGCTGCTTGTCTCTCACTCCTGGGCAGGGTTCAAAAGAGAGTCGCCAACCTGATAGGTCCTGAACCATCATTTATCTTCCGCCTCTGTCCCATCGACGAAATGTTGCATCCCTCTGCCTGTTCTACAAATATTTAATGGTTGCTGCTCTGACGAACTGCAACCACTTGTACCTCCTCGACGTTACATCCTCCAACAAATATGACAGGCAACTAAGTCTCACCCCTTGACAGTAGAGAACCCTAGGTTTAAGACGCCTTCTACTCCAATAGTTTCTGTCACAGAACTGCAAGTCTTTGGAATTCCCATCTGGGATACTGCTTTCCCAACTGTACTTTTATGCTGAAGATAAAGTGTAATGTGAACCAACACCTTTCTTCTCATTTCCCTTCTTAATGCCCCTGAAAAATTGTCCCCGATAGTAGCCCACTGCTTCAAAGTGGCACTTGCCTTGTTTGGAATGAAGATTGAATGAAAAAAATATTCGTTCATTGTCGTCAGCCAGTGATAGATGATTAAAATCACTATACTAACAAGTTATCTCTATGCAGTTGCTGCTGAGTGCAGATCAGAATGGTAATAAGTTAGTTATAAACAGCCAAATTAAAGTACTAATAAGTTACTTATCGTCAGTCAGTTCTTGGTCAATTATTCCAGTCATTGTGTAGTCGATTCAATACACAATACTAATAAGTTAAAAACACTCAGCTAGTGTTCGTCGGTGCAAATCACACTATGAATAAGTTAATTATCACTAGCCAGTCTTTTGTCGTAAGGATTACACTATGTACAAGTTATTTTTCGCCAGCCAGTGTTTGGCTAGTGTGGGTTACAATATTAATGAGTTAGTTATCGCCAGCCAGTGTTTCACCCTTGTCAATATATTGAAATTCATTCTTATATATTGTTTATTTCATAATTTAACATTAGTTCTTTCCATTATGACCAATATGCACGGAACATTTTTTTATCATTTTAAATGTTTGTAAATATTAAAAGATTCGGATTTCAATATTACTCTATTTTCATGCAACTTAAAATGTATATTGTATCTCTTATCAAAGCCCGTTAAAATTGAAAGAGATTATAAGTTATTAATATTACTAAAACTCAGCTGATGCGTTTGATTTCAATTTGAAAAGGAGCATATCTGTTGGTTTTCAAATACTCATTGTATATCTTCAGATTTGCATTTGAATACAAACATTTCTCCATGTTAATTTTTCTGTACAGGTGGAAACATAAGTATGTCAGGAAACTATTATTTTCAGTGAATAAATTAAAAAATATAATGTTTAAATATTAATGAGTAACAAAGGTCAATCTGTTCACATGTTTATTTAAGAAATTATAGCTCACAAGAAAATTACATTTTGTTACATGTAAACATTTTTATTAATTAATATTAAGAAATATTTTATTTCAATTTTCCAATTTTCATTGAATACTATTTCACGAATATATAAGTAAAGAAATAATTATAGGTATCGAAATACTTTTCTCCATACACTAAGAAACATTATTAGATATGGAATGATTATAATTTATATTAAAAAGAAACAGGCGGAAAGGGAGACTCCGACCTTTTTGTTCAGAAAAAAATGTGAAAACTGAGCTGCGGAAGCGTTGTTTAATCGAAAAAGAAAAAAAAGAAAACAAAGCAATTGTGGCAAGGAAGGCTTATGTGGTGGCGTTATCCAGTCGTAAAATTCGATAAATATACAAACATTGTCACAGTGCGGGGGCGGAGAAAACAATAAGTGTGGCAATGGAGGCAGATGGCGCTCGATCTTGCTCAATATAAAAAAAAAAGGTGAAAGATTCGGTGAGGAAAAAATGTGACGTTTACCGGCGTTGCGCGATGGAATCATGACCTCCCCTCGTAAAAATATTACACTAGGTTTACTGCCACTAGAATACTGCGGACACTGGCGGCCGTCGCCGACATGAAATAATTTGGCTTTCACTGGAGTTGAGTACTGGTTGGGAGTTGGGCGAAAACCTGAAGGTACCGTTTGATTCTAAAAACTGATTTTCGGAAAATGCGTAGAAAAGTATGAATAAATCAATTATGAAAAATGATAAACTGTAATAATAATGGAAAGTAAAAGCAAAAGATTTCGAAGTTAGTGATTCTCACTTTAGATTAAACATTTAGAGTGATCCAAATCAGTGGTAGTAGTCGTGACTTTTACCGCTTTATTGTTCAATTAATCCTATTATGTTATTATATTCCTGCGATAGAAATAAATTAAAATGGAATTTTGCGTCATTACTTTTAATAGATTTATTTTTAAAAAAAAACTGATTCCTGCATGTAATGAATGGATTTTCTAAATAATACCGTATTAATTCCATTATGGAAAATTCATGTATAAAGTACAAGAAAAAAAAACAAGTAAATTCTGGGCAGTTTCCTTAATCCGTCAAAAAAATTAAAATGAAATTAAATACTCCAGAGGAAATAAAAGTACATATATATTAAAATACAGACTATTTGGCTAATGACTTTTTAAAAAACCCACTTGCATATCATTTTAGTGGTTTTACTTATTTGAAAGCGTTTATTCTGCTTTTAAAAAAGTGTAGATAAAACAGGAAACCGATTTGAAGCCCATAATGTCTATGAGTATTACACGATTAAATCAAATCGTCCACAAGTATAGTAAATGCAAAAAAGTATAGCAACCTCTAAAGGTCGATAATAAGTCAAAGATCGAAAAATAAATGTTCGTACCCGTATTATTATTTTTTTTTTGTATTTCAGTGCAGTTTTCATATGAAGGTTTTGACGTGTGAGTATGTTGTTTATATAGACTTTTTCAAACAAATGCTCTTATATTATTGTTGATCCGTCTGCGCAAAATAAGGGTCAACAATACGTGGTAAAATGCCACTAATTTTCCAAGCGTTTGTCATAACTTAGCGTATTAAATTGTATAAGGGTTCTATTCTTTTGGTCTTAGTCTATTTGCCATAATTGCACCAGATTCAGAACTTCATATAATTTTATAGCTTTGTGCGATTATCTTTACTTAAAAGACGCTAAAAACGCACACACAAAGGAGAGGGTTGAACCTAACGGAAACTAGGCCTTTGTCTTCTAAGTGCCAGCCCAGTGGCTGATTAGAAGGGGGCGGTGGAAACTAGGAAGCTTATTACCTAACTGCAAACTAAATATAATGTGCGTATATAAAAACTAGCGATAACCACAACTTTTCGGATAAGCCTGACAAATTATAGCGTGGGTGAAACGCGGAATAATCTGTGTAGCTTAATTGCTATATCTATTTTTATAACTGAATATATATATATATATATATATATATATATTCTATTTTACTTGAGCACATATGTTGCAGTATGTATGAAACAATATGATACGGCGACGAACACAAAGAAAAAAGGTGGGAGGAATGATGTAGATACACGTGTGTGTGCGATTATCGATTGTTTAAAATGTTATGTATATATTTTTGGTTTACTTATGCACGATGAATTGTGTAAAGGAAGATGAAATTATCTATTTATATTATGATACTCGTAAAGTTACCAGTACTTTGTTTTCTGTTTCTTAGCGGTTATTATGTTTGCATTTGTTTTTTTTTTTTGTTTTTAATTACATTTTCACCCCAAACAAGTCACATTGTCACTTTGGTACAGGGGTCTACTATCAGGGGCAGCAACTACTGGGACACTATGTTGGGATTTGGGCAGCAAGAACTCGGTTCACATTACACTTGAACTTCTGCATGTCTGTACAGTTAGAAAAGCAGGGACCTTGAATGGAATTCCAGAGTCTGGCGGTTCTGAGGAAGAAACTACTGGAGTAGAAAGATCTTTTATATCTTGGGATCTCTATGTGTGGGGGTGGGATTTAGCTGCATGTCGGGTTTGTCGAGAGTGTCTACGTCGTAGTGGGCAAAGGTGTAGCAGTGTCAGAAATTTCGTGAAAATAGTGAATAATTCCACCCCATCTTTCCAAGCTTATAACTCCTCGAAAAATGTAATTCAAGCCCTATTTTTTTTCAATTAAAGGAGCAAGGACCAAGGTTCTATTAAAAAAAAAAAAAAAAAAACAATGTGTTTTTTTTTAAAGGTTTTAAACTTCGGACTTTACAGGTAAATTTCTAAAGAAGCGATTTTTTTTTTGTTTTAAATTTGAATATATTATTTATTGACCTTTTCTCTTCAATTTGTGATATATAAAACTCCACGACATAAATTAATTATTTACTTTTTAATAGACATTTCAAAATGAGAGGCGTGAATTATTCGACCCCCTATCTTTCTAAGCTTATAACTCCTCGAAAAATGTCATTCAAGCCCTAATTCTTTTTTTTCAATTAAAGGAGAAAGGACCAAGGTTTCATTAAAAAAAAAGACAAAAAAAACAATGTGTTCTTATAAAATAAGGTTTTAAACTTCGGACTTTACAGGTAAATTTCTAAAAAAAACGATTTTTTTTTTGTTTTAAATTTGAATATATTATTTATTGACCTTTTCTCTTCAATTTGTGATATATAAAACTCCACGACATAAATTAATTATTTACTTTTTAAGAGAAAGTTGAAAATGGGTGACACTTGGGGGGCGTGAATTTAAAAAAAAACGTGTGTCTAAAATATTATATTCGGTTTATTGGAAAGAACATAAAATTTCACATTGACCCTGAAAATAGCGTAAAAATAGAATCAATAGAAAAATTTTGATAGATTTTTAAAATTTAAAAATTGAAAAATATTGAGTTTAAAAATTGAAAAATATTGAGTTCGGAAAATTCATTACTGTTTTAAAAAAAATATATTTTTATTACTTTTAAAACAACTGTAATAGTTTATTTTGGAAGTATAATCCATAAAGAAAATAAATAACCCACTTTTAACAGAGAAATTACGAGATTTTTATATTGTATTCGCAGTTTCGTGTTAGGGGTGTCAAAAATTCCTACAAAAATTCTGATACTGCTAGCAAAGGTGTCTGCAGTTCGTAAGAGCATTCACCATTAAAATACTTGTAGAACACACACTATTGCCTCCTATATAAAGCCACGCTATATTGTAAACTTCCTAAGCGTTCGTTTATGCAGCTAATCACTGTTATTCAGAATATGAAATTGGTAAGGATTCGGCCAATCAGAATTGCGGATTTGGAAAGAACCCCTTATAATAATTTAAGAATCAAACATTGGAAAGATAATCCTATGACATGTGTAGCAATGAGTCAGTAAGCATTGGTGTAATGACCAAGACAGATGTGATTAAATGTTTACATAGCTTTATTAATGATAATAATGAGAATTTATCTACGAAATTAAGATGTGCGATTCCAGCATGAATTCAGAAGTTTCCTGTTATAAAATATATATTTTTAAAGCAGAGTAATATCATCTGACATCTTTTTTTTTATTTTTACATGAGAACAACTCAAAACAATAGCCCTATTTACTGATGTATTCAAGTGTCTAAACACTGTGAAAAAATTATAAAAATTAACGTGTAACATTTTCTATCTAAGCTTATTACAGACATACCAAATTGTCGGATTACTAAGAAAAAACAATTATATAATAATGAATAACTGACTTACATGTCGCTTGATCAAATTAAACTCTCTAGAAAAGGTATGCCTCATTGTAGTTCTATTTCTTTGTTATAGTATATATCATGCAGTATTTCATATCTGTCTAAAACTGTTTATTTTCTAGTTCACCGTTAGATCGGAAATACTATTTTGATTATATATTAAAGTAAATTGTATAGTTTGCTTATGTTATGATGTGTTCAACTGCTGTGGAATTTCCACGTAGTCTGCAAGTAATTATAATACTAATATTTATACTTCATTAAACTTTGTAAGTGGAAGTAATTTCTATCTCGAATATATATATATATATATATATATATATATTGGTGTGTGAGAACACATTTTATTGAAGCTTTCATTGCATGTTAGTTTTTCACTCACTCGTTTGAAAACGTTAGTAAATATGAGAGAATATATTTAAACATCCCTGTTTACACTGGATCTGTACTATTTATTTTCTCCCAGCAGAAGAAAAATCAACGTCATAAAATTTCAATCCGTAATGATTATCGTTTTTTTTTACCTATTTTAATAGTAGTATTATTTTACGTGTCGTTGTCTTTATTTATACAGTAGAAGATCAGTGTTTAAATGTCCAAGTCACTCTCCTATACTATTTATTCAGTAAAGTCTATTGCAAATTATGAATACGACATATTTGAAAAAAAAATTAAATGTTTATTGATATTTTAAATTTAACTCTTGATATATGTACTTTTAGATAAAGTATTGCTAGCTGAACAATATTACGAGAAACCCGTGTAATAGGATTATTTTATAGTATGGTGTACGGTAACATTACAAGAAGAACGTATATCATACTCTAGAAGTGTCAGGCATGTTTAGTTTCAGAAAAGTTTCTGATTATTCGTTTTTCTACACAAGTACGGAGACATGACTGGTTTGCAGTAGACAGGGTGGTTTCCGATGATTCGTTGTTCTATAAATCCTGGGAGTTGACTGGTTTGCAGTAGACAGTTCTCGAGTTGGCATCCACAGATCAAAAGATTCTTTCGGCGTTGAGACGGAAAAATGATAGGCGAAATTGTTACAGAAAGGTTTAATATTTATGGAGCAATTCTGATTTCGGATTGTTTGGTAGCAGAATGGGAATGGATTCGATTCGTACGTTTCCAGCAGCATCGTTTATAAATAGAATCTCCAGACTATGTGTGATTAGAACCCATTATAATCTAAAATATTGTAACATCGCCCTATTTTTTATAATGGGGGAAACTCCTTGTGTTCATTCTGCTCAAAAATAATAAGAAATAATTTGGATCTTAAAATTTCAGCATTTGAAAAGGAGCCATTTTTAATAGTTTGCAAGTGTCACACAGATACATATGTGCACAGAGAAGAAAAATAAAAAATAGAGTGATGGGTACGGTAAAAAGAAACCATTTCTTAAATTTGAGTATTTAGTCTTGTTAGAGAAAGGAACACATATAGATATATCAATATATATATCAATATATATATATATATATATATATATATATATATATATACATACATGCAACATGTAGCCGTTTAAAAATAATTTTCTTTTCCTTTGTTTTGTTAATTTTTAATTAAAAAACAAAGACAAAGAAGGATAGTTTTGATAAATAAGAAAGAAAGCTAATGTGCACAAAAATAAAGTTAATTTTAATGTATGTGCACCCTAAAATAAGCATGCAAAAAGTATTTGTTGAAAAGATAATTAGCAGTGAAAATGTTTGCAAAAAAATTATGCAAACAATTATTTGTCAAAAAAGAATTTAACAAAGAAAAGGTTTTTAAAAGTGACTCTTTTCTTTTTATGTTTTGATTAAAAATAATTTGATTATTTTATTTAGGTAATCGTATTAGTTACGCATTAGTAGGTTAAAGAGATAATACACACAAAATGGATGCAGTTTAACGTCTTGCCAAGGAATAGTTTTTAATATATAGAAATTTCCATACATACAGCCCCGTGAAAAAAAAGAAAAAAATTATTCAGTCGAATTCCGCAACAAGCTTTGAAGAAAAACGCTTTAACTTTATTATTGTTGCGGGTTTCGTGAATACATCAGAGGTATTTTGTTCCGATGATATGTAATTCAAAATGATGGATTCCTTTTTCACCTCTTGTTATGAAGTGGTATTTTATATCTATATGCTTAGATTTTTGGTTGATTATCGTGTTCTCTGCTTAGACTATACTAGCTTGATTATCAAAATTAATTAATGCTGGGTATTTTTGTTTTTTGCTCTAAAATAGTCTTTAGGATATTTTAAAGGCAGCGTGCTTCCTTGGTCGTTTGTGTGATTTCGATACTTCTGCTCCACACGTCGAGAGAGATAAAATATTTTTTTTTAGATTTCCTGAAATAATAGAGCCATTTTCTTATAGTCTGAAACAATATACAGATATACTTTTTCGATCTTCGTTGGTTCCCTAATCTGAATCCGAAAATCCTTCTAATTTTAGGGGACGTTTTCCTTTTCTAAATACTAACTTCGGTTATGTAGGTTCTTTTAAATAACGAAGGGCTTGATTAGTTCTGTTAAAATCCTTCATTGTCGGTTTTGATTATTTTCGTGACAGTTTTGTTACTGTATAGCATATGTCGGGTCTGCTCGAAGTCATTACGTCTACAAGACTGCCTATGATTCTCGGTATAATTTATCATCTATTATTTCAAATTCTGTGCGCATATTTTAATTATTATCATTTCAACTGATGTAGAGCGTGTCTTACACTCCCGTCTTTCAAATTTTAATAGTATTTTGTCAGTGTATTTCGATTAATTCATCGTAAAAAAAACGCTTTGCTTTGATTTAATTCTGTCCCCCCAAAAAACAGGATATTTTGCCAAGATCGGTCATTTTGAATATTTTACTTAATTTGTTCTTTATATTGGTCAATATTATGTCACAATTTGATGCGATAAAAATATCATCGACCCATGAAACAAAAATCAGTAGTTTATTGTCTTTGTGTTGGGTATATAAACTGGGGTCTGCTTCGCATTGTCTAAATTGTTGTTTAATCATATAATCATGAAATACTGTATTCCAACACTAAGAACTGTGCTTTAGCCCGTACAATAACTTGTTAAGTCGCTACCCGCTATTTTTATTTTTCATTATAAATCCCTCTGGAGGAGTAATATAAATTTCGCAGTCTATTGAGGAATTCAGATAAACATTTTTGCGTCCATTTGATGGATGTTTAGGTCATATTGCGATGCGATTTGCAATAAAAGTATGATAACCGTTAAGTTTATGGTAGGTGAAAACGAAGAAAAATATTCCACACCGTAAATCTGAGAGCATCCTCTAGCAACACATTTAACTTTATACTGTTCAACGTCCGATGCTTAAGTCTGTTTTGTAGAAATAACATGTTTATCTTTTTGGAGAGGTACTACCGCATAAGTATTATTTTCGGTCAAAGTATGTATTGATTTTTTTTTTCTTGGCTATTTTTCATTGTTCACAATGTTTTGAATTAATAGCTTCATTAAAGTTTTTCGGCGTATTTTTCATCGAATAGCAAGTCGATTAGATAATCTTTTATAATGTCGACCACAAAAAAATCGGGTCGCAATCTATTTCTTTTGGGATATCTTTCGACTTTATCATTATCATCATCATCATGATGTTTACTCTCGTCTTCGTCGCCTGTATTTTTTTCATTTGTTTTAATAATGTGAGGAACGATAATTTCATCCTCTTCACATGAGTGGGCTTCGTCTTTAAAATAAAACGTGTCTGTGAATGTTACACATCGGATTATTTGTATTTTATTTTCCTCTGGAAAAATACTAAATTGGCTGGACTGCTTTATTGTATCCAATAAATATACTTCTGCCGGTTTTAATATTTAATTTACTCTTTTCATCTATATATGCGAAGCAAATTAAATCAAATACCTGCATTCGGCTTAAATTATTTTCTTTTTATCACAGAAAGATTTATATGGGGTGTTATATAGTGTTTGTTAAAACACCTGTAGCGTATATAGGCAGCCGCCTTGAGTGCGTACGTCAAGATGTTTTTAGGGAGTTTTTATTCAATGTGTAGACATCTTATCATTTCAAAAAGTGGACGCCATGCTCGTTCCAGAGTCCCGTTTTGGTGTGGCGATCTTGGAGCTGATTTTTCATGCTTGATACGATGGTTTATCAGTAAAAGTCAACGTCTTTATTAATGAATACCGTACCGTTGTCAGAGCAAATACACTTTACTTCACCGTAGGGATCCATGTCGGCTAAATTTTTTTTAGTTGCGAGCAGGGTATCAGATTTATTCTGTAAAAGGTAAACCATTATTAAACCTGGATGGTCATCTATGAAATTCAACACATATCTATAATGTTCTCTGGCCATCGGTTCCACGGGGCCGTCCAAGTCACAATGCACCATTAGTAGACATGCTTTTGACTATCTTGTCTGGTATCTTGCTTTGATATTTTGTCATTTTTCCCTGCGTACAGACGTCGCAATTGAAGTTTTTTTTATGCTTGTATTTTCATTCCATCAACTACAGTCGGCAACTTTTTGATATCAGCAATATTACAATGTCCAAGAATGTTATGCCATGTCTGTAGTTCATGGCAGCCGGTTTTCGATGAGACTATGGAAATTAAATAATATAGTCTTCCATTTTCTTGTATCTCGAATAAAGTTCCATTCGGGTAAACCTGGTTTGATGTATTGGGGATAAAGTTTATATTTGCTAGTTGTTTAGTGGCAGATTGGACAGGAAATATATTTAGTTTAAATTTTGGGTTTAGAAGAGTGTTTTCTAGAATAAAGAAACATAATTCACCTTTTATTGTTCTTTAGTGAGATTTTAGCATCTGTTTTTTTTTCCAAGCGATATTATTAACTCAATTCCCGTCAGCTAGTTCTACAAAATGATTTTGTGGCTTAAAGTTGGAATCAAAATTTATAAAATCAGATTCCTTTGTAATCACATGTGCCGTGGCACCACAATCGACAACATAATTAGTATTGTTTGCTGAAGCATTAAACGTATATGAAAATAATAATGTATGTTCGCTAATGTTTTAATGGGGTCGCCATTAAAAGTCCTGTGTCTACATTGGAAACGTTTGTGATTATGTCGTCCAAAATTATAGCAAATAATTTTTGTACGTTTCTTACTAGAAAAATTGTTTTTGGCCAAGTTACGGTTTTTATTCCCGGCATGGGTATAATTTAATTTTGGTGTTTTTATGTGTGAATTTTTAAATTTCATGATGTTTGTAGATTCGTTTTTATTTTTTCTGTGATCATTTTTTCAGTTTCATCGTAACTTCTGAGCGCTACGTTGAATTGACTGAATGTCATGGCGTTTTGTTTCTGGATTATCACGGTGGTAAATGGCTAGACATCACTCGGTAAACCCTTAAGGGTCATAGAAATTACCTGACTGTCGCTTACATTTTCAGCCATTTTAAAAGAATTTGCAGTCGTTTCAGCTTGTCTGATATAATCAGTAATGGTTTCGGCTTCCATTCGTTTCAGGGAGGTCAGGTCAATATTTAAAGAAATAATTTTGGGCTTTCCTTTCGATAAATAATGCTCTCCCAATATGCTCAATGTTTTTCAGCCATCGTCCATTAATACTCTCATTACCAGTGATAGACTTCGGCCATCTAAGCACTGTATTTATTCCGCAAAGACAGGTGCGTTCCTTCCAATGAAATCGGGTAAGCCATGTTTGGTTTAAAAAAAACTGTCCGATGATTCGTTGTTTTTTATTATTATACACCATTTTTCCGGTATATGTTGTTATTGCGCTCTATTGATTATTGTTGCTATTGTTGTTATCCTTTTGGTTATACTTGTTATTTTTTTTCTCTTCTTCCCCCGTCGCTATTTATTAGCACCGGGTTTTCCCTGTTTTTTTTTCCAACACGTTTCACCGCCGGCTATAGCAACTGTTAGCTGTGTACCGACGGTTTCTGCAGTGGGGAATGGCGAGACTACAGGTTGGGAGAAGCCTCCAACAGCGAAAATCAATGTCGAAACTTTCTTTAAAGAGGCGAAAAAAATTACGGAATCACATTAGGCCAACCCAGACTTCAAGAGTATGCATAAAAAATTCTCTTTTTTTGTCGTTGACAAAAAAAAAAAAAAAACAGAACCTAATCAGATCGACGAAGGAAATAGTCAGGAAGCTAAAAGCGACAGTCGGCATTAGAGCAGCACGAATTACTCAATCGAGAGTATACAACACATGGTTAGCCCTCTTCAAAACAGAAGGCTGCGTTAACCTTTCGAAAAATAAAATCATCACCCCAGATTTTATCCTAAAGATGGAGTACTTAGGGAGGGAAAGGACCACAATATCTATTTTTGAGGTCCTAGGCGCAGTTCCGGGAGAGTATCTGGCAACTTACCTCCTTCAATTTGGAAACATTGTGGGAATAACCATAGGTCGCTACAACCGAATTTGGCCGTCCCTATATCATTCTAAACAAAGAGCGCTTTTAAGGACCCCCTACTATATCGAAACTGAAGCAGTAGTCGCAGGAAACTTCCCATAGTGGTCGCAGGAAAACGACCGATGGGCTATATCTGCGGGGAAGTCAAAAAGCAGTCAGCCGCAAAAACAACACTAAAATAGGGTCCTCGGACACCTAGAGCCAGAGGCTCAAGAAGATGTAAAATAAACGGGTCAAGGAAGTCCTTCAAACAAAAGTCACACCAGACGAATTCGAAACCGTATGCAATTCTGAAATGGTATCCCCCCAAATAAAAGTCGAATGGAAATTTGTTCCTCCTAAAATATCCACTCGTAAAACCTACACACAATGTCTAACTAAAGATGAGAAACTAAATATTAGGACCAGTAAAGATCCCGGAGGAAATAAGTTCAAAGAATTGCTGAAATCAAAAGAAGCCCTTGATGAAAAAAGAGAGAACAAATCTGTCCGATTTCCTGAGTCCCTTTGCACCGAAAACCCCCGATCCCACTCCGAATGCAAAAGAATCTACCAAAACATCCCCTCCCCTGTTAATACCTCGCTCCCTACCAGAGAAAAAATGACTTCCCTAGGCCCCCTCCTTCCAAAAAAAGAGCCCCAAACAATCCCCTTTTTGTACCCCTGCCAACACGCCACAAAACATTCCACCCCTTCTCCCATGAAACTGACATGCCTCTCCCACACCCTGTGACAAAAAAGGCCCAGAAGCTCCTCAAACAACAATTTCCCAAAAGCTAAGCGGGTCTTAAAGGTCGTTTGCCTAAGAGGGGAAGCAAACGGTTTATTGGTCATGATGGCAGAGGGAAATTATGCTTTTGTTTTGTTACCTCCAGTCGCTTTTTTCAATGACGAGGAGATCTCTGAGTTTAAAGAGGTATGTTTGGGCGGGCCCCTATAAAAGTGCACCCATCATTATATAGGGCTATTAAAATAACTTTCCCTCTTTAAATCGGCGGTCTGTCCCCAGGCGGGTCAACCACAACTGAAACGACCACTGGGTGTATGGAGACGGCTGTCGATGTCTTGGCACCGTCTATGTTTGGCCAGGATTCTCAACCTTAAGAGACTCAAGATGACCTTAAGATTAGCTAGTTTGAATGTCTGAGGGTTGAGTGACGCCTCTCGTAAATTTCGAGTATCACGTTACCTTCACCGCTTCGGTGCGGATATGTGTTGTATTCCGGAGACCAACTTTACTCCTAGTGACTCTCAGGATGTGCTCCTTAGAGACTTTCAGTTCTAGTCAGCACATTTTGTTGTCTACACAAGGGGTGTAACCTGGTTAGTCAAGCGCATGTGTCGTGTGATCCGGTATACGCAAATCAAGAGAGAAGATTGCACGTGCTGGTTGACCCGTAAATAATGTGTCATTTTGTTTGTCTTACATGGAAAGGCCCCTATAATCTGTCGCGATGTCTGCTATCTCCATCCTTCTGAAGGCGGTCTCCAAACGTGTAGATTCGGCTCCACATGCAACGGCTCTACTACCTAGGTCGAATGTGCACACAAGATAGGGAAAACGTAGCCTCTGGATAGAGGACATCAAGAAAGCCTTTTCGGTTTTGAGAGGTGGATTAGAGTCCGAGGGGGATGCACAAAGGTTGCCCCGAGGAGAATGCCCCCTCTACCGGGAGTGCCGGCGGTCACTGATTTTCCTCTTAAGAGTTAAACATCCTTTCTTACGCTCTGCTGTTGTCCCGAAAAGCAGTATATCGGGTTTTAGTGAGGGGATCCAGAAAGGGATGTTATCGGTGAGGGGCTCCCTTTGACGAAGGAGCAGCTCCGTTCCCTCTAGCCTTGGGTGCCTGCGTCGGGAGGACTCACTAACGATGAGGCCTCCTGAACCTGGTTGGTAATTTGGGATGCACTCTTGGTTGGTAAGAGACTTCACTCAACTGGCTTGGCGACTTCGCCTGTTTACAAACGGTGCGGCGATGAGGTCGAGATTTTATGTCACGCCTTCGTTTATTGCCGCATCGTGGTGCCGCTGATTGAGTTTGTTACAGGTCTGAGGGTCCGCATACTGAACATATCGTCATTAACTTTGCGTCCTATCAATGCCCATAGAAATTGGGCACCGATAACCGATGCGCTTAGAAAAGAATTGTGTGTAATCTTGCTAGCAGTGATGAGAGGTGTTATCTGGAACACGCATGAGAGTTGGCTACGGATCTGAAGAATTCGCTTCCCTCAACCTGATACCAATCTTCCATTATCATGTGAAGGTTCGTATCGAGGCTGAGAGAGTTAGACTCTCTTCGTCATACTTTGTTGACAAGCGGGGGTATGTTGCGCGTGTCTGCAGGGTGAGAGGAGCAAGCATTGACTGATATTTGGATGTGCCTTAGGCAAATAAGTTTTGGACCCATTAGCGAACGTCAGGCTTGGCACTTTTTTAAGGCAAGAGCAGGCCACACTTTTAGACTAGAGCAAGACCGTGTTTGTAGGCGTTTGTGTTCATAACCTAGCTAGCGTGTGATAGCGGTCATTAGGCCCCGTTTAAAGTTTGCCCCGTTTTTTTCTTTGCTCCATTCTCCTCCCCAATTATCTGAGAGGTCGCTTGATTCGCCAGAGATTCAGGTTCCCTTCAAAATTTTCGTAAGAGGTATTTATGATAAAGCGTTCGGATCCGCATCACCCTTTCGACTGGTTAATCAGCGCATCTGCCACTGTTTAGCAACGAGGGGATCTTTTCTTACTAACATTGTAAATATTTCATGTTTATTTTTGCATATATAATTTTAATTTTCCCGAACCTCCCTTCTTCTTATGGATTTTAATAAGGTTATCCTAGTATGATGTTCTTATGGTGATTGACGAACACTTTATACGCTGACGGATGTATAGTATGAATATGGCATCGTAGTGAAAGTATAGTTAAAGAAGGAACTAGTTAGGTTAGATTAGTAAGCATTATACAGCAAAAACTGTCCCCCTCCCTCATGTTCCGCCTTGTGCCAAGTTTTTCTTAAATGTCATTTTTTACTTTTTATAAAAAAGTAATATGTACCCCATTATAATCCAAAATATTGTAACACATACTGTCTAATTCAAGTATTCTATTCTAAGCATAAACATTAGATTATTTCAATGAAAAAGACACGGTCGTGGAAAAGTAGATATATTTTAATCAGAATTAACAATTTATGATGATATCAACCCCGTTAAAAAATAAGATTTTATGCATGTACAATGGTCGTTGAGACAACGGCAGTAGTCAAATTTGTGAGCACAAGTAATTCTATCGGCTGCTCAACAAGAATTTGTTTACAATGAACTTAGAGATACAAATATTACTCACACACACACACATATATATATATATATATACATATATATATTTCATCTCTGTCTGTCTGTCTTTCTCAAACTCTCTCTCTCTCTCTCTCTCTATATATATATATATATATATATATATATGTGGGGGGGGCTTTCAGTTGATATACAGTCGTATGAGAACGTAGTAAGTTCTGCTTCTTTTAGATCATATATAATATGAATTAAAGTTTACGAAAATAATACAAGACGGCAAACGTATTGGATATAATAAATATTCAAGACGTAATATTTACAAAGTAATCTCAACCAGATGTAAAAGCTCGATAAAACCAAAAAGAAGAGAAAACTCATAATTAGAACAAGTAAACCTGTAAAATCACTTCAAAAAACGTATCTAATTTTAAAAAGGAAACTCAAAATAAGTGGAAATACCTTAATCGGCGGAGTTTCTAAGAAATACTTTCCTTCTCATCAGGGGGGGCAGAATTTACCAAAATGCGGGATAGGAGTTGGCTTGCAAAAGTATTTAATGAAACTATGAGAAAGTCATAACTCTTACTTGGTACCAACTAGTGACGGGGATGTGATAGGGCGAAAAAAAAGGTGATTTCATGTGGATGGAGAAAGCGAAATTCATCCATTCACCATTTGCTTCACTATTTGTTACCAACTAAGCTGCATGACTTACTTGTAGTTCCAGTAAATACTTTTGCAAGTAAAAACTGATCCCGCACTTGGCTTAATCCTACCCTCTGATAAGAAGGAACGTCTTTCTTGGAAACTCCGCGGTTTACGGACTATCCACTTACTTCGTGCTTCCATTTTAAATTTAAATATGTTTTTAACTCTTTTTCAAAGTGTTTTTTAACAGACTTTATAAAATATATATATATATATATATATATATATATATATATATATATATATATATATATATATATATATACTAGCTGTACCCGGCCACGCGTTGCTGTTGCTCAGTTTGTTAAAATGGAACACATGTGAAAGTAGAGAAAAGTTTGATTCTTTTTTTCAAGAGAATGTACAAATTAATTATTTTTTTAACAGATGTTAAGAAAATAAACAGAAAAATACTTACATCATTAATTATGCAAAAAAAACATGAAATGTTGATTTAGTGTTTCAATATGCTTATAAATTACGATATAACTTGCTGAGTATGCACTGTTTTACGGTTGTTGTAAAAATGGAACGGAAACTTAAATTTCGCTTCATTTTAATCTTTCATAATTATTTAATTGTGCCCCCCCAAACGAATATAATCAAAACAGTAACATACAACAATTGTACTTTATGTATATAAAACACAAACTGGGTGTTTGTATTACTGTACACATAGATTCGAAACAGTTGTCAAAAAACAAATATATAACAAATAAATGTTATCAAAGGCAAGATAAGTTACTTTTCTGCCAAACTGGATATATTTTTTGTGTTTTTATTCAATGTATCATATTTATTCAGCTCGAAAAACATACAGTGTTTACCGATGTATTCGAAAATTCAAGATGGCGTCTCACACCCTCTTTAACAACGGCAGTATGGAAAAAGGTGTTATAAATAAAAAATATACAAAATACTATTAAAAACCCGCCGAATATATGCCAACCTATGTCACGGTAACATATATTTTCCCACACTAACCGTGTTAAAGAGAGAATCAGACGCCATCTTGAATGTTCAAATACATCGGTAAAAACTGTATGTTTTTCGAGCTGAATAAACATGTTACATTGAATAAAAACGCGAAAAATATATCCAGTTTGGTAGAAAAGTAACTTATCTTGCCTTTGATAACATTTATTTGTTATATATTTCTTTTTGGACAAATTTTTCGAATCTATGTGTACAGTATTACAAACCCCACAAAATATTTATTAAAAAAAAAAATTTAAAAAAGTTAATAAAAAAAGGGAAATAATTCCATTTTTAAACGAAAAAGTCAGTTTACCTAACTTAGTGTATTAATGCTATTTTTTTAAGCAAGAAAAAAGAAGGAAAATATCCAAATACGCTACTACAGAGCACCGACCACTCTAATTTGTTTTTTTATAGGTAATTATCGCTGACAACGAATCTGATAGTCAAACGGGACACATTTACCGTTTGCATGGTATTTACCCCTGAACCCACGAACTTCTTTCCACCATTTTGCAGCTTCCGTTTATGCTACGTGCATGCACGCTGTAGCATAAACGACGGCTTCACCAAGCAAACTCCGTTGGGGGGGAGGGGATTTTTTTTCTAGGACATAGAATTTTCTAATTTTCCAAAATACATTATAGCGCTTTTTAGTTGGAAAATTTAAAATTAGCTAAAAAAGAAATAAAATAAGAAAAGGGAAGCACACCACGTTGGAGTAGGGGGGGTTATTTATCTGTTTTTTTTTTCTTTTACCTTGAACATCGAATTTTCAAATTTGCCGTAAGTAACGCACCGACATTTACCAATTAGAAACCCATTTAACATTTTCCGAAGATTTTACTTTGTACATTGGGGGCGCGAGAGGGGGGGGGTGATGTTGGTGCGCGCGCCCAAATATCCCCCCAAACAAATTAGAGTGGTTGGTGTTCTGTAGTACATATATATATATATATATATATATATATATATATATATATATATATATATATATATAAACATAAGCATCATATATATAAGGATAATAGTACGCCATATATATATAACAAAAGACAGTTATTTACTGAAGTGAAAAGAAAACCCGGGGGAACTTTACCCAAAAATAAATCTATATTTTTTTGTGTGTATTGATAGTCTTATCAACACCCCTTTTTTCTATTTATTTAAAAAGAAAATACAACTTTGTTATTTATGAGTCGTGGAATTGCATTCATCTACAAAAGATCCAGACGATGTGCATATTTTTTATCGTTTTTAATTAATTCCCTATTAGTTTTTTTCGGTTCTCTTATACGATGATCATCTTTATTTAACTACTACGTGTAATTATATTCATACTGATATTCTATATGATTTATATTTGCGTAATATTTGCGTATAAATGAAGAAAATCAGTTTACTGTGTGTTTATCGTGTTGCCTTAACAACGTGGCATAGCCAAGGACGGTAGTGGACGTGAGTGTGTGTGCGTGTGTGCACGTGTTTTCGTGCTGTGTTTATATTATGCATATTGTTTCGTATCTTATCAACTTTTTCGAATCTATGTGTACAGTAATACAAACCCGTTTTTCGAGCTGAATAAATATGTTACATTGAATAAAAACACGAAACATATATCCAGTTTGGTAGAAAAGTAATTTATCTTGCCTTTAATAACATTTATTTCTTATATATTTGTTTTTGACAACTTTTTCGAATCTATGTGTACAGTAATACAAACCCGAAATGAAAAGACCACGAGTGAACGCGCGTTTTATATAAAAATAAGTATTTTTAAATTTTATCTTTCGAGCTTTAAAAAAAAGTTTTAAAATTTTATCAGCCGGCATAATTTATTTTTAAATATTGAAAAATTGCAGGAAAATTAATTTTTGCTAGATTTTCAAAACATTGTTTTCGTGTTGTGTGTACGTGTCTGCGGCTAGCACCAGAATGGCGGCCGTGATGTCGTAGGTTGGGTTGTTAGATTGTGTAAGTTTCGTATTTTTTGAATTTGTAAATAACGATTTTGTAAAAAATTAAACCCTTCCAAGATGGACAATAAATAAAGCCATAATATTTTATGGTAAAGGTAAGAGCGTAGGAACCATAGTTTTTTAGGAGATGTGATTATTGGATTAACCAATCAGAAATCGTCTGTGGCACACACATCTCTGTTTTTATAGATATATAGATTTAAGAATGGTTAGTCGAAAAAAAAAGGTGAAAAACAAAAGAAATAATCACTAATAATTGTTATCAAAGGCAATAAACGCTACTTTTTTTACTTACATGAATGAGTTTATTTTATGTTTTAAAGTATTTTCAAGCGCTTTTCTTTATTTTTTAATAATCTAATGCGGGTGTATGGGTGCCAAATACCTCCAGATTTTCTAGAATTTCCCGCTAGATTGTAAACGACATCTCCAGATCTAGCAGGAAAACCGTTAAATTGTAACACTGGTCACGTGACAGGAAGCGGTAATAAATAATTGTCCCTAAATAAAAAAATGGCCTCTCAGTACAAAGAAATCAACCTATTTATCATAGAAAAATTAAGTATAATGTTATAATTAAAAAGAAATATATAAATACACACATGGATATAGTAAACATATTATACCAAAACGTGGAAGACATCCGTCCAGTGTTTTTTTAGACAATTAATTCCGAACGAACCAACAGTACACACACACACACACACATATATATATATATATATATATATATATATATATATATATATATATATATATATATATATATATATATATATATATAGTGCAGGCAAAACGAATGCCCGCACTCGTCATTTTTTCACAAACTGCAAATTTTAGCTAAATAAAATGTATCTATTTAAACAACCTATACTACATTTGATTCACTTTTTGTGCCTCTATAATCTTACCTGTTCATATTTGACTTTTAATTAAAATAGTCTAGTATTTACATCAATTAAAAAAAAACAACTTCAAACTCATTTGGGAAAAAGAAAATCCGCAGGAACAAATTCGCTTAAAAACAACTTAAATTATCGCCCATATAAGAGTTGGAAATCTCCACAAAAGGACAAAAATATGTTTCGTAATTGTTGTTGTGCCTTGTTATACAACGTCGCAGTAAGTCCATATGCCACGAATTTTCTTAGTGATCGTCAGGAGCTTATTAATCTACACCTATCTGGTTTATCTAATCGGGAAATCGGCTGCAGATTGAAATGTGATGAGAAAACGGTACGAAAAACTCTGTAAAAGCACCAAAACACTGACAGTGTTTATGACCCCCCCCCCTTAATATGCCCATACTATAGTTATTTGCAACAGGGAAACAATGCTATCAAGTTCCGCACCCTTATGTCTAATTTGACTTCGCAAGAAAGCAACTAATTCAATCGCCTAATCCCGGCCTTCGCCCGGATAGTATCTGATCGTTTATTGGTCCTTGGTCAGTGTAGGGTAAGGGAATCAATTACTATTTATTTAGATACTGCCAGAGTGCCCTATTTTTTGGCATGCTTCTTTGCGCCCACATTTTCAATGGACATTCTGGGAGGTTTAAAAGCAACGTCATTTCTGTAAGTGATCTTTTTGATTACCTATGTTAAATTTGAACGCGATATACTTACGAACGCTTTATGACGTAGCGGTAAGACGTCAGTCTCCCTCAATTTTATGCCTACTACCACTTTTTTACACTTCCAAGAACCCGGTCAACACCGGCCTAACAGGCTGGTATATATATATGTATATATATATATATATATATATATATATATATATATATATATATATATATATATATATATATATATAGGTCAGTAAGGAAAGAGATTCCGCCTAATATGCGCGCATATGTATTTCCTTGTAACTTGTCTATTACAACTCGCTAATTATTGTTCCTGTTAAAAACGTGTTAGGTTGTTCCATTATAACAAGATCTTAATGGAAGCGTCGGTTTACTCAGTGAATGCACTGATTAAATGGTTTCATCTTTATACATTTGTGTTTTGTTCTTTTTATTATTGATTTGGATTCCCACTTCTGTTTATTAGTTTTGTTATCGAGGTTTATTTGTCCGCTTATTCAGTCCGTTACAAAACAATCAAACGGATAACACACTAACGCGAAATACACTGACAACAGTCCGTAATGTATTTGTTATTTTGCATTTATATACTTTTCGCTTTTAGCAAATACTTTCTTTGTTCTCCTTGTTTTTTATCCCCATTTATTGTTTGAATGTCATGCAGAGGCAATCGTCAAGTCATCGATTCTTACATTTTAGTAACGGTTTCATCGTTGTTTATAAATTGTATACTTTTGTACTTGTTTGGCCTCCAATTAGTTACTTGAGAGTTGCACATCTAAAAGCGTAGTCGAACTTATAATTAAAAGTAGACGTTTATGTGTCTAACATGCGTGAATTATTAATGCGACAATTGACTTGAAATAAGAAAATAAGACACATGAATTCTTATTCTATTTTAATTCTTCTCTTTAGATTAACATACTCCATAGACTTCCTGAACATCACACATTTTCTATTCCGTATTTCAGTATAACTGGTTTTGATATAATATTTCTTTGAAATTGACGGCTGTTGACGTAGACAGCAAAAACAGCGCGTTCATTTTTTTTTTAGAAATTTTATTATTATTCATATTATTATTCATATTATTATTCATATTATCCATATTATCCATATTATCCATATTATTATTATTATTATTATTATTATTATTATTATTATTATTATTATTATTATTATCATTATTATTATTATTATTAGTAGTAGTAGTAGTAGTAGTAGTTCTAACACTGATGATAATCAGATGTTCCTGACAAGAACCGGTTGTCTGCATAAGAGTTTGGATTACAAATAGTCTCATCAAATTCCCAGTATCCTCACCTTGTAGCAAATGAATTTACGTACTATTAAGAACAGTTGTTTATTGACCTCTCGTTGTTAGCATAGATTGACCTTTACTTGAATACGCGGTACAAAAGTTTTCCATAATTTCAAGACGTCCCCGCACTCATATAGTAGGCAGTGTATTAATAATCGATATTTCAATCCATATAATCAATCCAATAATATTTTGTTTTTCTCCAGTCTTTACAAAACGTACACTTATTTTAACAGCGTAGTAACTTGTAATTTTTTGTTATATTTTTTGTGCCATGTGAGATTTCCTGATCTCTATTTTTGTTCTTCTGAAATATCCACAATATTGGCTACTCTTTGTATCTCATGCTTCTTAGTTTTCGTATTCAACACTTTCTCATTAAACTTAATCTTTTTATTTATATAACCATGTATTATATAATACTAGTGTTTCCATTGATGACGATTTCACTTTCTTTCTGCTCCTCTTACCCTAGTTGGTATTACATTAGATTTTTTTAAATGTATCATGTTAATTTCAATTTTCTGGCAAGTTTCGTGTAGGGTTTAATTTTTCTATCTTCGATCTTCATCTTACGGCAAAAAGAGAAGATAAAACTCACAACCTGGTAGTATTATTCATGTTCATTATTATAACGTAGAGTTTCCATTGCTTGTAAATACTTTATTAGTTTAAAATTTCTCAAAGAGACTTTTTGGATTTTTATTTTTAAGTTTTATTACCCGTTTGATGTTTATTATTATGAGAAAGTTTGAAAGGCAGTCATTTGCAGAAACCCCAGTGTAATGCGTTTTTCTGTAAAACTAAGCGCGTTTTCATATGCTTTACGAGCTAATTTGCCGCATTTATTATTATGTAGTTCACCGTTTCATATCTTTATTTACGGTGCTTACATTCATTGTTTTCCTGTGTTTTCCGTATATATTATGCATATATATATATATATATATATATATATATATATATATATATATATATATATATATATATATATATATATATATATATTAAACTTTAGTTCTAATCGCGTGATTCGGTGCAGTTCTGAGAAGAAATTTTAATTAACTCTTTATATCTCAACTACTTAGACATTGCTAGCTGTTATCTATTGTCTCACTGGTAATGCTTATCGGCTGCATGTGTAGATCTTTCCCCTTGCATTTTACTTTTATTTTCTCATGATTTCATATTTAATCGCTTACCATATTGATGTTACTCGCGGATACTCTTGCTGGGCTCATCACTCATTCTGTGATACAGATTTATGTATTTTTTCTGATATATTTCTGCCTTCTACGAAAGCTCCTATGTATAAAACTCCTTTTCCACTGGCAGCGTTGTTCACAGAATACGACAGAATTATCATAATTATCTTCAAATTTCAGTACATTCTGAGATTCTGATATTTTTTATAAATATGCCCAAGTGCTTCTTTCGTCAAATGCATGTATAGTTAATCGTACCGTGTTAGCGATGCTAGCAAAGTGTTTAATCATTTCAAGTTTACTCTATTAGTAATATTTTCATATACAAATAGTAATTTAAACACATTCCATCAAGCAATTCTCTTTAAAGGATTGGTATGTATTTCCTGGAGTATGATTGACAAAAGCTAGTAGGTATATCCTGGAGTATGAGTGAAAACAACTGGTAGGTATTTCCTGAAGTATGAGTCACAACAACAGGTAGGTTTTTTCTGGAGTATGAGTGACAACAACAGGTAGGTTTTTCCTGGAGTATGAGTGACAACAACTGATAGGTATTTCCTTGAGTATGAGTGACAACAATAAGTACGTATTTCCTAGAGTATGAGTGACAAAACTGGTAGGTATTTCCTGGAGTATGAGTGACAACAACTGGTAGGTATTTTTGGAGTATTAGTTACAACAACTGGTAGGTATTTCCTGGAGTATGAGTGACAACAACTGGTAGGTGTTTTTTGAAGTATGCGTGACAACAACTGGTAGGTATTTCCTGGAGTATGAGTGATAACAACTGGTAGGTATGCCCTGGAATATGAGTGACAAAACAGGTACGTTTTTCCTGGAGTATGAGTGACAACAACTGGTAGGTATTTCCTGGAGTATGAGTGACAACAACTGGTAGGTATTTCCTGGAGTATGAGTGACAACAACTGGTAGGTATTTCCTGGAGTATGCGTGACAAAGACTGGTAGGTATTTCCTTGAGTATGAGAGAAAACAACAGGTAAGTTGTTCCTGGAGTATGAGTGACAACAACTTTAGGTATTTCATGGAGTATGATTGACAACAACTGGTATGTATTTCCTGGAGTATGAGTGACAGCAACTGGTAGGTAGTTTCTGGAGTATAAGTGACAGCAACAGGTAGGTTTTTCCTGGAGTATGAGTGACAACAGGTAGGTATTTCCTGGAGTATGCGTGACATCAACTGGTAGGTATTTCCTAGAGTATGAGTGACAACAACTGGTAGGTATTTCCTTGAGTATGAGTGAAAAAACAGGTAGGTTTTTCCAGGAGTGTGAGTGACAAAAACAGGTAGGTAGTTCCTGGAGTATGGGTGACAAACACTTGTAGGTATTTCCTGGAGTATGAGTGACAACAACTGGTAGGTTGTTTCTGGTGACTGAGTGACAACAACTAATAGGTATTTCCTGGAGTATGAGTGAAAACAACTGGTAGTTATTTCCTGGAGTATAAGTGAAAAAAAGGTAGGGTTTCCTGGAGTATTAATGACAGTAAATGGTAGGTATCTCGTGGAGTATGAGTGACAACAACTAGTAGGTTTTTCGTGGAGCATGAGTGACAACAACAAGTAGGTTTTTCCTGGAGTATGAGTGACAAAAACTGGTAGGAATTTCCTGGAGTATGAGTGACACAAAATGGTAGGAATGTCCCGGAGTATGAGTGACAACAACTGGGAGCTATTTCCTGGAGTATGAGTGACAACACCTCGTAGGAATTTCTTGGAGTATGAGTGACAACAACTTCTAGCTTTTGTCCCTGAGTATGATTAACAACAACTGGTAGGTGTTCCCTGGAGTATGAGTAAAAAAAAAACGTGAAGGTATTTCCTGCAGTATGAGGGCCAACAACTGGTATGTATTTCCTGGAATATAAGTGATAGACATTGGTATATATTTCCTGGAGTACAAGTGATAACAAATATTTGGTATTTCCTGGATAATGAGTGACACAAATGGTAGGTATTTTCTGGAGTACAAGTGATAACTACTGGTAGTTATTTCCTGGAGTATAAGTGATAACAACTGGTAGGTATTTCGTGGAGTATGAGATAACAATTGGTAGGTATTTCCTGGATTGTGAGTGGCAACAACTGGAAAGTATTTCCTGGAGTGTGAGGTACAACAACTGGTAGATATTGCCTGGAGTCTAAGTTGTAACAACCGGTAGATATTACCTGGAGTGTGAGTGACAACAACTGGTCGGTATGTCCTGGAGTATGAGAGCCAACAACTTGAATGTAATTCCTGGAGTATGAGTGATAACAACCGGTTTGTATTTCCTGGAGTGTGAGTGGAAACAACTGGTAATTATTTCCTGGGGTGTCGGGTACAACAACTGGTATGTATTTCATGGAGTATGATTGATAACAACTGGTAGGTATTTCCTGGTGTATGAGTTGCCAACAACTGGTAGGTATTTCCTGGAGTATGAGTGACAACTACCGGTAGGTGTTTCCTTGAGTATGAATGACAACAATTGGTTGGTATTTCCCAGAGTATGAGTGTTAAAACCAGATAGATATTTTCTTGAGTGTGAGTTACAACACCTGGTAGGTATTTCCTTGAAAATGAGTGGCAACAACTGGTAGGTATTTCCTGGAGACTGAGTGACAACAACTGGTAGGTATTTCCGGGAGTATGATTTTCAACAACTGGTAGGTATTTCCTGGAGTATGAGTGAAAACAACTGTTAGGTATGTCCTGGAATGTGAGTAGCAACAACTGAAAGGTATTCCCTGGAGTATGAGTGACAACTTTCGGTAGGTGTTGCCTTGAGTATAAGTGACAATAACTGGTATTTATTTCCTGGGGTATGAGTGACAACAACTTGTAGGTATTTCCTTGAGTATGAGTGATAACAACTGGAAGATATGTCCTGGACTATGAATGATAACAACTGGTAGGCACTTCCTGGAGTATGAGTGACAACAACTGGTAGGTATGACCTCTAGTTTGAGTGGCAACAACTGGAAGTTATTTCCTGGAGTATGAGTGACTACAACTGGTTTATATTTCCTTGAGTATGTATGACAACAACTGGTAGCAAATTCCTGGACTATGAATGGTAACAACTAGTAGGTATTTCATAGCGTATGAGTGACAATAACTGGTAGGTATTTTCTGGAGAATGAGTGACAACAATTGGAAGGTAGTTAATGGACTATGAAAGATAACAACTGGTAGGTATGTCCTGGAGTATGAGTGAGAACAACTGGTAGGTATTTCCTGGGGTATGAGTGAAAACAACTGGTAGGTATTTTTTGGAGTTTTAGTTACAAACAACTGGTAGGTAAATTCTGGAGTATGAGTAATAACAACTGGTAGGTATGTCCTGGAGTATGAGTGACAACAACTGGTAGTTATTTCCTGGAGTATGAGTGACAACAACTGGTAGGTAGTTCGTGGAGTATGAGAGACAACAACTGGTAGTTGTTTCGTTGAGTATGAGTGACAAACACTAGTAGGTATTTCCTGGAGTATGAGTGATTACAACAGGTAAGTTTTTCTGGAGTATGAGTTAAAAAACAGGTGAGTTTATCCTGGACTATGAGTGACAACAACAGGTAGGTTTTTCCCGGAGTACGAGTGGAAAAACAGGTAGGTATTTCATGGAGTAGGAGTGACAAGATCTGGTAGGTTTTTCCTGGAGTATGAGTGACATCAACTGGTAGATATTTCCTTGAGTATGAATGAAAACAACGGGTAGGTTTTTCCTGGAGTGTGAGTTACAACAACAGGTTGGAAGTTCCTGGAGTGTGAGTTACAACAACAGGTAGATTGTCCCTGGAGTATGAGTGACAAAGACTTGTAGATATTTCCTGGAGTATTAGTGACAACAACTGGTAGGTGATTTCTGGAAACGTGTGACAATAACTGTTTGGTATTTCTTGGAGTATGAGTGACAAGTATAGGTAGGTTGTCCTGGAGTATGAGTGACAACAACTGGTAGTTATTTCCTGGAGTATGAGTGAACACAACAGATAGGTGTTTCCTGGAGTATAAGTGAAAACAACTGGTAGGTATTTCCTGGAGTATGAGGGACAACAACTGGTAGGCATTTCCTTGAGTATGAGTGACAACCAAAGGTAAGTTTTTCTGGAGTATGAGTTAAAACAACAGATAGGTTTATCCTGGAGCATGAGTGACAACAACAGGTAGGTTTTTCCTGGAGTACGAGTGGAAAAACAGGTAGGTATTTCATGGAGTAGGAGTGACAAAACTGGTAGGTATTTCCTGAAGTATGAGTGAAAAACAGGTAGGTTTTTCCTGAAGTATGACTGACAACAACTGGCAGGTATTTCCTTGAGTATGAGTGAGCATAACTGGTAGGTATTTCCTTGAGTATGAGTGAAAGCAATTGGTAGATAGTTTCTGGAGTATTAGTGACAACAACGGGTTGGATATTCCTGGAGTATGAGTGACATCAACTGGTAGGTATTTCCTGGAGTATGAGTGACAATAACTGGTAGGTATTTCCTTGAGTATCAGTGACAACAACTGGTAGCTGTTTCCTGGAGTGTGAGTTACAACAACAGTTAGGTAGTTCCTGGCGTGTAAGTGACAACAACAGGTAGGTAGTTCCTGGAGTATGAGTGACAAACACTTGTAGATATTTCTTGGAGTATTAGTGACAACAACTGGTAGGTGATTTCTGGAAACGAGTGACAACAACTTGTTGGTGTTTCCTGGAGTATGAGTGACAACTCTAGGTAGGTTGTACTGGAGTATGAGTGACAACAGCTGGTATGTATTTCCTTGAGTTTTAGTTAAAAAACCGGGTAGTTATTTCCTGGAGTATGAATGAAAACAACAGATAGGTGTTTCCTGGAGTATTAGGTACAACAACTGGTAGGTATTTCCTGGACAATAAGGGACAACAACTGGTAGGTATTTCGTGGAGTATCAGTGACAACAACGGGTATGTATTTCCTCGAGTATAATTGATGACAACTGGTAGGTATTTCCTGGAGTATGAGTGACAACAACTGGTAGTTATTTCGCAGAGTATGAGTTACAACAACTTGGAGGTATTTCCCGGAGTATGAGTTGCAACAATTCGTAGGTATATCATGGAGTATGAGTGACAACAACTTGTAGCTTTTTTCCCTGAGCATTATTGACAAAATCTGCTAGGTATTTCGTAGAGTGTGAGTGACAACAACTGGTGGGCATTTCGTGGAACATGAGTGACAACAACAGGTAGGTATTTGCTTGAGTATGAGTAACAACAACTGGTAGGTATTTCCTGGAGTATGAGTGATAAAATATTTGTAAATATTTCCTGGAGTAAAAGTGATAACAACTATATGGTATTTCATGGATAATGAGTTATAACAACTTGTAGGAATTTTCTGGAGTATGAGTGATAACAACTGGAAGGTATTTCCTGGAGTATGAGTGATAACAACTGGTAGGTATTTCCTGGAGTATGAGTGATAACAACTGGTAGGTATTTCCTGGAGTATGAGTGACAACAACTAGTAGGTATTTCCTGGAGTATGAGTGACAGGAACTGGTAGGTACATCCTATAGTATGAGTGAAAACTACTGTTAGGTATTTCCTGGAGTATGAGTGACAACAACATGTATGTATGTCCTGGATTATTGGTGAAAACAACTGGTAGGTATTTCCGGGAGTACGAGTGACACCTACTAGTCGGTATTACCCGGAGTATATGTGACAACAACTAGTAGGCATTTCCTGGAGTATGAGTGACATCAACTGGTGGGTATTTCATACAGTATGAGTGAAAACAACTTGTACGTATTTAAGGGAGTATGAGTGACAACAACTGGTAGTTGTTTCTTTTAGTATGATTGACAACAGCTGGTAAGTTTTTCCTGGAGTATTAGTGACAGCAACTGGAAGGTATTTCCTGGAGTATGAGTGACCACAACTGGTAGGTATTTCCTAGAGTATGATTGACAACAACTGTAGGTAGTCCCTGGAGTATGAGTGACAACGACTGGTAGGTATTTCCTGGAGTATGAGTGACAACAACTGGTAGGTTTTTCCTGGAGTATTAGTGACAGCAACTGGAAGGTATGCCCTGGCGTATGAGTGACAACAAATGTTTCGTCTTTCCTGGAGCATGAGTGATAACAACTGGTAGGTATTTCCTGGAGTATGAGTAACAACACCTGGTAGGCATTTGCTGGAGTATGAGTGACAACACCTGGTAGGTATTTGCTGGAGTATGAATTACAACAACTGGTAAGTATTTCATGGAGTATGAGTGGCAACAATTGGTAGGTATTTCCTTGATTTTAAGAGCAAATAACTGGTAGGTACTAGCTTGAGTATTAGTGACAACAACTGGTAAGTATTTCAAGGAGTATTAGTGACAACAAATGATGGGTATTTCCAGGAGTATGAGTGATAACAAATGGTTAGTATTAGCTGGAGTATGAGTGACAACTACTGGGAGGTATTTCCTGGAGTATGAGTGACATCAACTGGTAGCTATTACATAGAGTATTAGTGACAACAACTGGTAAGTGTTTCCTGGAGTAGGAGTGACAACACCTGGTAGGTATTTCCAGGAGTATTAGTGACAACAACTGGTAGGTGTTCCCTGGAGTATGAGTCACAACAACTGTATGTATTTCCTGGAGTACGAGTGACAACACCTGGAAAGTATGTCCTGGGGTTTGAGTGACAAAACTGGTAGGTATGTCCTGGATTACAAGTGAAACAACTGGTCGGTATTTCCCGGCGTATGAGTGACAACAGCTGGTACGTATTTCCTGGAGTATGAGTGATAACAACTAGTAGCTTTTTCCGTGAGTATGAGTGATAACAACTGGTAGGTATTTCCTGGAGAAGAAGTGATAAAAACTACTTGGCATTTCCGTGATTATGAGTGATGAATCTGGCAGATATTTCCGAGAGTTTGAGTTATGACAAATGGTTGAAATTTCATAGGGTATGAATGAGAAAAACTAGTAGGTATCTCTTGGAGTATTAATTATAACGTCTGGTAGGAATTTCCTGGAGTATGAGTGATAACAATTGGTAGATATTTCCTGGAGTATGAGTGATACTAACTGGTAGATTTTTTTCTGGATTATTAGTGATAACAACTGGTAGGTATTTCGTTGAGTATAAGTAATAACAACTGGTAAATGGTCCCTGGAGTATACGTGACAACAACTGGTAGGTATTGTCTTGAGTATGAGTGATAACACCTGGTAGATAATTCCTGGTGTATGTGTGACAACCACTGGCAGGTAGTTCCTGTAGTATGAGTGATAGAAACTGGTAGGTATTTCCTGGATTATAAGTGCACACAACTGGTAGGTATTACCTTGAGTATGAGTGAAAAAGACTGGTAGGTATTTCCTGCAGTATGACTGACAACAACAAGAAGGTATTCCCAGGAGTATGAGTGATAACAACTGGTTGGTATTACCTGGAGTATAAATGACAACTACTGGGAGGTATTTCCTGGAGCATGAGTGGCATAAACTAGTAGGTTTTTCAGGGAGTATTAGTGACAACAACTGGTAGGTTTTTAATAGAGTATGAGTGACAACAATTGGTGAGTATTACCTGGAGTATGAGTGACAACAACTGGTAGGTATTTCCTGGAGTATAAGTGATAAAAATTGCTAGGTATTTCCTGGTGTATTAGTAATAACAACTGGTAGGTATTTCCTGTAGTATGAGTGATAAAAATTGGTAGGCATTTCCTGGATTATGAGTGACAACAACTGGTAGGTGTTCCATGGAGTATGAGTGCAAACAACTGGAAGGTATTTCCTGGAGAATGAGTGACAACAACTGGGAGCTATTTTCTTGAGTATGAGTGATAACAACTAGGAAGTATTCCCTGGAATCTGAGGGGCAAAAACTGGTAGGTATTTCCTTGAGTATGAGTGTCAACAACTGGTAGGTTTCCCTGGAGTATGAGTTACAACAACTGGTATGTATTTCCTGTAGTATGAATGACATCAACTTGTGGGTATTTCCTGGAATATGAGTGACAACAACTGGCAAGTATGTCCTAGAGTATAAGTGACAAAAACTGGTATGTATTTCCTTGAGTATGAGTGACCACAACTGGCAGTTATTTCCTTGAGTATGAGTTACAATAACTGGTAGGTAATTCCTGTATTATGAGTGATAACAACTGGTAGGTATTTCCTGGAGTATGAGTTACAACATCTTGTAGGAATGACCTGGAGTATGATTGACAACAAATGGTAGGTATTTCCTGGAGATTAAGTTATAAAAAATGGTAGATCGATCCTTGAGTGTGAGTGATTACAACTGGTAGGTATTTCCTCGAGTGTGAATTGCAACAACTGGTAGATATTCCCTCGAGTGTGAGTGACAACTACTGGAAGTGATTTCCTGGAGTATGAGTGACAACAACTTGTAGGTATTTCCTGGAGTATGAGTGATAACAACTGGTACGTATTTTCTGGATTGTGAGTGGCAACATCTGGTAAGTATTTCCTGGAGTGCGGGGTACAAGAACTTGTAGGTATTTCCTGGAGTATGAGTGATAACAACTGGTAGGTATTTTCTGGATTGTGAGTGGCAACAACTGGTTAGTATTTCCTGGAGTGTGGGGTACAAGAACTTGTATGTATTTCCTGGAGTATGAGTGATAACAACTGGTAGATATTGCCTGGAGTGTAAGTTATAACAACTGGTAGATGTTTTCTTGAGTATGAGTGACTACAACTGGTAGGTATTCATGGAGTATTAGTGACAACTACCGGTAGGTGTTACCGAGAGTATGACTTACAACACTTGGTAGGTATTTCCTAGAGTATGAGTGATAAAAACTGGTAGACATTTCCTTGAGTATGAGTGAGAACAGCTGCTAGGTATTTCCTTTAGTATGAGTGACAATAACTTGCAGGTATTTCCTGGAGTATGAGTGAGAACAGCTTGTATGTATGTCCTGGAGTATGTGTGATAACAACTGGTAAGTATGTCCTGGAGTATGAGTAATTACAACTGGAAGTATGCTCTGGAGTATGAGTGATAACAACTGGTAGGTATGCCCTGGAGTATGAGTGATAACAACTGGCAGATATGTCCTGGAGTATTAGTGATAACAACTGGTAGGTATGTTCTGGAGTATGAGTGACAACAACTGGTAGGTATTTCCTCGAGTATGAGTGACAACAATTGGTAGGTATTCCTGGAGTATGAGTGATAACAACTCGTAGGTTTTTCCTGGGGTAGTAGTGACCATAACTGGTTGGTATTTCCTTTAGTATGAGTTACAACAACTGGTAGTTTTTTCCTGTAGGGTTACTGCCAACGGTTGGTTGGTATTTCCGGGAATATCAGTTTAAACAACTGGTAGGTATTTCCTAGAGTATGAGTTAAAAAAACTGGAAGGTATGTCCTAGAATATAAGTGATAACAACTGGTAGGTATTTCCTGGAGTATTATTGACAACAACTGGTAGGTATGCCTTGGACTGTGAGTGGCATCAACTGGAATGCATGTTCTTTAGTATGAGTGACAACAACTGGTAGATAATTCCTAGACTATGAATGATAACAACGGGTAGGTATGACTTGTAGTATGAGTGACAACAACGGGTAGGTTTGTCCTGGAGTATGCCTTACAAGAACTGGTAGGTATGTCCTGGATAGTGCGTGTCAACAACTGGAACATATTTCCTGGAGTATGAGTCACAACAACTGGTAGGTATTTCCTTGAGTATGGGTGACAACAAATGGTAGGTATTTCCTGGAGTATGAATGATAACAACTGGTAGGTATGTCCTCGAGTATGACTGACAACAACTGGAAGGTATTTCCTGGCGTATGAGTGACAACAACTGGTAGGTATTTCCTGGATTATGAGTGACAACAACAAGTAGGTTTGTTCTGGAGTGTGAGTCACAACAACTGGAAGGTATGTCCTTGAGTATGAGTGACAACAACTGGTAGGTATTTCCTTGAGTATTAGTGACAACAACAGGTAGGTAATTCCTGGAGTATGAATGATAACAACTTGTAGGTATTTCCTAGAGTAAGAGTCCCATCAACTGGTCGGTATTACCTTGAGTATGAGTGATAACAACTGGTACATATTTCCTGAAGTATGAGTTATAACAATTGATTGATATTTCCTGGAGTATAAGTGATAACAACTCGTAGATATTTCCTGCAGTATGAGTGACAACAACTACCTTAGTATTTCGTGGCCATGTCTTTTAGCTTTGCAAATAAGTTTGCGTTATGGCAATAGCCGTTTACTCTTTAGCAGGGACTATAAATATTCATTCGAAATTAGATAACAATAAGGTTCCCAATGTCACAGTCCTCTTAGCACTCATCTAGTTGAGGTCTCGTTAGTGTTTCTATGCTAGGGACATCTATTCTCCTTTAGAGTCCTCACTTATTTGGCCTGACGCCAAAGTTTTTTGTGACACTAAAAAGGAGACGGAATGCGAAGCCGTAGGAAGAGTTGATATGCCATACTAGAGTTTCAGTTTTCATGATTCACAGTGGTTTTTCCTGCTGTTTTCTGTCTCGAAAGGTTTGTATATGTCCAGGTTAAATTCAAATTATGTTATATTTTTCGACTGTTATTAGGATCCTGTTGTTTTGTTCATATTTCCTTTTTGTAGAACTATCCTAGTTTTCGTTGGTGTAAATGTAAGCTCCTGTTATGAATCGTCCGTGTACCTGATCTTTTTCCTGTATCTTGGTCGTGCCACATACATTAACACCAACAGGTGTACTAGTCTCCGCATTTAAAAGTGCCCCTTTATACTTCAACCGTTTTCGTTGTTGTTATTCGATGTATTTTCCAAGCTATCACTCTAATTAGGATCTCACACATTTGAAGTTATTAGGTCTGTTTCTGTGTGTAATACTATTTTTGATTCATCATAGATTTTGCACGTATTTATGGGTCATCTAACATGTTTCGTTTATTTGCTCCGTATCACTGCTTCTTTGTTATTTATTCTGTTGTCTAATAGAACGGTAATATCTACAAACTGTCTTTTCCCCCTGTCTTTTTGTTACTATTATGACACCAGGTGTTCTTGCCTGGGGGACTTTTCCTGTTTGTATATTCAGGTCCTACCATATTTGATGATATCTCCTTTTAAGTACTACTGGTGGTCTCTGCTTTTACTATTTTTACTGGATGTTCAGGATGCAGCTGCCTTTATAATTACTTGCATGCTACTTTCCCCACTTAGTGGTCTCTATTTTCATATTCTTTTTTTCTGCTAGTATACTACATCTTGATATTATGTGTTTCAGTTTTTTGTTTTCTCGTCCACATAGTTTGCGTTTTCTTTTTCCTTGTATCTGTGGTCCCTTGCCTTTGATGTGGTGGGTTCTAATTGCATTTTTGTGGGATTGTTCTGAGATATTTAGTTCTCAGTTTATTTTTTTGTAGCCATGTCCAAATGTTTTCTTTGGTCCGTATATTGTGTTACCCTTATGAATTCTCCGTGTAGGTGTTTCTCCTCCTATATTTTTAGTCGCGTTTCATACCCTGTCGCCCTTTTTTCTTCTTTGTTCTTTTGTTCAGTTCCGCTCTACTCATTTTGTTACTGTTCTGCATCATCTGTTTTACATATTATTTTTAGTTTTTATACACACTAACTCTCCTTTTCCGTTTTTCCTTTCTGCATTAAATCGATCAGTATGATTCTTGTTGGAGATGTGCATTGTTCATTGCCATAGATTTCTATCGAAAGTAACTTACTAGCTACACTACAAAAGTATTTATCCTTTTACTATGTTGCAACTGTACATTTTTCTCGGGAGGATGGTTATTGTACTTCTGAGGCATTTCTACACTAATTCCGTTTTTCACTACTAGTGTTTTCATAGTATTTTATTCGACAGCCCACAAATATGTGTAGCTATCATGTTCACCTAGTGCTATTATCTTCGTTTAGTTGGGTATTCCAATACCTCCTCTGGATTCTAGTTCTACCGTTCTGATGATCAGCAATGCACGCATTTTCGTACCGAACTCTATTAGGATATCTGGCCGACTATTCTGGTTGTGTTTATGAGCGTCTCTAGGTTCTTCTTGTATTTTGCAAACAATTAAGATTGTCTATGTGCATTAGGTGGTGAATTCTTTTTTTCTTTATTTGTATCCTTAGATCGCACTTGGCTTTTTAAATATATATTTTTAACTTCATAGCGATGATGGGCAGTAATGAGGATAAGGCATCAGCTTGGAGTACACCTCTGCTCATTTCAATTACAGCTATGCATGCCCCATCATCATTTGCTTCGTAAATATATACTTTCAGATTCATAATTAACAGTCCATATAATGTTGTGAACTTTTTGAAGCATTATGCGTGTATTACACCGTGATACATTATTTACAGTTTGACATTTTTCGTATAGTTGCATTGAGAGTTTCCTGGTACGTCGTGACTATTCGTCCATGCCTTTCAAACAGCTTGCATTTCTATTATTATTCTACTGCTCTTTCTATATCTGGCTCCACAAAGGTTTTCTTTCTGTCATGTCCGTTTTTTTTCTGTTTTTTTTTCTTCTGGTAAGATTTCGTTAGAATTGGCTATCATTGTTATTAACTGTTATCTTTTTCTTGTATACTTCATACTTGTATCTGTACTCCCTAAATCCCACGTCATTGCTGCTAATTAATTACCAATTATTACTTCTGTTTTTAATTTTATATTATTTCTTAAAAAGAAAGTTGTATATTTAAGCTATTTTTTGTTTGTTTAAGTTTGTTGGTAAATCCAATATGTGCACACAAATATATATGTTAAAATTTACCTACACAAACCAATCAATGCTTTTTTCCAAAAGAAAACAATATGACATATAACACATATATACTGTTTCATGTGCTGGATGAGCATTTCACACACCATACTTATGCGGGTGGTATCTGCCAATTTTTTTTGAGCCGAGAGAACTATGAAGTTAGAAGCTTATAAAAAAGGATGGTTTGTAGTCTAGACTTTATAGTTAAGAGACAAGTTGAAATATTTACCTGAAAATCAACAACACATTACACAAGCCAGACTCACAAAAAAACTCAATCATAATTGAGTCTGTATT
The DNA here is from genome assembly GCF_053919585.1 of Euprymna scolopes. Taxonomy (NCBI): domain Eukaryota; kingdom Metazoa; phylum Mollusca; class Cephalopoda; order Sepiida; family Sepiolidae; genus Euprymna; species Euprymna scolopes. The sequence goes on along the minus strand of NC_136493.1, from coordinate 119,967,291 downwards.
GCCAGATATATTTTTACAAACTGATTACTTATCTTAAAAGCCTCCTGACATATTCTCTGAACTTGTAGTCATTAGTGTAAAAAACAACAACAACACAACAACAACATATTTCATGTAAGAAACTGATAAACATATTTTACATTTAGTTGTTTTCACATAGAAAGTATGTGTGTACAATATTTTATACTTTTCAAACACGCTAAGGGTAACATTCGGTGTTTTTCGAATTATTTTGCAAATATATTTAAGTGATAAATCTTAATGTTTATTTTTTGTTAATGTATTATTTGCAATGCATGTGTTATAGTAAGTGAACTGTTCTGGCCTTACGAATTTCACACAAGATATACATATGGATTCAATATTGGAAAGTATGAAGCGAATATCGAAGATTACTCATATTTTATTTTTTTTTTGCTCATATAGAAAAGTTTAAAATTTAATAATATGCTAAGAAATCTTAAATCGGAGTTAGCTGTGTTGTTATATGTTTAATGAAAAAGGCATTTAAATCGAGATTCAGTAAATGTGGCATCTGCAAAATAAAAAATAGCAAATCAAAATTAGACAACATATTCGGTTAGCGATTATTATGGTATACTTATTTCTATAAATACGCACACATATAATATTCATTACAAAAATCAGATTGCACCAATGCAGATTTTCACCGGGAAAGTACATTGCAAAAATGTTATTAATAATAAACCCGCAAGACGGTGCATATTGTAGTGTATTCAAACACCATAATATAAATGCAGAGATATCGCTCACTTATAAAAATGTAATATTCTCTAGATGAGCTTAAATCTAAATCTAGCAAAATAAGTCAGTTAAAAACGTAGTTCATGATATGGTATATTTAATAGATTATCTTATTCCTCCGAGGAATTCACTTTTTAATTGCTTTTTTTTCAAGTATGTAAATATGGTATTATGTAAACAAAGGCAAGACAAAACTTATACTTATATAAGAAGTCATTGAATATAATTTTAAATTAATTTAAACTCATGCATGTAATTTGAAAAAAAAAACACAAGTTTAAATTGTAAAAAAGCGGTTGTTTTCCAAATTGTCAGCATTTTAGTTGTGGCTGTGGTAAAATGGAACGTGTTTTGTGCAATATATATATTTTTTTACGTTAAGCCCTGCAGATGTATTTATTTAAAAGAAAAAGAAAGAAGGCATTATTATTTGAAAATGACGCATTTAACGTCGATGAGCCGTATGCTCGTGGAATTACATATATTTGCAAAAGATCTATCTTATTTGTATATTCCTTTAAAGGTACATTTTGATTAATTTTTTATTAGTTTCTTTGTGTTTTCATATAGAAAAAAGTCTATAGTAAAGTATTAAGAGTATTTATAGTAATGCAGATATTTTACATTATTTTAACAGTCGTATTATTTTCGAAAAACCGTTATAGTAAAAACACACGTCTTTCTATATATATATTTTTGTATGTGGATATATGTTTGTTTAAAGACATTTGACTATAAAACACTTCTCTCAGTTTTTTTTTTTGTCTATAGACAAGAAACGTAATATATAGGGCATCCGAACCCATGCGAAAGTTTATATTTGGGTTTTACCCAGAGAATATCGATGCAGAATAGATAAAATTAACAAAATGGAATTTGCCACGTGAAATTCGAAAGACGGCATTTTGAATACACATGCGTAACGTAATAGCTATCAAATCGTGGTTAAACTTTTTGCTTTGAAACACATATGTCTTCGTAGTGCAGGTACTACCGTAAAAAGAACAAGTTCATATACGCTGTATGTTTTGTTTTCGATTCTCGCTGATGGCGGAAGAGACATGGGTTCACACGTTTTTATTCATCACTCTATAATGGATGCAATATAATATAAATCTGGATGTATTCAAATCTCATGTTTAAGCGGCTTTTACGACTTGCATTGACGAACAGCCTGCTTATATATATATATATATATATATACATATACATATACAGAGAGAGAGAGAGAGAGAGAGAGAGAGAGAGAGAGAGAGAGAGATTAAATTTATAAAATAAGAAATAAAAATTGGATTTTTAAAATTACAGTAAGGATGAAATAGAATACGAATGAATTATTTAAAAAACAAATCTTAGACCATGGGAATTAGATTTTGATTGTATCAACTACTAGCATGGATGTCCGGCTTTGCTCGGGTATTTGGAGATGTATGTTGAGAAAAAAGAAAGAAAAAAAAACACTAATTTTTAAAAACCTTTATCTTCATTATGACCCCTTCAAATTTATTGTTTTGGGTTCAAATAAAGTTATTAAGTTAGATCCCTGTCCAAGGAAACTGTATCAAAAATTTAAAGTGTTGAGAACGAAAATTCTCGCAGGAGTTTGTTAAGAGTTCTCAAAGGTCAAAGCGTTGAAATTTTACCCCTTAATCGCCAAATTTCTGGCCGAAAACAGATCACATCGATTTTACCAAATCTCAGTACCCTGTATATCAAATTTCGAGGCTGTAGACTAAAATTAGCAGAGTTATTGCGTAGGGAAATGTACACACAGAGACATACATACAGACAGACAAACAGAAATATACATAGACACGTTCACTTTTATAGAGATACTAGCTTGGGTGGCCGGCGTTGCCCGGGCATTTGGAGGTGTATGTTGCGCCAAAAATTAAAAAAAGCGGTCAATTTTTTTAATTTTACCCCTATTATTACCCCTTAAAATTTGTTTTTGTGGGCTCAAATTGAGTTATACAGTTAGACCCCTGTCCAAGAAACCGATATCTAAAATTTCAAGTGCGTAGACCGAAAATTGTCGGAGGAGTTTGGTAGAGTTCCCAAAGGTCAAATAATTGAACTTTGACCCCTTTATCGCCAAATTTCTGCCCGAAAAATGATCACATCGATTTTCCCAAATCTCAGTAGCCTGTATGATAAATTTCGAGCCTTTAGACCTAAAATTAGAAGAGTTATTGCGTAGGAAAACGTACACGCACAGACACACAGATACAAAGATACACAGACATACACTTTCATTTTATAGATATATAGATAGATAAGAGGAAGAATTATACTAAAAAAGAGTATGCACACAGAACTACGCTTACACATTTATATGAAGTTAAAAATATGACGTGTCAAAAATGAAAGGTTAACATAAACTGAAATAAAAATTAGAATCGAAAATTAATATAGAAGAACACGTAATATTTATATAGAAAGCCTATACAATGAACTAATAAAAAAATAAAATAAAACAGACTAATAGACTAATAGAGGAATTCTGAAATTGTTAGAAAATATATCAGCATTTAAAAGTCCAAACCTCGTCAAATTATTTCTCAAATACTTAGAGGAAACGAAGTAGAGTTTCAAATTATACTCGTAGAAAATATAGAAAAGTAGAGGTTAGTATAAAAGAAAGACAAAGTCGCGAGGTAGACCAAGTGGATATTTAAAGCGAAAAAAAAAACAGATAGTAAAATAAGGAAACATGAAAACACTTTTTACAGCATCAATAATATACTATATTAGAAAAGAAAATACCAAACAGATTAAGAAAATCTATTATATATATAAAAGTGAACGTGTCTTTGTGTGTGTGTGTGTGTGTGTGTGTGTGTGCATTTGCGTCTGCGAACATTTTCCAACGCAATAATTCTGTCAATTTTAAGTCTACAGTCTCGACATTTGATAGACAGTGTACTGAGATTTAGAAAAATCTTCGTAATCCTTTGTCAGCCAGAAATTTGTCTGTTAAGGGTCACAGTTCCACGATTTGCTATTTGAGATCTCTACCAAACTCCTCCGCTAATTTTAGGTCTAAGCACTTGAAATTTTAGATATAGGTTCAGTGGACATGGATCTAACTTAATAACTTGAGTTGAATCCAAAACAATAAATGTTAACGGTCCATAATAATGGACAAATAAACAAAAAAAATTACCGTTTTTTTTTTGCTCAACGTACACATCCATATGCCCGGGCAATGCGTGATAAAATATGGGTATAAAACATATTATTAGTTCGATAGAAAGAGTATTATAAGGTGAACAGGTATAATTACGTGAAAATTGAAATAGAAGTGACAAAAGCAGGGAACGTATAGTAATTCAAAAAAACAATAGTAAAATAAAAGTAAACATAATATGGTTTAGTGAGGAAAGATAGAAAGAGGCAGGATGCCAGTGTCCACATATGGATTACGGCGGAATATATATATATGTGTGTGTGTGTGTGTGTGTGTGTGTGTGTGTGTGTGTGTGTAGGGGGAAACTTTCTTGAAATTCAAAGAGTTATTTTTTTATAACTTATGTTTATTTTCTCCTGGAGTTTTTTTTTTTAATTACAGGTGTTTCGTTAGTGGGAAGACAATTTCACGATTTATGTATCCATAAAAATATCCTGTCGACACCAACTTCTTCAGCTGATATTTTCCCATTTTGTTTTAACAACAAAAAGTATATGTTTACATGATAAACAAGATATTTGGTGAAAAGAAATTCAAAAGCCATACTTCCGCATGCCCGCTATCTTTGCGGTAATGTATATATATATATATATATATATATATATATATATATATATATATATATATATATATATAATGTGTATGTATATATATATATATATATATATATATATATATATATATAATAGATTAGAGAATATAACACGTGTTCAGATGTGTTAGTGGCTGTGGTTGTGATTAAGATATTTTATTGTATTAATATCTGCAGCTTCTGTCTTTTTAAGTGCTCCCATGGTGGGCAGAGAAAACGATTTAAAGACACACCCAGAGCATTAATCAAGGAATTCTATGTTTATCTGTCATAATGGGAGAAGACAGTTTGTGATAGAGCAAGTAGCGGGCCGCTGTTAATAACGGTGCCCGCAAATATGAATGTAATCGAAGAGTTGCTGCAGAGAAGTGCAAAAATAATAGGAAGAACAATGTTTTGAAGCTCTTGTCATCTGCTACCATTGCTTGTTCTTACCGGAGTAGAACTTTTCAACCAAAGGTGTGGGCTTATAAGCCATCTTCGCACTTACTGATGATGACTCACCCACCCAACCATACAGAGTGATAAGATTGGGATCGTCGTTCTGACGGACGAAAAACAACAAAACAACAACGACCACATATCAGCAATATTACGCACTTTGGAATATGGTTTTGCATGCAACATTTTTAATTAAGTTAAAAACCTGCGTTTAAACACACTGACACAATGTACTCTATTGAGCACTTTAAAAATAAAGATTCTTCTAAAATATCAGAAACACGAATCCCCCACTATCGGAATCATTGAGACATTTAGATAATGGCTATGGGAAACAGTTATTGAATAACTTATCTAAAACCACTATTAGGGATATATTTCTGAACGATGTTTAAGTTTATGTTATGGCTCTCGGTAACCAACAAAGTTATTAAACCCGTCTGTTTTATGAAAACTTAAGATAATAAATAAAATAATGTTAACTCACATTTAGGCTATTGCATGATTTTAGCACTTGAAATTTAACAAAGTATCCAAAAAACTACCCAAGCAAGGATCGGCTTAAGAAATAGGAATTATTTGTTCACCTTTGAGTTTTACCTGCTCACAACAATGTTGGTTATATTTAATGTATATTCTGTGTAACAAAAAGATAGTTATTGATGTAATGCCAGACTGGGTTTAAACACGCGCTTTATCTTCTTGATAACAGTAGAAGGCTGACAAGTGAATATATATCCGGAATGAACCCAATAAAAATAGCATGTACATAAAATATTATGCAACCAGACTCTGTAAACTAAAATAGCTCTGCTTTGATTAGTTTAATACCAATTTTGTAGGTGTTTATCCAGCATGGTAGTATACTGCAGAAATGTTGCTTATAACAATTAAAAATGTGTTTATATTTTTACACTTGTTCATGAATAGTATTAAAAATAAAAAAATAAATAAATAAACACGACGTCGTCGCCTTAAATCGAAAGAAAGAATTGAATATGTCAATGTACTAACTATGCTCATTTAAAAGTATTATTTGAAATCGTTATATATATATATATATATATATATATATATATGTATATATATATAGGGAGTACAGTGTACAACTATATGTTAAAACGCACACGCACATATGACAATAGATATACCATTAATTTCTTTCTTAGATTTTGCGGTGTCGCTACCACACGGAATAAATCGAAAATTAAAAATGTTTACATGTAATTTGTTATCTTAAATGGGAAGTCGCGAACCTCTAAAAACATCATTTGTGACTTGGGATTTTTTAAATTTTTACCTGCATTTACATATACACAAACATACACAGTGTAGTGGTTATACTTTAATTCTGAAAAAAAAAAACAACATATAGGCACATATATTCGAATTAAGAATTGGTTGTTTGACAAAAGGAATTCGAATATATGTGTCAATATGTATTTTTTCAGAATTAAACTACAACCACTAAACTTATATATTGCTCTATCCTTTAATGTGGAGCTTCTCCTTTTTGGCTAGGATCGCCCTGAAAGTATTACTTAAAGTAACATCTATCAGGATTTTTCATCTGATTTCTAATCAGTGTCTTACCTCTATTATATATATAAATGACTACTTTAAATACAGTTCCTGATTTCAAAAAAAGAAAAACTAAAAGGTAACTATATCTATATATTTTAAATCAAATTTATTATGTAAATTCAAAAAAAAAAAAAATTTTTCTACTCATTTCTATCTCTAACCTATACTAATTTTCTTATAAATTTTAGATCCAAACCTTTTACTTCAATTTTTCAGATTCATCTGCCTTACTTTTAATGCTAGGTTTATTTTTGGTGTCTTTTCAATTCAATAGAAATCCTCCTAAATTTGCTGATGAGGAGACCGTGCTTACCAAAAAAACTATGTATAATTGTTCTACGTGACTTCATGTATACCACAAATAAAAAGCACGGATTTCCGAAACGATCGTACAGATAATTGACTTTGTTGTTGTTCCTTCTTATGAAACTGATTTTTAATTTAATTAAAATTTGATTTTTAAATTTAAAAATTTGTTTTTAAATTTTTAAATTATAAATCACATTACTTAATATATATATATATATATATATATATATATATATATATATGTATATATATATATATATATTAAGTAATGTGATTTATAATTTAAAAATTTAAAAAAATTTTTGTTAATTTAAAAATCAAATTTTAATTAAGTTAAAAATCAGTTTCATAAGAAGGAACAACAACAAAGTCAATAATTGACTTTGTTGTTGTTCTTTCTTATGAAACTGATTTTTAATTTAATTAAAATTTGATTTTTAAATTAAACAATTTTTTTTTAATTTTTAAATTATAAATCACATTACTTAATATTGAATTAGCTCTAAGTCATTTAACTATCGAGCTTATTATATATCTAAATTACAACGATCATTTCCTGTACTTTAATTAAACTAGTAATTTCACTATTACATTAAAATACACTTAGCTCTTTAGACTATTATTCTAATCTCCTTTAAATTATATATATATATACATACATATATATATATATATATATATATATATATATATATATATATATATATATATATATATATACTATCATGTGTGACCGGCGTTGGCCGGATATTTGGAGATTTGTAATTGAGCAAAAAATAAAAAGTGCTAGGAGGAAAGCGTGCTCGAACTCGTACTGCGAAGGCGGAAAAGTTCGGGGGGAAACGTGACGCCTTTGCTGTTACGAGTACCGCAAAAACGGAAGTAACTAAGGTTAGACGATCGGAAAGAGAGGACGACTTTCGAAAATATCGGCAAAAAAACAACCCCTTCCTGTAGAAAAGTGTTCAGTTGAGGGTGGAGAGATTAATGTTTTTAGCCAATGTGTCTGTATTTGTCGTCTGAAGGGTGGTGCTTAAAACGATACTAATATTGTAAAAATCCGTCGCCTCTGTCGAAAATTTTAGGCAGACATGCAAACATACATACACAGATTTATATATCTGTAGCTCAAATTTTCGAGGCAAACCGATGAAAAAGCTGGCCTTATTTCTGAATTCCCTTTATGTAAAATTTCAAATGTTTAGACCAGAAAGTATATCTAGTAATTTGGTAGAGACAGCAGTGGTCAAATTTTTTTTAAACTTTGACCCCTATTATGACACCGTAACCCTTATTGTTTTGGGCTTAAATCGATTTAATAGGTTTGATCCATGTCCAGGGAACATATATCTTAAATTTCAAGTGTTTAGACGCAAAATTGGCAGAGGAGTTTGGTAAAGTTCTCAAAAGGCAAATTCTTTAACGTTGACTCTTACACATCCAAATATCTTGCCGAACATGGATTAAAAAGATTTTTTCAAAGTTCACTGCCCTGTGTGTCTAATTTCGAGTCTGTAGACTGAAAACTGACGGGGTTATTGTGTAGGGTAATGTACACAGACAGACAAGCAGACACTTTAACTTTAATATATATATATATATTGTTTTTTAAACTTAAATAGCATTCCATAATACAAAAGTCACAATATAAATATATACGCCCCTTTTACTCCACAATAGCACTAACAATATTGAGAACATTATTGTAATTCCACAATAGATTTAATAATTATTATTATAGTAGTAGTTGCAATAATGTTAAAATTACTAACAATCATTGTCATAAAAACATACTATCTATAATGATTATTATTTGGACAACATGTGTTTTTTAATATTATATAACAAAATTAATATCGATATCGTGTTTCCCAAGGCAAAAATACAAAATAGCATTTCAGAAAAGTAATGAGAATCGATCATATTCAATTTCTAAGAAAACAGCTGCAAGAGATGTGGAAACCACATTCAAACTAAAGGAAATGATAATTGTGCATATGAAAAAGAAGCCAGCAATAAAGTAAAGAGACAAAAGTACGCACGACCTCGAGTGAGAAATAATATCATTTTTTCAAAGTATTTCGACGTTTCACGATTGTAAGAAATTTTCGAAATCGCATATCTCACTTACCACATTATAGTAGATATATCGCTGTAGTAATTTAGACTAATCTTGCCCCAATGAAATGTCCTTTTCATTAATTAGCAGACACTTTACAGTATCATAATAACTTAAGCGATTACATTCTCGCACCTAAAAGCATAAAGTTCCGAAACAGCTACTTCGTCAAATTTTATTAAATAATACAAGATATCTTAACTCTATTTCGCGCAAATGTTTAAAAGTTTAGCATGTTTCGCGAAAGAATGAAACTGTTAATATAGTTTATGTATTCAAATGCGTTATATATTTACATTGATTATGTGAAACCATTAGACATTGCAATCTTGCCTGAAGCTTAGCTTAATGCTGCATGCTCAGTATAAAATTCGCAATCTTTTTTTATAGGTGAAACTATATTTCATATCCTCGCACTAAGGTCGCATAGCATTCAGGTGAATATTACCTTGGTAATCAGGAAAATTGCCTCCATAACCTGTAATTTTAGATTACTATCTCTAATAAAAAATGACTTATGGGTGCCTTATTTTTACAAAAATAGTGATAATTTTTTTGGTTGATATCAAAAAATAAAATGTAAGATAATGATTTTCGTAAATAGTCATACGGTTTATATAACAAGCAAAAACTTCTTGCATCCAGATCTAAAAGTGTATTCAACTCATCTGCTTTTTAGTGCTAAATACTTTCATTGAACTCTGTTTGCAAATTAAGTATCTTGTGTATTTTGAACTCCCTGCATAAACATTATAATAAAGACATGCGATTAAATTCCAATAGTTTATTCCGAAAAAATATGATGTAAAACATTACTAAAACTCTCCCATTATGCTGGGATCTGAAAAATGTGGTTATTAAAGCCATTTTATTATTGCATTTATATCAAATTTTCTTTTTGCACAATACAGTACACATGTCTTTGAACAGAATCTGGAGGGAGAGAAAACAGCGTTTATTTTTAATTTTTACCTGCTTCTTCTCGAAAGTTAACGTTTTTATAGTACCCTAAAGAAAAGCGTTATCTTAATCATGCATTTCGAACTAGAGCAATAACAACTATCATGAGGAATTGTAAATTGCATTTAAATATATAATATACTTCCCATTTCCATGTACAAATGAAAACGTTCTAATGTGTATTTTTGGCTGGGAATTTGGTTTAAATGAATATCATCTTTTTTAACAACACACTTAAATTTGTTTACTTACAGCTTACAGTGTATTCATAAATGTGTAGTTGTGTTTCTCTATTACGAAATATCTGCCTAGATATTATGTTCTATTACAGAAAAAGAACGGTACCTGAGAGATTTTGTGCAACGATTGAGAATCAAACTAAGAACAGTTATAATAAGAATAATTCTAAAGAAATGTTCATACACAAGAGATAAATTACAACGTTAACACTTTGTCATATCGAATACAGTCATTAACATATCACGCACGTATGAAGGTTGGTGTTTAGAAGAGTAAGAAACAGAAAGATGAAGAGAGGAACAGCTAATTCCCTGATGATTAAGTTTTGAAAAGGTGTACACATAAAACATGGATTAGAAAATCGATTAGTATCTACCACGTCTTTAAGAAATAGTATCGTTTATATATCACCTAACAACACTTAAATGTATCAAATAGGAGGATTGTCAACGATACCACTTCAGAATTTACTATAATCAAAAAACGTGTTCCAATCATAAAATCCATATCACATAGTACAAGCTTGTGGAGAGTGTATATTGATAAACAAAAATCGAGTATTATTTTTTTTTAAATTAATATTTTTTTTATATTGCATTTACCAGAAAATTAATTAAATGAAACACATTATTCCACTTGTATCTTACAAACACCTAAATTAGAATAGTAATGAGCTTTTAATTTTTGATGAAGTAAGTATACTTTTCATGAAATGCCTATGTATCAACTAACCCCACCCATTTGCTACCCATGTTTTATCATACATAATGCGAGATTTATAATTATTTGTAAAACTGAGGTTAATCGAACGAATGTTCTATGGGATGTTGGATATATACATATATGTATATATATATATATATATATATATATATATATATATATATGCATATATATGTATATATATGCATATATATGTATATATATATATGTATATATACATATATATATATATGTATATATATATGACTACTTAATTTAATCACATAAATCATTATACGAAAGTATAAATTTATGCGTAAACTTTAAGTATTTACTTCAACAGTGCTTAATACGTAATTAGAGCAAGGTAGTAAGTTATAAAAATATATGGCAATTAAGCAACACAGAATATTCTGCGTTTCATGCGCGCTAGGATTCGTAAGTCTTATATGAGTTGTGGTTGTCTCACGTTTTTATATACACAAATTCTATTGAGTTTTAGTAAGCCAATCAGCTTTCTAGTTTCCACCGAAACTTTCCTAATCAGCCAAAGAGCAGGCACTTACAGGGCAAGGGCCTAGTTTACCTCCGGTTCAGCCCTTCCTTTGTGTGTGCTACTTTAGCGGGAAGCCTTGATATCTAATGCTCTGAACTATTTTTTACCCAGCTGTAGGTAAATGTGTATTTTTTTTATATTATGTTAGTCTATATATATATATATATATATATATATATATATATATATATATATATATATTTATATATATATATATATGTGTGTGTGTGTGTATATATACATATATATATATATATATGATAATTTATGTATATGCATGATTATTTTATTTATTTATTTTCAATTGTCATTGTTAATTTTAAAATTATTTTGTATCGCTATCCTAGAGTAAAGTTTATCCTTTGAACACAGGTGTTCGCTATTTCTCTCCTATACTTTAATATATGTTGGTGTCCTTAAAATATCAGATAGCAAATTTTTCATGAAGGCATAAAATACATGAATCGTTTAGTATTTGTTTGATAGTGTTGTTTTCTTCGGTGTTTTTTTTATTTTGAATAATTTTTTGTGGTCACATTATCAAGTTTTGAAAATCTCTATAGAATGTACGTGTATGAAAACGCGAGACAACCACAACTGCTCGTCTAAGGCTGACAGATCCTAGTGTGGATGATACCCGGAATATTCTGTGAAGCTTAATTTCCATATATATTTTATAACTTACTATATATATATATATATATATATATATATATATATATATATATATATATATATATATATATATATATATATATATATTTCTTATATATATATGTATTTCTTTCTCAGATATATACATATATATATATATATATATATATATATATATATATATATGAGAAAGAAATACTTAATATATTACTATGAGTTCTATTTCTTCGTAAGGCGCAGTCAACTTAGCTTTTATTATTAACAATGGTTAGCTTAAATATATTATTTAGTACTCGCTCTTGTAATTAAAGAGATAGTGAATCGCGTAAATTAGCAACTCTAAATAATATTATTTTGTAATAAACAAGGCCGATAGCCATTCGTCGCGTGCTCTCGTGTAATGAATTAATGCGCGAATGTAGGATTGATATGAACTTCTTAAATATAAACTAAAATGACCTAAAAATGGACTGAAATGACTTTAATAAATAAAAAGTCAATGACTTAGAATGACTTTAATTAACTTAAGGATGAATTGAATGACTTTACGTATGACTTGAATAGTTAAAAAATAACTGGAATCATTTCAAAGCAACTTTAATGATGTGGAGAATGATTTGAATGTCCTTGAGACTAACTGGTTTTAAAGTGTGTGATAATTGTACATTAAATTAATACAGTAAGGGGATCCCCCATTTATATCACAAAATTACAAACATAAGTACAGCATGTAGTAAGAACAGTTAACACACTTCGATCTTGGCCAAAAGGCCAAGAAAAGGGGTATTTATTTGTTCCCCACCGAGCAACTTAGGCAGAATGCCGATTTTTAACGTGAGGAGTACATTGGAAAGTGGGACCAACTCCAATGGGAATAGGGGAGCTCGATATTGACAATTGGTATGAAGGGTTGTTGGATTTATTTGCTTCCCCACTGAGCAAATTAGGCACGAGACCGTTTTTTAATGTGGAGATGGAAGAAGGGGGAGGGAAAGGGGGGAATAGCTCCGAGAGGTGTGAAATGGGAGCTGGATAGAAACTGTTGGTATGAAGGGTTGTCCCTACATTGACTAAGGTCTTATATGTGGTCTTTGCTTGCAGTATGTGCCGGAACAGATACTACACATTGATCTTGGCCAAAAGGCCAAGAAAAGGGGTATTTATTTGTTCCCCACCGAGCAACTTAGGCAGAATGCCGATTTTTAACGTGAGGAGTACATTGGAAAGTGGGACCAACTCCAATGGGAATAGGGGAGCTCGATATTGACAATTGGTATGAAGGGTTGTTGGATTTATTTGCTTCCCCACTGAGCAAATTAGGCACGAGACCGTTTTTTAATGTGGAGATGGAAGAAGGGGGAGGGAAAGGGGGGAATAGCTCCGAGAGGTGTGAAATGGGAGCTGGATAGAAACTGTTGGTATGAAGGGTTGTCCCTACATTGACTAAGGTCTTATATGTGGTCTTTGCTTGCAGTATGTGCCGGAACAGATACTACACATTGATCTTGGCCAAAAGGCCAATAAAAGCTTAAAAAGCTAAGAACAGCATGTATTAGCCACATACCTTTGAGCTTAACCAAAAAGACCAAGCACAAAATTGTTACGGACAGACAGAGAGACCGACCGACAGACCGACTTATAATCGTTTCTACGCGAGTAAAGACCGGTAGACAAATTGCTATTTACAAAATGAATTAATCAGCCATCGCACGAACTTTAAAATAGTTACATTGTTTTTTTGTGCGTGTATGATTCGACATAACCTTCTGTGCATTATTGGCACAAATGTAAACACGCACAATTTAATAAAAGAGGGTTTGTATTAGAGGAATACTACCGCCGCGAAAAATATTATTCATCCCGCCAGATGAATGTTATATCACGTCGTTTGTTTTTTCGATTACTCGACTAATTGCGCATTGACTTAGAAATAAATAGCATATTCTATGTCCGATAGGCATTGCTTTTTTTACATATGCATCATCACTTATCAAGTCCCAGATGTAATTCGCGGATAAAGGTTAAGGGTACACAGTAGTAAATTGGACAGTATAGTAACCGTTAGTAATGGGAATGTGGTAAATGTCTTAACTTAAATGGAACGGCTCATCACGGACTTGTGTACGTTGGATTGAAGACAACAGAATTGTAGTCAGCAGAGAAGCTGGCAATCAGAAGATAGTTCCGCAGGCGTAGAGTCCTAAGAGAGAAACTGTCCTCATGGAATCTACGTTAAGATTTAGGCACAGATAAAAAGGGGGTCTAATGATTGATAATAAAAGATGATGCGCACAGTAACGATCCAATATTACTGCTCCATATAAATCGAGAAAATTCCTCAGTAATGGTGATTAATTTGTTAATAATCAAAAAAAGATCCGAAAATCTCTGATGATCTTGATAGAAATGTATGTGTGTTAATGACGATCCTCGAAAGTTTTTTAACAAGGTCAACTACAAAAAGAAATACGTTTAGGCGTATAAGCTGCTAAAGCTATGACGAAGTGATGTTGATTAAGCACAAAGTAAACAGGATCAGAACTGATTCTATAACGAACACACACGGACATTAACACTCATATACATACACACACATATACATATATATATATATATATATATATATATATATATATATATATATTTATATTTATATCATATTGGTTTCCCTCTTCATATATATATATATATATATATATATATATATATATATTCCTGAAAGTATGAAATACTAGCATATGTAAGAATTTTTAAAATGCTATAATAAATTTTTTCAGACTTTTTACGAACCCGGTTCTTATTGTATAAAACATTTCATTTGAAATGAAAGTTGGTGCCTTAAGCTCGCATACACACATCAATATTTTATAATCATTGGAGTACTATGGACGCAATTTCAACTTTTAAAATATAAATGTACAAATTTTAACAATATTTCTTGCTGTTAAAATTGGGCGTGCTGGTTTGTTCCTTAATAATGGAATCAGAGATGTCTTCATGGTTGGGTTCAAATCTCTAGAGCGGCGATTACAATGACACCCTTTCGTGAAAATTTCAGAAAACAATGAAACAGTAGTGCCTTTAGGTATTAAAAAATAATTATAATGTTAGTAATATCAGCTCATTTAATACCTTTGTTGTTATTGTTTAGTGGTTTATAAGTGTAACAGTGTAAGAAAAAAAACTTGTTCAGAACTCTTTCATTTTATAAAAAGAATTGTCCTCATAATTTTTATGGGATCACATATATAAATGTGAAGTTATTTTTTAAAATTGACGTGAACCCTAGAGTATTTCAATAAAATATCAAATATAAACAAGTACAGTTATAGAGAAATAAAAACCGAGTCAAATGAGGTATAGGTTGTCTAATAAGTTATATTCAATTTAGCTTAAATTTGCCGTTTTTGAAAAAAAATACAAGTGCGGGCTTTCTTTTGCAAAATTTTCGAGGCGTATTTCGGTATTTGTTCCTACTGTGTTAATATGTTTTACACTTTTTCATTCCTTTTTTAAGAAATAAACGCCGATATTTGGAATATACGTATTCCAAATATCGGCGTTTATTTCTTTCAACTGAACGTATATATATATATATATATATATATATATATATATATATATATATATATATATGATTTTTTACACAGTGATCGTCACATATCAAGGCTCGGAAGCCACTCAGGGATAAGGGTTATGGCAAGTACATTACGTTAGTGTGGAGATTTGATGAAGTGTTTACTTAAAGGGGCGGTTCATTAGGAATTTGTAAACGTTGGACTTCAACACATCCAAGTTGTAGTCCGGTGGGGAGCAGGCAGACGGAACAGAGTTCCACAGGCGTGCAGTTCTAAGAAAGAAGCATTGTTCATGGAATCCACGTTTTGATTTAGGCCCAGATAAAGAGTGAGGGGAATTTTTCACAGTGGATTCAGCTAGACGGGTGTTTTTCGTGAAAGATTGGCGAGGGGGATAGAGATTGGAGTTCAGACGAGCACCTGCCATGGAAATAACGACAAAACAAAGATAGACACGCAACGTCTCTTCTGTGGGAGAGAGGTTGCAGGGTAGAGAAAAGGGCACCCCCACTAAGCCACGAAGTTTATTTTGTACTCTGTCAAGGCACGATAGGCTGTTTTTGCAGCTCCTGTCCAGATATGGCAGCAGTATTCCATCCTTGGACGTACTTGTCTTTTATATAGATAGAGAATTGCATCAGTACTGAGATATCTTCTGTAGCGGTAGAAGGATCCCACCATCTTTCCAGCGACCTTGGCAACAGACTTGATGTACGTGTTCCATTTCAGATCAGGAGTAAAGGTCAAACCGAGACGTTTGTCAAAACACGGGGCATCACACAGACGAGAGCCATCCATCCTTATTGATGCTAGATGGGGATCGAAGCGTTGATGATTTAAGGATAGGAGTTTGGTTTTGGATGCATTAAAGGTAACTAGCCGCGTCTTCCCCCACTGAACAACGCGCTCGAGACCAGAGGACAGAGAATCAGAGAGAACTGTGTCATTTACAGCCTTTGATGTGTTGCCGTAGATGGTCGTGTCATCAGCATAGATATCAACGAATGATTAAAGTATGTGTTTAGGGAGGTCATTGATGTTGGTCAGGAACAGAGTTGGGCCCAGGATTGACCCCTGAGGGACTCCAGCATTTATATTGCAGGCCTCCGATTTTTGTCCATCTACCACTATTCTTATGAGCCTATCGGAGAGAAATGATTTAATGATTGAGAAAAAATTTCCAGTTATACCGTAGCTTGAAATCTTGAAATCTTATGCCATACCTTGTCAGAGGCCTTTTATATGTCAAGAGCAATTGCCCTAGAAAGGAAGCCTTTGTCAAGAGATTCACTAATCCCGTGGGATATAACGGGCAACCCATCTGCGGTAGATCTTGCAGAGCGGAACCTATAGTGTTTGTCACTAAGAAGGTTGTTTCTGCTGAGGTGGTTTACTTTTTCTCTATTTTATATGGATTCCAACAACTTACTCATAACATACAGGATACCTATAGGTCTGCACTGAGAGGGAGATGACTTATCACCTGAATTCTTAAATACAGGGCAAACTGATTAGGTCTTCCAAGGAGTCGGAAAGCACTTCTTCTTAAGGCAGCGCTTAAATAGTTTCCTAAGTACGGGAACAATTTTTGGTTTAAGCTTTTTTAACACTATAAGTGGGATTCCATCAGGGCCAGTTGCTTTACTGGAATCAAGGTTCTTGATTAGCTTGGCGACCTCATGCACGGATATTTGTATGTTACCTAGCTTGTTCTGTGTTACAGGAGGAAATATGGGGAGCTGATGGCCTTCGTCGCATATGGTAGAATTAGCTGCAAAGTTATTTGCAAATAGTTTGGCCTTGTCTGACGCTGACGATATGCCCTCTGGTCCATTGATAATGGTTCGGATAGAACGCACACTTCTGTTCAGGATCCTATTTGTTATTTGCCAAAACTGGTGGGAACCAAGCCGTTGATCAGCTACCTTGGATTTAACAGACTGGGCATATAGCTCTCTTGCATTTTTATTACTCTTTTACAGTGGTTGCTGGCAGTCCTGAAAACAGATTTAGTCTCAGTTCATCTATTACTTTGGTAGCTATGGAAAAAGTGATTTCTCTGCGCGATAGCAGCAGCACATTCTGGGGAGAACCATGGCTGGCTGTTAGGTTTTTGTTGGGAATTTTTGGAAGGTATGAATTGGTATATGCCTACAATTAACCATTCGGTCAGATCTGTTACTATAGAGGACACTTCCTTTTTAAACATGGAGTGCAGAGGTAAATCAGATAGGAATGTACGGAAGCTATCCCAGTCAGCTATATAGTATCGGTATAGAGTACGGTGGAGGGGTACGTCTGGGGACTTATTACAATGCCAAAATAGCATAATAATTATTTATTTGACGTGGCGTAAAATACGCTAAAAAAATTATATTTCAATTCTTCTTGATTATGTAATACTTATTAGAATATTCTGGGATGCCGGGGTTGCCCAGGTGTTTGAATGTGTGTGATCAGCAAATAAAAAAAAAAGTTGTATTACTCCCTTACGCAAAGGAAGAAAAGAAAGTGGAGGTGTGGGTAAGAATGTTGTTCTAATAAATATAACGAAAAATAAAGGAAAATTGCGGGCGCCATAAAAAAATAGGAGTAGTAACAGGCTCGAACCCGTAAGGCTCCAGAGGAAAAAAGAGGTTATAACAGGTCTTACCGATTTGCCTACCGTGGTGGTGGTGTCATGGACGATCGTAATAACGCCTTTTAAGCGATATCGTAAACGCGAGGGTTGAATGTCTTGCAAAAAATATTAGAGGACATCATCGATCAGGGTTAAGGCATTGATGTGCCAATTTTTCGATATATGTCGTCCAAATGATTGAGGTTTAAAAAATCTCGTGAAAATTTGTCGCCTCTGTCGAAACTTTTGAGAGACATACAAACATACAGACATACATACATTAACACACACATTTTAACAGACATGTGAGATTTATATTATAGATTATACATTATATAATAAGCATTAAGACATGCACAATGTTTTCTACGGAATTATGCTTAAGAAAAAAAGTAATTAGATCTATATCCCAGTGTCATTATTTATTAGTTATGCGAAATTAAGTTAGTTTCGACGTAAAATGATGTTGGTTTATAAAAGTATGATATTTTGTATTATTTTCTTTCATTTATAATTCATGATATAAACTTATTATTTGACAAATAAACCAGATTATGTTTTCTTCTTCTGAAAGGGTAAATTTGATACATTCATAAAATAGTTTCAGCTAATCTCTCACGAGGAAATTTAGATAAGATTATTTTAGTAACCCTTAATTTATAATTCCGCGTTTTTTATCTTTGTCAAGCTATTGTATTTCATATAATACGCGTTCCTATTGTGTTGTATCCTAATTATTTATGTGGAGTATTTCAACATAAATAACGGTTGCTTATAAAATGCCCATTAACGCATCCATACTGAGTTCGTTATTTCGAAGATGGATCGAACATAACCAATGTGCCTCGAGCAGAAATAAAACATTTGCCCTTATACAGCGTGTCCAATGCAACGTCTGCGCGAATTGCACATAGAGGGGCATCATTTGTGCATGATCCAATTAACTGGAATACAAAATAGATACCAAATATGTAAAAATTGTTCAGAGTTCTCCTAGTAATATGACGGACATACTGTTACACATATAAATGTTATTAATTATAAAGCCGTTATATAATAAAATAAGTTTTGTGAACTGACACTAAATCTGCTAGATAATAGAAACCAAAAAAAAAGAAATATAATTAACTATTAATTTTGTTCGGTGTGTTGCTGATATGATTAACAGAACAGGCAGGAGAAAAATATCAATAGGATGAAATTATCACAAGCCTCATATATTTAAGTAAATTGCTACGAGTATAACGGCATAGGTTTAAAGCGAAT
The DNA here is from genome assembly GCF_053919585.1 of Euprymna scolopes. Taxonomy (NCBI): domain Eukaryota; kingdom Metazoa; phylum Mollusca; class Cephalopoda; order Sepiida; family Sepiolidae; genus Euprymna; species Euprymna scolopes. The sequence goes on along the minus strand of NC_136493.1, from coordinate 119,947,715 downwards.
CGATGAATTCGACTAAACTATCGCGGCAAATGCGATAAAGCAATGCATACAGTATAAATGTATACAATTCGTGAGAATAGATATCAACAGAGAAATGCAAACGATCCATGTCAACTTATATCTGTTACAGATGGGGATAAAAAACCATAAAAGAAAAAAAAGTGGAGCTTAATAAAAGTGCGTATATGATTCTAAATCTTAACATGCAAATAATACTACTAATAAAACAATTATGCATGCAATGGCGGAAATATTTTTAAAGATAGAGATTGGCTTCAAGAGTTCTTGACGGGAAGTAGAAGCAGATATAAACCCAATATATTCACCGACGAATTTTCGAATGAGGAAAAGAAATGCGTTTCAGAGTGGATTCTTTGTATATAAAAACTCCAACAACAATAGATTTACACTATCATGGAATACGTTAACTTACTCTACCAATAAGGAAATGATATAATTATCTTATTAAATATAACCGTAAGCATAAAGAACAAAGTACGATTGATGATCAGCTATATATTTAAATTGATATTCTAGTGGAAAATAGAATGTGAGATTATTTATTTTAATTTCACTAGAGAATCATTGATGGAAAGAAGTATAAATGTCGGTTTTACTTAAATAATAATAAACGTAGGCTCATTTAATATATTAGAGGATATATATATATATATATATATATATATATATATATATATATATAATAAAACAAAATAAAAATTACAATTAAATTTACCAAAATTATTCAAGATGGTAAAATTAAAGTATATTATAAATATTAAGGAATTAATAATTATAATGTTATCTTAACCAAATATAAAAAGTTCGATAAAACCAAATAGGAGATATAGCTTATAATACGAGCAAAAAGATAATAGAACATGTTAAAAACACCTCGAATTGAGTTAAAAACATATTTAATCTGAAAAGGAAACACTAGATAAGTGGATAGTCCTTAATCCGCGGAGTTTCGAAGAAATACTATCCTTCTCATCAGAGGGTAGGAATTAGCGAAATGCGGGATCGGATTTTGCATTCCAAAGTATTTGATGAAACGACAAGGAAGTCAAAGATCTTACTTGATAAAAAAAAGTGAAACAGAGGGAGTATGGTGAGGAAAAAGGTGATTACACGTGAATGGATAGTCTGGTAGAAGATAAATAATCCAGTGACGGTAAAATCCAATTATATAACTTCAAGAAAGTTAATTGAAGTTCTATTTGCACAATAAAATCCAAGGAAATCCCGTAATTAGAAGATGGTCCAAAATAATCCAAAGTATTAAGAAGCATGTAGAAAAACGATAAAGATAAAGAACAATGTTATATATGTATATAAAATGTAAAAGTAATGACTATGTAAGCTCAAAATTGCTATAATAAAATTTGGACTTATGTTTTCTTAATATTTTATAATGTAATAATCCTATATTTTAATTCTTTATTTCTTCTGTGCATGGCCGGTATTTATCTGCATTTTCTACTTTATTCTTTAAACTTTCATATCTATCTAATATATCAATCTATCCACACTTTCATATCTTTTATGTATATTCATTACATTTTACTATAAGCATTTACTTACTTTTTTCTTGCTTTTTCCTGAATTTGCAGATACCGGCCATCCTCTCCCCTTAAATAATTTGTATTTTTATATTCTATTTTTATTCATTTATTTATTTAATGTGTATTTATTATTTATTTTCTATTTAATTATTAATTAGTTTATTTATTTTTCATTTAGTGTCGTCTATCACCTCTTGCTGCCATTTGTTTAAGTGATGAATTGTACATTTAAGTTTACCTATATTTTTTGCCTCATATATATTTTTGCGCGCCTTTAAAATTTCCTGTCTGGGATATTTTGACATTTTTCTCTATTTTATATTTAACTATATCACCATTTAATGTTTTCTCCTCATTTTCTCCCCTGATCTTTCTTATTTATATTTATGTCTCGGAAGTAGAGTAAAAAGCACATGTTATTTTTATTTTATTAATAGTATTGGATGTTTTTCTTTTTTCCCTTTACACATTTTTGTGAATTATACCATGCATTTCTGTCTTTGGATTATTTTGGACCATCTTCCAATTACGGGATTTCCTTGGATTTTACTTGTGCAAATGGAAATTCAATAACCTTTCTTGAAGTTATATATTTGGATTTTACCGTCACTGGATTATTTATCTTCTACCTGACTATCCATTCAGGTGAATCACCTTTTTTTTCACCATATTCCCTCTGCTTAACTTTTTTGTTATCAAGTAAGATCTTTGACTTACTTATTGTTTTATCAAATACTTTTGCATGCAAAATCCGATCCCGTATTTTGCTAATGACTACCCTCTGATGAGAAGGAAAGTATTTCTTTGAAACTCCGCGGATTAAGGACTATCCACTTATCTAGTGTTTCCTTTTCAGATTAAATATGTTTTAACTGATTTGAAAGTGTTTTTAACACGTGTTATCATCTGTTTGCTCGTATATATATGCATATATATATATATACATATATATATATATAATATATATATATATATTTATATACATATATATATATATAGTTTCTACCCTCTTTATTTCATAGACCGACAACCAAGCAAATCAATATCCGTCGATAAAAATTTCAAAATGTTTTAAAGCTGAAAAAATAGAATAATTAAAAAAAATATTTTTTTTTGTATATATAAAACCGTGTTATTGATTTCTCTTACCTTTAATTTGTGAATAAAATTGAACATAAAATCAATATTATTATGTTGAAAAATTACACTTTTTCTTAATATTTTTCTTAGTAATATAATTATTTTAATTACAACAACAAAAAAATAATTCTAAAAAAATATTTTTTAAAGCTTTAAATGATATTAAATTCAAATATTACACGAGATGAAGTTTAAACAATTCTTTTAATAACAGTTTTCAATTATAAAAATATATTTATACCAGAGAATATAAGACTATTGAGAAAAAAAAAGTTGTAAATCACTAATTATATAAATTTATAGAGGTTTATCCTTATGTTTTGCGCTTTTTATTTTAAAAAATGCACGGAGTTCTGCACTCGACATTTTGTATACATAATGTAAAGAAGCCGTTAAAATTAATTTTATTGGATTTCCTCTCGTCTGTGTAATTTGTAAAGATGTTTTTTTGTTACAAAAGGTAAGTCTTATATTTTTTATATTCATAGGAACAAAAAATGTTTTCCATTGACAATTGTAACGCGGAAGCCCATCTATAAAAATTGACACACACACACAAAATTCTGACGTCACTATTATTGAGTAAGATGCTGACGTTTTACACACCGCCGTGGATGTGCCTAAAGTACATGCCAAGCAACATTAATGAGATCATAGGAATTAAATCATTTTCTCATAGCGGCTGACTTAAATGAAAAGGTGCAAATAACATTATGGATTAAACAGACTTATTGTACAGACGAATAGATTATATTGATCAACTTTTTTTATGGCGACTAGCAAAACAATAAAAGGACAACAAATCAGAACTTGAACTTTTCTATCAGAGAAATCAATAAAAAGGAAGGCTGTTGGACCGAACTTAATACTAGTCAAAACGTATAAAGCACTTTATAAAATAGGCATTAATCACCTACCTGTTCTTCGGCATAGCCATATGATACTGTAAAAAAATCAACCGACTCTGCATTTAACAGAAATATTAGCCTGATGACTCATAAAATAATGCTCTTACTAAAAATACTTATGAGGAGACTGCAAATATAAATAACAATCTGAAATATTCGAAGTGCAATTTGGATTTGTCGCAGACAAGTGAACAACAAATGGTATATTCACAATGGAAATGCCGGCAGAAAAATGTATGGCGATACTAAATAAACCGGAGATTTGGTGAACATACGTTAGAATTCAAAGCAACCTCTTCTAGAGAAAAAAACTGACTATAACAATAGATGTAGAGCATAGTGATGAGATATTAATAAGAAAAGGAGTTTGCTAAAAGTGGGGTTTTGCATTAGATTTTTCAACCTTTATATCGAAAAATACTGAGCGTAATTCAGGACATTAAAGGTATAATTTTGGGCTGACACAACCTTAACAGTCTAAAGTATTCAGGTGATACAGTAATAATAGAACGATCCTAAGAGATACTCCAACACATGCTGGGTACTATAATGGAAGCAAGTTAAATAAATTACTTGCTTTTAACTTCGCAAAAAAGGTAAGCAATACAACATCCAAGAACACCAAAGTTTCAACATGCAAACTACAATGTCGCGATGTACCAATTAAACTATTTGGTGAATTATAATATCTGGACTATGTGATCACATTTGATTGAAAATGCACGACTAAAATACAATGTTGTATAACAAAAGTCAATGTCACATTCAAGACCAACATCCTGAACAACAAAATCATTAAAACAGATACCAAATACAGAATACACGTATTGTATGTATGACCTGTTCTATTATACGATTGTGCGTGCTGGACAATTACAAACAGCACGAAGAGGATATTAGAGGAAAGTGAAACTGGTTTTCTGAGGAAAATTTTGAAAATATCATGAACAGAAAAGAAAATAAATACAGACAGAAAGATTGGGCTTGTAAAACACAGAAATGTCTCAAATAAGAACAGGAGGAAAAAGACAAATGAGTCCATGGATCTCTACAGGAAAAAAAACCCGGACTAGAACAGATGAGTTTAACGGGAAAGCTTGTGGGTAGAAGAAGCAGAATACCACAACGAAAAGCATACGTTGACAGTTTGGATAACTAGACGACATCAATAATGTAAAGCAACAAAAAAATCCATGAATGCTCCGAGAGAGAGAGAGAGAGAGAGAGAGAGAGAGAGAGAGAGAGAGAGAGAGAAATATATTAAGGAGAAATAGAGAAAGGGAGAGCAATAGCGGGCAATGCGTTTACCAGGAATAACACCGTTTGCTGATACTGATGATAAAGATGATGATGTATTTCGATGGTCTTATTTTCTCCTAGAAGTAATATACTATTTGGGGAAGAATACTGTACAAGTATCTTACTTATTATTTTACAACATAACGTATCGATGATTTTAGTTGTTGGTTTGTAATTTTCTGTTGTGATTTTTCCAAACTTCACGGGTAAGTTGTGTTCATGTTTATTGGTTGTTGTTTTTCACGACGTTTCGGCCAACTATTCCTCTGGCCTTCGTCAAGTGTAAACCGCGACGGATAGGAACTCCGAATCTCCTAACTGCATTCTCAGCAATCAATGGCATGCGTAGTTGTTGTCGTCTTACCACGTTTTTGGCCAAGTAAACCTCTGGCTGCCTTTGGGTAGGATTGAAACCGTTATCTTCAGAAAATGACCATCTGGAACGTAGAGATTTAACGTATCTATCAACTGCGCCACGGGCCTCGAAGGGCGATAAAGGTTGGGTTTAAATTAAGGAATATATATATATATATATATATATATATATATTTATATATATATACATATATATATATATATATATATATATATATATATATATATATATATATGGGCTTATGCATGTGTATATAGTAATATTTGTTTTTAAAAAATGCATACAAAACTGCTCTGTGTTTTTGGTTGTTTGCAGAATGTACCTTAACGTATTTTGTATTCGAACCCATATTTTGATTTTAGCTTGGGAAACTTTGTGCAAAAGTGTGAAAAAAACGAATTTGCCAAGTAAATGTAGAACTACGTTATTACTTAAAGCAATAGCTATTAGCTCATGTTTTAAGTTTTAGTTTTTCAGCATGCATCTCTTTATATCGCATGTGTTAACAGAAAAGTAAACCGTAATCTAAAAGTTTTGTTGTCGATTCTCGGTGGTGTCACACGAGTCCTTTTTTTTAAACTTTTTTGGGTCCAATATAATAAAATAATATGCAATTTGCATTAATCCAAATATCATAATCATGCTTATTATACGACGAGTTAATGTCGGGCGGCTTGCTAATATATAAATAATGCGTACGCAGATAAAGCATATCAATATGTGAGCTTCATAACTTTTAGTATATGATATTATTATTCTGAATATCATATCTTCAATTCTGCCATCTTGATGTAAACATTCGATTAAATCTAGTTTAAAAATAACCAGTTTCGCTATTTTAAATGAACGGATTGAAATAATTACACCGTATATAAATACACAAAGTAATATTTATGTATTAATTTATTAGTCACACGATGGTGAAACTAGATCTGCAAATTAATCACCGTTCTTCTGTTTGTCCGTTTGTTTGTTCGCACTTTTCTCAGTAATCACGCCTTTGCTATTTTTCATTATAAGCGTAAAATTGTCCCAAATTGTTTGTTTGTTTGATTTTCTAAAAGCCACGCTTTTGATTTTTTTTTAGATTTTGCACGAATTTTAATCATGATGGAGGTAATATTTTGGCAGAACTTAGCATTCGAGATAACTGTGGTTGTCCCCCCTTTAATGGGGCAGGTTAGTGGTAAAATCGACTGAAAATAATTCGACCGTTTATTTGTTCGCAATTATATAATAACCGCTACTATTTTTCTCTCATAAATTTTGCATACACATTTGTCCTGGTTAAAGTAAATTTTTGCCAAAACGAATTTTCAGGCATAACTTTGCTTGCTTCCCTAACGGAATTATCGGTATAAAATTGCAACAAAATCGCTCATCCATTTGTTGGTTTGTACTTTCTCAATAAGTACACCTTTGATTATTTTGTTAGAATTTGCACAAACATTATTCATGGATAAAGTATTTTTCACTCGTAGGGAGGTCACCCGTGTGTTCAGCTTGTTATAAATAAAATACTATAAACAAATGCTCTTTTTTTTCGTTTTAATTTACAGTTTAACATCTTTGCTTACACTCAATACCAACCCTATGTTTGTACAAATTGTGAGTTTTGATTTCTGATTTAAACAATTAAGATTTATATAAGAAAATCAGATTTATAGACGAAGATCAGTCTGGTGTTAAAATACACTTTAGTGGTTCTGATCATTATTGCAAAATAATTTTTAACTTGAACAAGTCACAATTAAATATCAGATATGTCGTGTTTATTACCCTCGGTATTTCGAGTCTGTTAACATTAAAATATGTTTTATACTCTCTAATCTAACAGAATCTATGAAGAAATTCTGCGGCGCTTGGCCTTCGCTTCCTTTCATCTATCAAATCATATTTCATTAGTTATTAAATGAGTAATTAGGACGTAAATGAATTGATTACATTCTTTATGTCCACACTGCATAAATCACAACATTGAGCGAAGTTTCGTATTATTATTTTTTTTTTGTATTTACTGATTGAAATATTTTTGGAAATAAATAACTAAATTCTCGTGATTTATTTTTTAAATATGAAAGTCAATTAGTTTCATCCGAATAATATTTTTGAATTAGCGCCGAAGCTAATAGAAATATTTTTATGGTGCGTAGTATCACACTATATTACTCGAACTATAATATATGTCTCGACTACGAGGGGTGTACATATGTAGGGTCAAGTTCTAAAAGTAAAAGTAATCTGACCTATTATTATTCTATCAAAATCGATCAAATAGGTTTTCATTACATATTTCTGCTTGCTAACTGGCGCATTTATGAAGAAAATGTTTCATAACTTTGTTGCAGATATTTACTGTTGTTAAAGAGTAGTCAGGCAGAAGTAGAACATAATCTGTTATCCATTTATCTATCTGTCTATCAATTACCAGTGCATCTACCTATGTACCTGTTTGTTTATCTATCTATCGGTTGTTGTGTCTATCCATCTCTTTATCTATCTATCTATCTATCTATATGTCTATAGAATTATCTATCTATCTAGTAATGAGTACACAACAGAGATTTGAAGCCATGTTTTTAGAGTTTGCTAAACTTTGTAAAACCCTGCGACTGGACATGTTGCACCGGGAAGTATCCGAAGAGGTGATTGAACTTGACGTGTCGAATTTCACCGTGGAGTTGGATTGGAAACGTTGAATGAACAAGATGTGCTAACACGTGTATACCTATGAGTTGGGGAAAAATCTCAGAATAGAAACGTAGAAGAACAACTCCAAGCCGTCGATCAATCCTCTGTTATAACGAATACCTGGGAGTAAATTAAATACATGCAATTCCATATCGTCTTGGGCCCTATTTGAGTGTTCCTTCTAACAGATTTCAGCTCTCTTTATGAGGCTTGCCAAATTTCCCAGAAGAATAGATAGTACACACCTGTTGTCATGTGTTATATGTTCTGACATGCACGCACAAAAACCTAGATGAATCAGGATCCGGTAAGAGAGATATTAAGACGAGGACAACAATCTGTTTATTGACGTACATATATACGGTCCGTGCATGAAAAAAAAAAGACATGACGTAGTGGCAACTATACATCAAATAAACCACGACATACACATATAGTAAATCCCTCAGGACGCAAACACCTCACATATGCGAACAATTATAAACACATGTACGATTACACTATATACAGACGTATGTTTATGCTGTATAGTATATACACCGTCGTATGATTTCCACCCTATAGAACATACGGTTAATATGGCTGTCGTGACCGTTCTGTAACCCAAATCGAAGATTAAAAGAGAAACTAAAAAAAATGATTACTGAGAGAAAAACATTCAGAACATTTTAGAACCGTCCTAAAAATAAGACAGAATATATATATATATATATATATATATATATATATATATATATATATATATATATATATATATATACAGTCCTGGTCAAAATCATAAGACTACTTAAGCAAGTAACCGTTTACGCATATTATTGAATTTTTAACCAAACAAATGGTTGAAACCATTGACAAATGGAAAATATGATGGAAAAAATGAAATAATAATGTCATAACTAACTTTATTTAATATATTGAAATATGTAGATAAGAAAACCGCCAAAAACATATTTTTTTTAAATTAGAAAGTAAGTAAAAAAACGTAATATATAGGCAACTGCATTCAACGCACGGTCATTTATCGGTAGCCAACTTAGCAGATTATTTATGTGAACATCTATGGATAAAAAAAACACTATATTATTACCGCATATTCTCTATATTGAAACGTAAGGAAAGTAATTTTTATTAAGTTTTTTATATCAAAGATTGTTGTATTGAGTAATCCAACAAATTATTACTGTTAAAAATAAGGATCAAGCAATAAGAATCGATTTGAAAAATACATACTCTCAGTGGATATAATTTAAAACATCACTATGAATAATATATATGATATCATAATTGATGATTGACAAAATTAAATGTGGTGTTCTCTATTCTGATATCCATATTTCTTGCAGATATGCAGAGCGGACTTTGTGACAAAATATTTCTTCACAAATTCATGTATTTTTTGCATGCTTCGAGTCCATGAATCTCGAACAAAATTGAATTCTAAAGGAACGTTTTTGAAAAAATAAAGTAATTTTATATTTATCCGTACTGCATAATACTAAATTAATTAAAATTTACACGAAATGAATTATTTGGAATAAGGGAACACTCATAAAATTTAAAAATACTTCATAGACTATTAAAATCTTCATATTTTACATATAACTTAAATCAAATAAGTTCAAAATTTATGAATTTTTATATCCTTGATTATTAAATTATTCTATTTTTTATTCTGTATGTCTGGTTGAGGGTTTCAATATATTAACTTATCAACATAATTGTATTATAAAATTGGACTAACAATTCTATCTGAATATATACAAATGAAATTAATTTTTACAACATCCACAAATTAACAAACCCCAAGTATGTCCCCATTTTTTTGTCTTCACTCAGCACAAATTTAACGAGAAATGTTATATTCGTCTGTCATGCGTAACACACACTTTTATGCCGAGTAAGGTTCACTTTAACACTCAATAACATACAAATTATTCTTTAAAGATGCAATGCAGAGTTAATAATTACACAACAGTGTCAGTTATATAAATAATACATTGTGAGGACTAAGATATTCAAGTTTAAGTCGCAAATATTAACACTCAAGTAGTATACTTAGTTGATTTATATAGTTCTAATATCCTACATTACAGAAAACATGTCTTAATCTATAATATAAAGCTGAACGGATGTGTGTGCGTGTGTGCGTGTGTGCGTGTGTGCGTGTGTGTGTGTGTGTGTTTTTCTGGTCACCAATAGGCGCTTATATGGTTGACTATTTAAAACAAACGTATTACATAGATTGATAGAAGATGTATCGAGGATCAGGAATGAGTATGTTTGATCTGGAAGAACGGTGATTCATAACAATTGTGGGGTCTTCGTTCGTGGCTGGCCCCCAAAGTATGGAAATAAAAAAAGAAAAAAAACGTTTACAAGGGTTTTTGATATAGATGTGCATAAAAATACTTTGATAAGTATGTTTCAACTTAAATAAGGATGGTATAATAAAATTGTCGAGTGTTCGTTCGCGCCTGACCTCCATAGAATAAAAATATCTCACAAAATTTAATAAGGTTTTTTAACCTGGGTTACGGTCCTCAATAAAACCTTAACCTTTATCTTAATTCACGTTAGCTTTTTTTGTAGTTGAATCGAATTGTGTCGAATAAATTCACCTCATAAATTCACGTTCCTATTAAAGTGAAAGTAAAAAAAAGTCGGAATTTCGACAATTCTCGACACAAATTTTGCATAACATTTTTTCCATTCTCCACTTGTACATGGCAGTCTTCGAAAATATATAAAGACATAAATAATAAAAAATAAGAACGTTACTTGTTATCGTGTCAAAAGAAGGAAAAAATCCTGCTCACGTGATTGCATGTATTTTTAAAAACATTTACATAACCTTTTTATTTTTATTTATATTTATATATGGTTAAGCTCTTTTTGTCAGGGTACTGGAAGGAATTCAGTCGATTACAAGCCTTGCTACGCGTTCATTACATTAAAATAGTACAACCCTGAATCCGACGGGTCAATACTACACCGTCCAATACTGTAAAACTGGAACGAAGCTGTTCTGCTTGAAAAGGGCGTCATTTTGTTTTTATTAATATTTATATCGATCCTTTGTTTAAAAAAAAAAAGTAATTCCGTATTTACTTTTTTAATATCCCATTTTGCTGTTTCGGATTATTTTTCTAAAGTTAGTAAAGCTTCATTATTTTTCAAAACTGTTTTGCTTCTTTTTTTCGATATTTCGTCGTTATTATTTAGTAAGAGTCTTTAGCAGTAACGCCAACAAACATTTACCCCAAAAATAAATATACAAGAAATAAATATTGCCATAGCCAATAAAAGTTCAGTTCTATATTTTTTGTTTTGAAATAGTTTTAATGCTCTTTACTTGAAATGATTTAAGCGAACTGAAATTAAAACGAAATTTGAGGAGATGACTACTTAAATGAATATTTATATTAAGTACACATGCCATAATCGAATATTCCTCAAGCACAAAATAACGAAAAACATTAAATGTGTTTATAAATATTCCTTACTTGGACGGAATTCTCTTAAATTGTTAACACAGAATGCAAAGGTGCCTCTCCTTCAAATTGAAAACAGGGCTCTTCATTTCAAAGTTGTTGCCATTTTGATTTTTTAAAACCGGTTCGTGAATTTTTTTTTCCAAACTAATTAACAATGCCAACCAATGAAATTTTCTCCCGTAAAAGTAACTTTTATTGATTATAGTAACATTTATTTATTGCATATTTATATTGTTATATATATATAACAGTTTCTCTCTGTAAGGAAACATCGTTTTGTTGCTCACTCTTGGGTATGAATGGAAACAAAGTTGATATAAAAATATATCTTCGCGAAAATTATCTTTACTTTCATCATATTTTGCTCAGGGTAAATTTTTGAGTATCAAGACCTATTTCTTTACAAGCCCCTTCTTTTCACAACCGCCCATATTTTCATCAATCACAGTCCATTTTCTGTGGGCTGTTTTTGAACCCAGTCAACGACAGGTACTTCTGCTAGTAAAATATTATATATATACATATATATATATATATATATATATATATATATATATATATATATATATACGTAATTATCTTGTATTTGTGGCGAGGCAATATAAGGCATGTCCAGACTTAGTCATAAGGAAAACAATTATACCAGTATATATATATATATATATATATATATATATATATATATATATATATAAAGCTACATTATTTATTTAAAACAAAAAGATGCAAAGAAAAGTTCATACATTGTTTAAATCGTGTGGTGATCCTGTAAGACGGGTGATTGTTGCTTGTACGTGTTGAACTCTATGGAGGTTGTAGTTCATATTTTACACGAGCGATGTATAGCTTGATTATAACAAGATTGGATTGTTCATATTGTATTAGCTCCAGGTGTAAGCATCTTAAAGGTTACAATGTTCATACAAAAAAATATGTAAGCCTTAGCTCACACGATGATGCATTTTTATGGTGCACGCACATGTTTACGTGTGCACTTCCTGGTGCCAATGAATAAGAGAGACAAAAGAAGGGGCACGAAGGCTATGTCATACGTCACAGGAAATGCACACCTATCAAAGTGATGTGATGATTGCATATGCTCCATTACATGCATGTGTTGGTGTGCTACTGCTCACAGCTTGTTTTGTGTCTGTGCATTTAATCTAGACAAAGCGAATTGGTATGTATAAACGGCTCACTACAATACCTTCAGGTAGCTAGAAGCTAAAATAAAAGAAAAATTGAAAAGAGTGTATAGATGCATGTTGACCAAATGTATCAGAATGAAGAGGAAAGAGAAAAATGTTTAAGAGGTGTCGAAGTCTGCGTATTTGCGTGGAAATACAACATGACGATCACTTCGAGTCGTGCGTGTTGCATGTGTAGGTGAAAGTTCAGGGTCCGGGGAGTGTATTTCTGGTTCATGACGTGGTGTCGAAGCAGCAGGTGTAATGGTGACGTCTACATCTAGTGTGATGTTCTGGTCAGGGGTGTGTATCATTATTAATTCTGAATCTTAAAAAAGGGCAGAAGGACAATTAAAATCATACGTAGTTTCCAAGAAGGCGGGTTTAACGTGGGCCATTGCGATCGTGTCACGCTTACCATTGCGGTTCATTACAAAATATTCTCAGAATGTTTTAAAACGAAATATGGTATGCCGTAGAAAGTCTGGAGATGTCTTTCTATCGAGTTAATGCGGAAGAAGACATGCTTGCATGAATGGAGATCAGGTGGGTAGTATGATTTGAAAGTGACAGAGCGCAATGGAGTCTACATCACTCCAGACATTACGAATTTTAAACTATCAGCATAACTGGAGGTACTGGAAATTATGGACCTGTCGACTGTGATAAATTCCCCAGGAAGGCGAAGAGTAGCTCAAATAACCATCTCTGCTGGTGTTGCGTTCAAGTCTTCTTTAATAATGGACCGGAGACCTAGAATAACGAGCGATAAATATTAACTCCAGTGATGCGGTGCGAGTTGATCCGCTAGTGCAGCTTTTAATCGACGATGAAAGCGCTCTAGCATTCCGTTAGCAGCAGGATGATAGGCGGTTGTTGCAATGTGGGAAATTCCGAAAAACTTACAAAATTCTCGGGAGGTGTGTGATGTAAACTAGTAACTTCTGTTGGTGGTAACCGAGGTGGGTACACCAAAGTTAGAGATCCAGTTTTCTACAAATGCACGGGGGACGACTTCAAAAGCGAGGGATTAGGCGCCGTATGTTTTGATGGAACTGCCGTTCGCAGCGTGTAGTTAAAATGGGGTTGCTGTTGTATCATTATATCGTGTAAGAAGAATTGCACTAACATCGTCGCCGGTATTCACGAGGAACATTCTACGAGCGAGTATGTCGCAAATATATAGTAGGCGACTCGGCTGGGGAGATGTGCTGGAACATGGCGCAATCCCACAGGTCTAATGTTTAATGTTCAGTTTCCTTGTAGGTGCAGGGTTGCTAGCATTTGCGTGCGTCGTTCCTTAAACGACGGTGATAGTAGTAACTCCAGGTAGATATGCATCTTTGCGATGCGCGTCTGTCTCTAGAATTTCGACTGTGGTTAGGCCGTGACCGTCTGTCCACTAGAAGTGCTAGAATTGCTTTGGTCAAAAATAATTCCGGGCTGGAATTTGATGCGAACGCTGTAACGGCAGGTTATGTCGCCACAGTGGTTACAACTGATGCGTGGTGTTAATTGTAGAGGACACGGTTG
>NC_136493.1:119886022-119928522 GCF_053919585.1 Euprymna scolopes | reverse complement strand
TCGAGGATGAATGTTTAGATGTGCCAAGAAGATGAGTCAAAGTCTTTCAAAAGACTGATTACACAGGATGAAACCTGGGTCAATCACTATGGTCCTGAGGCAAAAACCCAGCCAATGCAGTGGAAGCACTTGAACTCACCACCTCCAAAGGAGGCAAGGGTGCACCCCTGCGACGTCAAGGTAATGCTCACAGTCTTCTGGGACCAGGACGGAGTACTGATGACAGATTTCCTGAAAAGGTACCACAATAACAGCAGTCTATTATGCTTCATTTTTTAGGAATCAAAGGGAAGCTATTAAAATCAAGAGGCGGGGCAAGATCAGCAAAGTTACCCTCCTCATGCAGGACAACGCTGTGGTCAACAACTCACATGCCGCCAGATCAGAAGCACGGGTGTGTAGTTATGAAATCCTCCCCATCCTCCGTACTGTCCTGACCTTTCATCCTCTTACGTTCACCTCTTCCCAGCCATGAATGTGGAATGAAAGAGTGGATAATGTCAGTGGAGGGGTGCCAGGAAAGCGGAAGGGAACCAGGGTGAAAACTGGGAGGGGGCGCTTGGTATGCCGGTAATGTTTTAGTTTTGGAGCTTAAGAACATTAGGTGTTTGTAGGGGGATCTGGGAAGTTCATCTCTGGTGTGGCTGAGGGCATAGGGATACATGGGGGAGGGAGATTAGTGGCGTAGGAAGAGGAGGTTACTTTAAAATTCGAGTCCTAATATTGACGTTGTTGGCGTCTAGTTGGTGAGATGATTTCTTGATAAGTATGTATTGACCTGTTTGGTGCTCGCTTAGGTTATGAGGCGGGGGGCTATGATAAGGTTTATTTATTTGATTTTTAATTGTTAAGCGCTTGGAGAGGGTTAGCCTGCGGCCGTACCCGCGAGCACACACATGCGTACATACACACGTACACACCTAAAGAAACGTTCACATGGACACACACATCTCCGCCATGGCATGTAAACACATGCACATATGCATACATACATGCATATACAGCCGCGCTGCTCCCGTTTACCCCAGATTTTGTCTTAAAGTTGTAAAATTGAGTACGTGCACGTAACCATGGGTGCACACACACACAGACACACACACTTCGACACCCATACGCCCATGCAGGCGTATACATGGGCCTACATGCGTATATTGATTCAGACCTACTTGCATCCCACGCATATATGTAAGCACATGCGCACATACAGATATCTATATTCGTGAACACATACCATGACATATACACAGCTGCATCCTCCTACATGCGCAGGTGGACAGCAGGTAGCGGGCACATATATTCTCATATGTACACACATATACGCAGGTACGTACCCATATGAATCGATACCCCCACGTACACACGGATACACACATGGATGCACCTGAATATACACACAAACACATACCCAGATATACTGACGGTTATTGGTATTCGTCTAGAGAGATATAAATCTAAGTTCATTCGTGGGTATATAGACGTAATATTTTCTTTAAATGTAGACATGATTATACATAGATATGAGCATAAACTCATCCCCAGGCTCATATGCGTAATATTTTCATTAGTGGAGGTGTTTAATGGTTTGATGTAGGTGCAAATGTGAGCGCCGACGTAGTTGTATCACAGTGCATCTATGCCGCTAGACAAGCACTCATTCCTGGCGAGGGAGTTTACCTAGAATCATCTAATTGAGTATCCGGCATATGGAATTGGTGCAAGTAAACGTTCTCATAAAATGGCCATATTATATAATCACTAATCATCCGTTTTTTACATTTTTATGGGTTCTGAATTAACGCTAACAAAGCAACGGGTAAAACTATTTGTCAAAAGTGCTCTACCCAAGAAAACTTTATAAACCAGGGCTTCTTCAGTCTTTGACAGACTATGGAGACCAACTAAGGGGTGCCTGCATTGAGGATGCTTGGGTTGTAAATGACGCATTTTTATTTTAAATCTCCCGTCTCTGTAGTTTTACTCTTTGGAATTGTCCATGTATAAGTCGGTATTTTCAACCTACCGGGTAGGTTTCGCGTACCATAATAGTTATATCACTGTATTACTTAAACAAGTGTAAATATATGTGTGCAAGTCTTACCACATGAAGTTGGAACCACATAAGATAAGCACTGAGAATACATAAAATAAGTGCTAAGAAATAGTTCATTCGTATAGTATTCATTATATTATACATCTCAGATAAACTTTGCACATGTTTATTTAACACGTCTTGAATCATCTTTTATCTGTTATATTTATTTAATAGTTTTCATTGTTTTATATTGTTATCTCAATATTTCCTATTTTAGTGTTTTTAATGACATTTTTCGATCAACAAATTAAATAAAGTTTTATTTATTTTGTTTGTTTATTTCCTCTAATAAAATTTTATTATGTTATTGTTTTAAACTTACATTTATGTAATCTCGGTATTGTTGTTTTTACTGTTCTTCCTGTTTTCAATTGGATCTATACAAAGTTTTTCATTAATTTTACATTATTCCTCATCGATTAATTTTTATTCATTTTTGTCTAATTAGCAATGTTGTATAGTTATTATTATTATTATTATTATTATTTTTGTTATTCTTGTTGTTGGTGTTATTGTTATTTGTTATTGTTATTTGTTAGGAAGTCTTATTAAAAGTGTATCTTAGAGTCTTATTAAGAGAGATGTTGCGTTCTGTGTTCGTGTTATGAAGAGATTCATATATATAAAATGTTCAAACTTAGAAGTGTTAGTGAGGAGGTAGTGTTGAGGCAGTCTTAGTGTTCGCATTGTAGATATGAGATGTCGAGACATTGTGTATGTAAATACATTTTAAAACACATGATATATAAGACCTATAATGACAATTTCACTTTACATTTTTGGTAGAATTACAACACAAAGACGACGTTTATAAAAACACATGATGGGGGTATTTCCTCTCCGATCGGCCGTGGTTTTCTTAGTCAGGAATTCAAAGTTTTACATTCTATGTTTCAAAGGTGACCGTCTCGCTTCCAGACGTTCGACTCTTATCTCGGGACTTCATACTGTCTTCTCTAATCCTTCGACTCTTTCTCAGACTCTCCCTGCTTAACACTAAAGTTTCTAACTATACAGAGAACTTCCCATTTTCCATGACGTCATATACATGTAAAAACATGTGTCTTATTTCACGTGTTCTGGAAATGCGTGTCCTAAACTTTTTCTTTTGTTTACAAAAGGAACTTTAACATACATTTCCAGGATCCTATATTTCCAATATGTTAAAATCATGTTTATTAAATTATCTCATAGTTGATTTCTTGAAGTGAATTTCATAACAGAATTGACAATGCGCATTCTTTTCTTAAAACTATTTATCTCTAAGCTAAAAAATGGGTTGTTTTTACATTCCATTGGCTTATTCTCTCTCATAATCTATTTCTAAAACTAAATTACGAGGTTCGAATTTCGTCTATTCTATTTCATTATCATTGTAACTAAATCTCTCTATTTTTATACTTACATGAAAAGGGGACAGCCTTTATCATGTGTACAGTAACATTTTATTTTGTCACATTTATCAACTTTACCTAATATTTAATAAACTTTTACACTTAATTTTCCTTTATTGCTTATTCAATGAGTACATTCATTTTTTAATCCACCATTTTGCAGAATAAACATTTTTTGCATTTATTTCTATTTTCTTATTTACAATTTTTCCATTATGTTTTTATTCATATTACAGTATAATAGTTCGTATATTCGAAATATCAATTTGTATGATTAAATAATTACACGTGTTCATATTTCTATATTGTATATAGTCCTCATATTTATCGTTTTATACCTGTATCGGCTTTGCTAATTTTACCTTCATAGTTTAGGTATATAACCATTACATTCGGAAAATACTGAACGACGTTGTAATACTTGTATTTAGTTTTTAAAGTGAGATGTATTAAATATTTTGGATGTTGAGGTCATATTATTCGAATAATCCTGAAGTGTTATTTTTAGTTCACAACTTATCATAGCTGCTATTTTTTTATCATGTAAGGATTTGGACGTGTTAGCTACCAAGTGCTCGATACAGTAATTATTGGTAATGATACACATTAAACAGAATTCTATTTTCAAACAGTGAATTGTTTACATGCGGCTTTTCCTGAACACTGCTATATTAAGCCGAGCAGTAATCACTCGCTATTGTGTTCCACAGACATTTTAACTAAACAAAAAAGCCACTGCAAGACAACATTTTAGATATTAACCAGAATATAGTTCATTATTCATTATGTGAGGGATTGGCGATTATAACATTACATTATCATTTCAAGTATGACGTAGATGTTAATGTGCTCAAACTTGACTTTACATACATTAGCTGACTTCTAACATTCACGTAATAGAATGATAGGAGAATAAGAAAACGATAGGTGCTGCTATTTCTCGTTGTCTATGAATAAGAATGCATATAACTATTTATTGTAAATAGAGTTAATATTATTCATGTGAAGTAAGGCGGACTACATTTTTTTTCCTCAAATTTTTGTGGGATCGATACATATTATACGACTCATTTATCTCCATAATTTAATGTCAATGGAAATGTTGGCATAATTCCACAGTATTATGTGCACTAAATGAGTCGGTTAAAAATAGTAAATGTATCGAGGCCTTCATCTCAAAAAGCAATAGAATTTGGAATATTTACTGAGACATTTGTTTTTGTAGTCGTTTTATGAACGGCATATTTGTATTTGTATAATTATTGTATGCTATTTGTAATGCAAAGAGAGTGATAAAAACATCGTGTTCAAGTTGTAGCTTTTTTCCAGCAGTAAAATCTATATATTACAGTATTAAATTAAAATATTTTAAACGATTCTTTGTATTCACATGTCTGTCATATTATTATTAAAAGAAATCGAATTAATAAAGTGTTTATGCATCAAGAATACAACGGCTTTTTGTGTCCCATTACAAATAATCGAGAACTAAGGATTCATTGGGTAAAGGGTGAAATTCACGTCTAATATATATTGGTGTAAGGTTACACTTGTACATATAAAAAGGGAAAGCTGCAGTAAGTAAATTACATTTGAATTACCTTTGCAGCACATTGAAAACGAAGGAGAGGAATGGTCTCGGCTAAAAAGAAGCTTCAGTAGAGAAAATATGTGAAATATTAGTAGACATCGAGAGAATTTAAGATGAATAGAATATTTCATAGAAATATGTTTTACACATAATAAATTATCTCAGACAAGTAACTTTACACAGATACAATGATATACTAATCTGTAACTAGTAATTAAATAAACCTTATTAAGTAATGGAATTTTAAGTTATTTAATTTATAAAACAATCTACCAAGTTACGAATAAAACTAAAGTAAAGGTGTCGTTGTTATGTGGAACACAGGCCACGTCTATACAAGGTATATATTTTCTTTTACGCTTTACATATGTCGTACTATGTTATAAGAATTTTGCAGTTTTCTATCCACTTAAATCAATTATAATATTGCATTCCAGATATTGCATGATAAAACAGATTTCCCCTTTTCAATATAGAGTTTTCTGAGGTTATTTTATATTTGTATATTTAGAATCATGGGCACTGTTTAAACTAGTGTATTCTTTAATTCAAACGAAGGGCGAATTGAGGAGCCAATATATTCTAAGTAGCAGAGAATACAATGGATGCAATAGCAATTGTGAAGAAGAAAAATACATGGATGTAATAGGTGTTTTGTGTTTCCATATCCGAATGAGTTACATGGTAAAAATATATCGCTCTAATTTACTTATTTTTCATTACAAGAAAACGTTCCTCGCATATGTGTAATACCACTTAGTTAGCCCCTTTACTACTCATGAAAAATGAAGTTTTAAGTAACCTTAGACAAGTTGAAGGACTACAATATAGATATTACAAGATTTTGCTCCATCGTATATATAAGGATTAATAATTTGTTTCACACAAACACACACACACCCACACACGCACACACACATACATATATATGGGTGTGTGGGTGTGTGTGTATGTGTGTGTAGGGAAATATAAATGCATACAAAAACACTCACATTCACAGAAGCACACACGTACATAGACGTAGCCAGACAGATGGTACACTTACATATATTGATCGCTTTTTATAGACGGATTTCTCGTTTACAGTATCGAAAAATTAATTACCTTTTTCTAATACTACGCTTTATCTATGTTTCTGGATCAGAAAAAAAATACTTGTTACTATCATTTAATGTAGACGTTTTAAAAAAATGAAAAAAAACAAAAAGCATTGCTTTATAGTACGATTCACATCAAAGCCTTCTTCATCAGATATTATAAAATTAAGTGATTTATTTTTTTTTATAAAACTCAGATAATTAATTCGATATCCCCTGTAGAAATAACCTCTTATGAATGAAAATCCATTACATTCTATTAAAGGTTTTGTGTCAAATTTTTGAGTTTTATTATTTCTTGATAAAACATTTCAATATTTTTCTGCGCGAAGGATTTAGGAGTATATTTGATTATTGTATATATAATGATCGTGTGGCAAATTTTGTAATATATAGGTATGTATGTATGTATATATAAATATATATATATGTATATATATATATATATATATATATATATATATATATATATATACTTGCCTAATGATATCTAATATGATTGAAACGGTCTGCGCATCAAAGGAAGATATGACTGTATTTATATTTAAAAATAATTAAAATATAACTCGCTGTCTTCTGATAAACACACAATCATAACTCCTTTTTGAAATTCAATTATTTTCCGTTTTTGGATATCTTCCCACCGAAAACCTATATAAAGTGTTTAATACGAAGGTGGAGCTTGTTAGTAAGTTAAAAATATATATGACGATTAAGCTACACTGAATATATCGCGTTTCATCCACTCTAGGACTCTTCAGGCTTATGCGTAATTATTTGTTTCAGCTGTCTGGTCAGGTGTGTAATGGAGTCTGTTAAATGTTGAGCAGTGATCCGGTTTTGTATTTGAAAGGACACACACAACAGGATACTTTGGATGAAATGAAAGAAACTCATGGTGATAATGCCCCGTCATATGACCTTGTAAAATGCTTGCATCGTGAATTCAAACCTGGCCGGAAGTCTGTGGAAACAGCTACCAGACCTGGTCGTTCTCCTGCTGCATTGTTGAGGCCGTAAAGTTTAGGCTGCCATTTTTAAAGATCGGTGCATTAGCATTCGCCAAATGGGCCAAGATGTCAAGATCAGTGCAGGGTCTGTGGAAACAATCATTCATGACCATTTGCATATGCAGAAGATATCTGCCAGACAGATTCCCAGATTTGTCACACCATTCCAGAAGGGAGAACGCGTTGAGTGTTCGAGGATGAATGTTTAGATATGCCAAGAAGATAAGTCCAAGTTTTTCAAAAGACCAATTACACAGGATAAAACCTGGGCCTATCATTATGATCCAGAGACGCAAGCTCAGCCATGTCAGTGGAAGCACTTGGACTCCCCACCTACACGGCGGTGTAGTGATAACAGATTTCCTGTGTTAAATGTACGTTGATTTCGCGAGGCCTGAATTCTTTGCGAAATATGATCTTAAATCCAACCTCTCTCCGCAAATAAATAAATAAAACAGCCCTGTTCACGGTTGAATAATAAAATATTTTGCCAATTTATCGACATTTGTCGTATCAGAAATCCATTGTTTTACGTTATAATGTGGTACCGGTTCGATACGTCTTTCGGGGGCATTTGGGAGACAAATACACAGAGATACTACACACACGAACGCACATTATGCCTTTTATATTTTAGACGAGCATGACCACCAGAAATATATATATATATATATACATATATATATATATATATATATATATATATCCGAATACAATGAAAAGATTCAATATAACAATTTTGCTCCACCTGTAGGCCGCCTTAAATCTGTAATCACACAGAATATGACTCGAAAGAAACCAGTTCAAATAACAAGATATACTGCTATCAATAGGAATGGTCCACTCCACAAATATAATCCGAACCCATATGCAAATCGTAATACTTCTAACCCACCCTGTCGCACTAGGATAAAGAAAAATATTTGGTTTAATCCTCCATTTAGCGTAAATGTTAAAACCACAATACCTAAAGAATTCTTCAATATTGTAAAAACTCTTTCAAATACCCACACAGATATAGTTAAATTTTTGATAAAAATTCAATAAGAATGTATTATTCTACTATGCCTAATTTTGCACAAAGAATCTTAGCATCTAATAAACATACAATTAAACAGCCCAAAAAAAACTTTTCCCAATCCAACCCAAAAGCAACTACAATTGTATTAACAAACATCTTTGCCCACTCAATAGTGATTGCATCCATAAATATGTAATATATTCATGCACAATTACAAAGCGCCCACGCAATTCTCCCATAATAGACAATAATATTTTGTCACCAAATTATCCTTCCTCTGACCCTCCCTCTGATATAATCATTAATCAAACCAGCGAATCAACCAGCTCCTCTATTTTTCATCATACAACCAGCTATAATAATAATAATAATAATAATAATAATAATAATAATAATAATAATAATAATAATAATAATAATAATAATAACATTAATAATAATAATAATAATAATAATAATACAAATATTTTCATAGCATCCATCCTAATACTGACAACACTAATTATCCCCTCCAAAACAATCCTACTACAATCATTGCCCTACACTCTGTTCATCAAAATGAACAAAATTTAAATTCTCTTCCCATTATAAATAAACACATTAATAGTAATTCTCGTCCCCGAGCTATTAATAAAACATATACATATATCGGTGCTACTTCAACTTTAATAATGAAAAGAATTTCAAACAACACTTCTTCTTTCAATAACAAAAATTCAGATAATAACCAGGGAACTTCTCTAACTACAGTGATTAAAAAGCTTAAGTATGCCAATACCAACTGTTCAATTAAATTGACCATCTTAAACAAAGTACAGTCTTACACTCCAGGATATAAGTCTTGTCACCTCTGTACATCTGCAGCTATAACTATTATAACCTCCCCCAAAGTAGTAATATAATAAATTCTAAAAACGAACTGATCTCCTGTTGCAAACATATGTCCAAATTTAAATATGGTAAATTTGAAATTAAATTTAAGTTAACCCTTCAAATATATATATTTTCCCATATTTTTTATCTTACCTTGTAAGCTTTTTATATTTTTAATTTTATTTGTTTTTCTTAATTACTTTGGCCTGTTTCCCATCTGCTGTATCCGTTTTATGGTATTAGTATACCTATTAATTAACTATATACATCGGTCTACTCATTTTTATTCTATGTATTTGTTTACTTATATTTTACTATATGCATTTACATACACATTTATTTACCTTATTCCGAATTTTGTAGATACCGCCATTCAATCCCCTTAAATTGTATGTATGTATGTATGTATGTATGTATGTATGGATTTTTATGTTGTATATTTGTTGGATGTGTGTGTTTATGTATGCATACGTTTGTGTGTGTGTTTGCATATATATATATGTACATATGTGTGTGTTATTGTATATGCATGCACATATGTATATATGTATATGCGTGTGTGTATGTATGCAAATATATGTGTGCAGTCGTGTGTCTGTATGTATGTATGTATATGTATGTATGTGTATATGTAATAATATATGTATGTGTGTATATATGAATAGATAGGTTTAAAAAATTTGTTAACTTTTTAATTTTTAATTTTTAATTTATTTATTTATATTTTATTTATTTATTTTTTTATATTTTATTTATTTATTGTTTTATTTTTTATTTACTTATTCAATTTTTTACCCTTTTTAATAAAATAGACGTTCCATTTCATAAACTTAGCCATTTACCTGTTTCTCTGACTCGTGTTTCTTAATTTTATTCTGGGACATTCACGTGCGTATTTAAGTTGACCTAATTATTAACGCTAACTTTCGCGCTTTTTGTCTGGGTCATTTTGACCTTACTGTTTAAATTTAAACTTTCACCGTTTTTTTTAAACCTAAATTTACTTAATTCTTCCGGCTTGACAGACGTGTTTAAAATATTCTCTCCAGACTATCCATGCATGTGGAATCTTTTTACCATGTTTTCTTTTACCTCCTATTTCCCTTATCTCACCCTTTTTTGTACCAAGTAGGATCGGTGATTTACTTGTGGTTCTATTAACAACTTTTACATGCAAAATCCGATCCCGCAATTTGCTAATTACTGTCTTCTGATGGAAGGAGAGTATTTCTTCCAAACTCCGCGGATTAAAGACTATCCACTTATCTTGTCTTTCCTCTTTAAAATTAAATATGTTTATAACTCTGTATCAAGATGTTTGTTAACATGTTTTACTAATAATTTGTTCATATATATATATATATATATATATATATATATATACTCACTCGCAGGCCGCCTATGAAAACAATGGAAATAGCATTCCGATAAAACAGGAAAATAAAATGTGGCAAACACAGTCATGTGATCAGCAATGATGCCTCTTTATTTCGAGATTTCCTCTGGATGAATGAGATTGAGAAAACAACAAAAAACAACACCAGTACAAAATATTTGAAAATGTGTCATGTGCACAGTGTGACACTGTTTTATTTCAAAAAAGAGAAGAGCTTGTGCTGTTAAAGATGGGGAGATGTGTAATAACGTCATATAGTCGTTAATATGTTTTTAAAATATATGAACGAAGTTCATATTCTTCTGGATATATATATATATATATATATATATATATATATATATATATATTCATATATATATATATATATATCTGTAAAAATTTGAATATAGT
Organism: Euprymna scolopes; assembly: GCF_053919585.1. Lineage (NCBI taxonomy): Eukaryota > Metazoa > Mollusca > Cephalopoda > Sepiida > Sepiolidae > Euprymna > Euprymna scolopes. The sequence goes on along the minus strand of NC_136493.1, from coordinate 119,917,655 downwards.
TTTGTAGCAGAAATGAAATGAATGGGTTTTTGTTTTGTAATTTATCGATTGAGATTGTATGTATTAATTATTACAGACGGTGTTTCTATTGCGTGAGAAAGTTAACCGGTGTCTACAATTAATTAATTTATGTATATATATATATATATATATATATATATATATATATATATATGTATGTGTGTGTATATACATATATATATGCAAATGCGGCTGTAAATGTATGCACACGCATATATATATATATATATATATATATATATATATATACATACACATGCATGTATACACCTGTCTTTATATAGGTATATAAATGTGTAATTATGTATATACATATATATACGTATATATATATATATACCAATATATACATATATATGTATATATTATATATATATATATACATACTCATATATATATATATACATATATTCATAGTCGTGAGTATGTATACATGCATATTCATGCATTCATAGACATTTATATATACACATATATATATACATATCCATATGATATATGTATATATATATATACATATATCATATGGATATGTATATATGTATAGGTGTGTATATATAAATGTGTGCGTATGCATGTATATACATGTATACATAGCCACAACTATGTATATATCTTTTCTGTAAAATCTGAGGACGCTACAAGCGGCCAAAAAACGGCCGCGTAACCGAAACAATGATGTAACTTTACAGAAAGATACGGTAATAAAAATAAAACCTATATATATATATATATATATATATATATATATATATATATATATATATATATATATATATATATATATATATATATACATAAATATATATATATATATATAGAGAGAGAGGGAGAAAGAGAGAGCTTAGTGCGTTAGAGGAAAAGAGTGAGTTTGATTCTATAAGACGAGATTCATCTGGACATTATAAAGCTTAATAAGTATCATTGGAGCTTATATATGAAAACAATAGGAGTGGGGAATTTAGTCACAAAACTAAATATTTCTTCAATACTGAATACAATCGATTAGTTAGTGTATTGAAGGGACTCTTTACACCAAGGCATTTTAAGCTTAATGCTTCTCATCAGAAGAGTAGAGAAATGCTATATAACATAGTGGGTATTCGGCGTCTAGCGTTGGAGTCATTAGGAACGAAATAAATAAAATAAAATTATAGATGATATTGGGGGGTCGACTTGTAAATAAAAGAAAGCGTATTATATATAATGTGAAGCAGAAATTGTATAGATCCTTTATCATAGTCTTTAATGTATGTAGTATATGTTTTAGGGTTGAAATTGGGGCATAGCGTGGATGGGTGGTAATTCTATTTTAAAGACGTGTAAAGTGTCTATACTTTGTTGAAGGGCATTTTTATAGATGCAACTTAGATGAAAACAGCATTATACCTTACTGTTTTATTTCGGGAAGGATATTATGGTGATGATTTAAGGCGAACGGGGTCGGTCTCGGTGGGTAGTTATAAGGCTGTAATACTGGATTTCAGAGTATAATATATGTTCGGTAATATCTGCCTATATTTCTATGTTTTCTTTGGTATAAGGCAAAGGTAGAGAGATAGGGTAGCACATACTTTGGAGGTGTTTAACAGGACAAAACTAGATTCTTGGATATTGATGATTGGCGTGGTGGAGTAATAGGTGGAAATGTTCTATTAACAAAAATAATATTAATAATTACAATAGTAATAATGACGATGATAATGATAATAATAATGATGATGATAGTAATTATAATAATATCAATGACGGCGATAACATTAATAATAATAATATTAAGAAGAAGAAGTAGAAGAAGAATATGAATTATTATTATTATTATTATTATTATTATTATTATTATTATTATTATTATTTTTCTTGAGTCTTACGTTCATTTCCGGCATTGATTGTTCAAATCCTTTCATGTTTTATTTCAAGTATTGTTTAAACTGACATTAAGCATCGGTCTACGCCGGCTAGCAGAAAATTGTCGTTTGAACTACTGTTTGAGAAATTACATTAAAACGTGTTTATCGCTATTATACGCAGTGTTTTGTAACCCTGACTCCTATGCGCAAAAATCGCGTTAAAGCAGCCGTTTCATTTGGATCACAGGTGTTAATGACGATTTGCATCTCCAATGCCAACTATCTGGTCAATTTTTAATAACAGGAACTAAAGCGGAAAAATTTTTAACAAATCAATATCAATTATATCTACACGTGTATACACAAACCAGCTTTCACTTCCTGAGTGTGTTTGGGTTTTCTATTATACGGTGAATCCGTCTATAGGCAAATGCTTTCTCGTGTCAATTTTTAATATTATGAGTTTTTCATTTAGGCAGAGGATACATGGGGAGTCTAAGATTTACACACGTGAGCTTTTTTAAGGATTTCTCACGTAATGGTTGGTATAAGGTTATTTTGGATTAGATGCAGGTATTAGAGGATTAGTGAGGTTTTGTTGGGGTCGTTGGTATTCGTGAAGGGGCATGTATGTACTCTAAATCTACCTTTAAAAGGGGTGCCTACTAAGCCAATATAGTATTTTTGTCGTTTGGGCTGTCTGTAGGTTAAATATTTGCTTTATATACTTCTTCAGTTTGTAGGCATTGTTTATTACGTGGTCATTCCGATTTGCTAGCGCAGTTACACTTATTTTCGCGAGTGTCATTTGTGGTGTATCCTAGTTAAGTGTTTTCCTATTGTGTTTATTGCTTATTTGTTCTAGGTTATCAGTTATGCTCTAGCTAAGTTTAATTGTGTTTTTTTTTAATATTTTGTGTGATTGGGGTGGGAATGCTTGTTTATTAGTTAAAATAATATTTTGTCTTGTTCTGTTTAAACCATTTAGTTGAAGGGGGGAAAACCAAATTATTTTTCTGCCCCTATCTTTCTTGTTTGAAGCATTAGAGGAATTGGGTACAGTGTAATTAAAAATGATATTTGGGTAGCCACTTTCTTTAAAATTATTTTCATAAAATGGTTTATATTTGTTGAATATTTCAGGTCTAGAGGAATTAGTCATACGCCCTTTTTCGATAGATGTAGGGATATGGTTAATAATATGCATTGGGTAGTCCAATAGTGGGTGTATATAGAGTGGGTAAGTATTTTCCTTACTGTAAGATTCATCTGAGTTATTTGAGAGGTTAAGAGTTATATTGACAAAGTTAACAGTTTTTACCTAGATTTAATGTCCAGTTTTAGACCTATTCTGTTCAAGGTTCTTTTCAATTTTTCGCATTTAGGGTCATTTGAATTTTCGACTACGATAAGGCTATCGTTTCTGTATAGTCCTATTTTTTTCTTATCTATAGTTTTTGTTAGATTATATAGAATGAATAGACCAACTAGGTTGGTTGCTTCTGCTGAATCCAGAAATACATTGAGAGATCAAATGAACCGGGTTGGTTATTCTTACTCCATTGGGTGTCTTGGCTAATTAATACTGTTTTCCTAGATATTTTGATCATGGATATTTCCAATTGTTGTAGGTCAAAGATGAGTGAGCCAACGTAAAAGACCTAGTCAAACAGTTCTTTAGATATGTAAGGATAGTAGATTTCAACGTCGAACTGGATGAATGCGGCCTTCTGTTTGTTTTGGATATTATTGAACCATTGAATGGTGGCATTGGTGTTAATCCATTGGTTTAGTTCATATTTTGTTTTAAATTGTAAATTTATCCTTTCTAATATTCTTTTACTTATTCTTCCTATTTCTTGCTTCGTGGGTATTATAAGTCTAGTTTGAGCTCTTTTTTCAAAGTTAGGTTTATGGTCTTTTAGTGTAATGTAGGAATCCTTACTTGATCGTTTGCCTACATAGTTGCTTATATTGAGCGTGTCAGTGATATTTTTGCTATCTAAATTGATGGTCTTTATTAAGTCTGTATATGATTTGTTATAATTGGTGGTAATGTGTTCTTTAAGTAGTTTTAGGTAATTTCGTTTGTGTATCTTGTAGAAGTTGTGCGTCTTATCTCCATTGACATACAATAATTTGGAAGTATTAATATTTTTGATTAGTTTGTCTAGGTGATATTGGAATGAGGTATTTCCTGTGGGTAAATGATACTCTATTCGTAAGTTCCATAAGGTGTGTCTCAAAATTGCGGAGTTGGTCAACAGTTCGGGCTGTATCTTGATTGAGGAATCCGTGGTAATCCGCTTGGTTGTGTTTTGTATCTTGTCCCTTAAAAATATGCCTTCCATCGCATTCTTCTAATTAATTCTTCCTTTTTCAAGGTGACATTTAACAGTTAGTTTATTTTGCTTGTCGTTGGTCTGTTCTTTAGGAATAAGTTGAAGTTCACCTTTTCCATAACAGTAGGTAAAAATGCAAGTTTTTTGGGATATAGTGCTCAACTGGGTATGAGCAGATATTTGGTAAAAATAGTAATTAGTAAAACCCGAAGTAGGTGGTCATTACTATTGCATAGCAAATATGCGTTTTATTTTTAATTACCGTTTTATCTGTTCAGTTACATATGTTTCAGTTGCCGGACCATATTTACGATCTAGCAGCCTCGTCAGACCTTACATAAATGGCTCTTTTTATTTTGAAGGACAATTTTAAATTTTACTAAACCTTTTTATGCGCGAAAACAATCAACCATCATTGATGTATCTGATTTTGAGAATGCATTCATTTGTTTAATATAAGATTATATGAAAATGTAAGCATCATGAGAACATAACTCAAACAAGTTTCATATTGTGCGATTAGATATAATATGTGTTATCCTAGTGTTTATTGTTATAATTATATTACTTCTATTATAATTTTATCATGGTTATCATATTATTATTATTATTATTATTATTATTATTATTATTATTATTGTTATTATTATTATTATTATTATTATTATTATTATTATTATTGGCTAAAAACGGGCTTTCACACAGGTAATAAAGGAACTCACATTGAAAAAGGCTGTGGTGTTCTCAGCCGTGAAAACAAGTCTCCCCAGTGTTCCAGTGCTCGTAACCTCTTTTGATAAGATTTGCAAATTGATTTGCATAATCGAAACATCCGCCTATCATCGATCTCTCGCTAGCAGCAGCCGTTAGTCTCCACTGGAATTTGAGTGGCAATAAGCCTCCCCTAAGGTCATAGTTCTCTTCGCACTTGCCCAGCAAAGGTCTGGTCAGTGTTCTTTCATCAGTCTTTTCATCATCATTGACCGTGCTCGGCTATTCCTAACAATTTTTTTTACTGAGAGGCGGTGATAGCATCTTTGGAAGGAGTGAGAGAGAAGGGATGGGGAATTATAACGAACTAAAATATATGTATCTTCTATGGCCTTCGTTCCTTGAGACGCGTCATGTTTTGTCTCCGCAGCAGTTTGTCTGGTCCGCCGTGTGTCCCATGTGTATTAGTGTCCGAATTCAAGGGGTTTCCTTAACATTTCAGCTGTTTTCATTATTGTAATTCATTATCTCTCGATTCCTATTTCTCTTATTCTCTTTTTGAACAGTTTATCGAAATTGCTCCTCGTACTGCTACTTTTAAAAGTACCATCTAGATACTTTGCTCATCCATATCCCTCTCAGTTCTCTTGCTAGATCTGTGTATTTGTTTTGCTTCTCCTTTTGTTTGATAGTAGTTCCGTGGTCAGCTGGAACAGAAAAGAGTACGATCTTGCAGGAATTTTGTTTCTTGTTAATTAGTGGGCACGTGGTCTTCTTGTTTGGATGGGTGTATCCGTTTGTATCCATATTTACTAGTATTTTCTGATTCTTGTTTTCAGTTACGGTTGCTGACTTATGTTTGTATAATTTATTTGCGCGTTTGAGATGCAGTTGTTTGAACAATTCTCAGTGTACTGCGTTTCCCACTTGCCTTTTTTTCTCTTTGTTCACTAGTTTACATTTGCTTTTTTTTGTTCTATCTTGTCTATTTGTTTTTGATATAGTTAGTCCTAATCGAATTACCTTGTGCAAATGTTATTAGTTATACATTGTTCCATTTTTTATTTTCATTTTTTTAGGCACGTGCAAGGGTTTAGTGAGTTATGATATTTGGCATCATATGAATCCGGATGTACCTGTTCCTATGCCTTTTTCTGTCGTTTTATCGATTGTCTCAATATTCATAGTTTTGGTCATTTTTACCGTGAATTTACTACAGGGATACACCTTTCTGTTCCGTTTAATGTTATCAGCATATAAGTTTCGCGGGTTTCTCCTGAGAGGATTCTATGTTTGGAGATTCAGGTTTCAATCAGTTTACTATTAGTTTGGTGAAAAATAGTGTCGTTTTTTTTATCATCGCAGAAAATCGAAACTATTTTTGCACCGACCTATTAATTTAAGATAACCATCATTCTGTGAAAACAACCAGAGTAATGATACTGCCTACAGATGTAGCCAAGCGGCCTATGAGGCCCATATTATTAGTCTGTATTTTGCCTTAAAAATCATATGACTAGATATTTCTCTAATCTTAGTATTTGGGCAAACATCATTCCTAATATTGTTTTATATCTGATATCTTATAAAAAAAAAAATTCTTAGCTTCTTTCGAGATAAGAGATGTCTTTAATAAGTATACATATTTTTGTATGAGCAGTAGTACACACATTACACTCTAATCCCCTTTGAATACAATATTCTACAGCTTCAATGCACTTGTCCCGTTCCTACAACTTTTAAAAATAACCATGATAGTTCTCTTTGTAGGCGTATCAATGAGCCTCGCCCATGCATATTCCCTCTTTTTACTGGTCTCATAATGACAACAACTAAGGTTTACTTTCAGCTTAGAGAGCAACATAGTCTGGACTATATACAGGGTGAGAAAATGTCTTCATTCTTGTTCAAATAGTTCGTGGCAAGTATAAAGCTGTTGAGTTGATGTCATGGTTGAAATGGCACTGATCAAATTTGAAGAATGCTGGCCGCTTCTGGTGGAATATCTTTCTGAAATCCATTAAAACATCAACATAGTGTTCTTTGTTGACTCCCTCTCTAGTGGTAAACATGTTCGCGTAGATCATGCCCGTGCTGTCAAAAATTGGATCATTGTAAGTGGCTGGTCGATGTCTCTGTCTTACCTTCTTGGGTCTAACAAAGCCAGTTTCCGTTGGAACCTATATCTCTTAGTATCTGTGATATAGCAGGACATCGAAATTTCACCGCACCTAACCAGAACATTAAGTCCTGTGGGATCTCTCCCGGTAATGTATTTCTATTTGGTCCGCTCTTAGACTTCTTGGGACTAAATTATCGAAAATCTTACTGTGGAATAAGTGAATTTACAGTAACTATAGTGTTATAAAACTGGGTATTTATTGTCAATATAGACACAGGGCTAGCCGTATTCATGCTTTTTTATAAATGTAACAAATCACCTCTTGCGTTCTGAATACCTCATACCACCACACATCTTGTTTCTCTCTTAGAATCCCTGACTTCTTCGAATCTCTTCTGAAACTGATACACAGATACACGATGTTTTAAAACACCCTGGAGAATTCCATACGTCATTGCTGCATTTTTCGAAGTTTCAATCAAGGTTTTATTGCATACCGTCTTTCTAACATGCTTCATGTTCAGATTGCACCTTTTTAAAATTCACCAGGTGCGACAATCAAGCGTTTTTAGGGTGTCTTTGGATTCCTGCTGTGGTTTTCTTTTCGTTTGAACATTACATCACACAAATTTTTCAGTCATCTCATAATTCTATCAATAAATACTGAATCCTTGTGAGTCTGAAATCTCTGTGTAAAAAGAGTGTGAAAATGTATTGAAAAACGCTGCGTCATATAAGATAGTTAATTTTCCATAAAAGATGTACAAATGAGTCCTCTAGAAAAATCCAATTCCTGTTTCATGCTTCTATAGTGTATATCTGAATTTGAATTTTTAAGATGATCTTATAGAATGAAACCGAATAAAAAGTGAAATAGGTTAAGTTTCATATTTATCGAGAGGGATTTCAGCTGTTGAATTAACTCATTATTATGTATGTCAGCAATATGTTATGCGTTTTTTCTTCTAATTTAAGCTTTCTGATATCTAGCTTAAATATGCAAAAAAAATAAAGACACACCAATTAAAGGAAGTCTAATGAAAATATGAATGCAAAACCGTCGGGTATTGTAAACAACTTTGCAGTTTTAGAGACGTTCCTTAAACGAAAATGAATAAGAGTTTAGATTTTTTAGTAGGAAGTTATGTTTGGTTTTAATGAGTAATATGTCAGCTTTTGAATTTACACTCATTTACTAAGGTGGATATTTATTAGGTGTGTATTTTTATGATAGTGGTTCTAAGATTTTAAGTCTGTGTTGTTACAGCTTAGCATGTAAACAAACCACAGTTTTAAAATCATTTTTGAATGCGTCTTCAAAGGCGCTAGATATTGAAGAACGTAGTAGAATTTTTCATTATATAACGGAACTGAATGAAGTTTGAATTTGTTAATGAACAATTTTTATCTATATACCAATATTATATTCTTGCTTTTGAATTAACCATTACCTTTTATTTGGGAAATATATTTAACGTGTTATTATTGCGCTGTCTAACTTTTTCATGTAGCATCAGCTTGCAAATTAGTGAAGAAAAAAAACAAAATGAAAAATTCATTTACAATCGCATGATTTGTAAAATAAATTTAATTCGAGGATAAAATTCTACACTGGACCTGCTTTGAATTTTATGCGGCTATTTAAGAATTATCGTATTTGTTAAGCGATAAGCTACCAGCTTTTCAATTAACCCTTGATTGCCTATTGAAAGTTATCTTTAAAGTGGTTTTCTTCTAATTTTCAGTTTATTACGCTTGGTTTAGTATGCAAATTAATGAACAAAAAAGAGAGGAACACATTAAAAGTGATGCCATTACGTTTGACGTGAACTAATTTCTGTCCGCTTTAGATTGGACAAGGGTAGGAAAAACGAAGAAGTTATGAAGAAAATTGTCATATGTGTATAGAATTTACGATGCGTGTTTTAAATGTTCCTCATAATGTGTTATAATAAGTGAAAGTTTATTGTAAAATAAGTGGGGAGAAAATGAATTTTAAAAACAAATTATCGTTGTGCTACGTCTAAACGTTGTAAAGTTTTGTTGATGCTCTCATATAGCGATAGACGTCCCTGTATCTAAAATGGCAACTTTTGTACATTTACTTTATTTCTACATAGGTTTCATAACAATATATACAAATGCATCATGTTTTAATTAATCTGTGTATATGTAATATTAAATGAATGGTGGTCTTAAATATTTAAAAAGGTGTCACAAGACGGAACAAATTTGGGTGGACCAAAAATGAATGAAGAAAAAAAAATGAAAATGACAGTCTTATCTGTTTATATGTCTGCGATGTTTCCACTTGATATTCACTTAAGATGCCCTGGGTAGAAACAAAGAGGCCTGATTTTTCAGAGAGGGCGTTATTTCGCAGTTGGATTTTGAAGAAGTAGTTCGATCTGCAGACCTGCTTTTGATGTCTAGAGAGTAATAGCAGAGTGTTGAGTTTTGAACTTGGAAATTCTGGCAGCAGTTTGTAAAATCTAACAACTGGAAGTTGACAAATTAAACCACAAGCTATCTCGACAGAAATACATCATGAAATCAGGAATAAGACATGGAAAAGAAGATTACACCACCTTTTAGCGGAGAAAGTAACCTCATGGCGTTGATAAAAAAGTTCAATTTGTGGCTAAGCTGCAAATGGTGCACGATCTGACAATGTGTTTTCATCTCTTTCCACATGGGGATGCACTGTCCTTCTAACTTTAAGTCAACTGATTGCACACCAAAGAGAAATGCGATTAGTGATAACATTTAACGAAACACCTTTTGAAGAGTACGAAAGGCTAAAACATTTAAAGTGGATAGGAGAGTCGATTAGCAGGACACATGGTGATGGGACTAAGCCAAATTTGTTTTTATCCCAGAATCTCCGGATGGTGTGTATATGTCTTTGCAACAGTTACACTAGATAGAGAATGGACATCAGCATTCTGATACCAACTGCTCCACTTTTAGTCAACAAAAGCATTCTGAGAGTGTAACAGTAACATCTAGTTCGAGTGCACAATGCAATACGCAGAAGAGCTATCACTGTTTCAGATATCTAAGACCGTATTTTATAAGAGATTGTAAATAAGGATCTAGAGTGAGATGCTACAATTGTGAAAATATCAGTTACATAGCAAGATATTGCTCTAAGAGTCAGAGAAACGAGCGAAGGGTAGATTATACGTCAGGAGCTATCCCGGCGACAGAATAAAGCGCAGTACTGGACTCTTCCCATAATAGAAGTGGAGGTGAATCATAACGTAATGACAGTACTTGTTGATTCTGGATGCAGCGTTACGGTAAATTATTCTGAATTCAACAGTATATGCGGTAGGAGTGAAACTTTGAATGCAGTTGGGGTAAGCGTCATAACATGCATATGAGTCCGGAAAGTGGATATCAATGTTCATAGAGTGCATGTAAAAGTGGAAGCGATAGTAATGTGTCACATCAGTGATGGGATGGATTCCATAATTGGAATGGAGGACATCAATGAGATGGGAGGTTTAACTATAAATAAAGCTGAAGTAAGGTTTGGGACCGTACATTTTGTTGTAGCTACTCGTCGGCCCGATGTATGTAAAATTGAAAATAAATACTTTGAGGCCAATTTAATGGCGAAAAACGGACAGTGAAATATAAGATAAAAAACCTATTACATGGCAGCCTATAGGCTCGGGGGATATGAAATAGTAGAGCGACATCATCGGACAGGGAAAGCAATAGGTGAGAGAGGAAGGATATCACCCTAAGAGGAAATATTCTCGTACAACATGGTTCTTAAGGGCCGACAAAAAGAGGACACACTGCCATATAGATGAATTTAAGTTACGAATGGAGGAATCTATAGGTTCTAAGGAAATGATGAGCAAGGACCCTCCAGAATCCAAATAGGGGAGGAGGTTCGGGTAAACCCCCGAATGCGCGATTTACAACACAATGGGGAAGAGGAGTGATTACTGGGGTGCAATTCCTTACAACTTGAATGTAGATAGAATGCCGCGGCTCATTTTAGATTTAAGGTGTGTGGTCTGTGAAGACGATGCTGTAAATGGTGGGCCAGGGGGCAGTGGAAATAAACCAGTGAAAATAAACAGAGAAGAGAGAACCCGTACCGATACAGTATGGACACAGGATTATGCAATGTAAAATGATCCTTAAATATCGGGGGACCGGTAATCTGAAAAGTTTCAAAAGTTGTTACAAACCTGCCTTGTGCAAATGCACAATTAAGGGTGGGTCAAAAATGGATTAAGAAAAATACTACCTCATCTCTGTATATGTCTGCAATGTTACAACCAGATATGCATATTATATGCTCATGGTTAGAGATAAAAAGGCCTGATTCTTCAGAGTGGGCGTTTCCTTTGGAGATGGATTTTGAAGGAGTAACTTCTATCAGCAGAAGTGATTTTCTTGTTGAGAAAGTAATAGCAGAGAGTTGAGTTTTGGAACTAAGAAATTTTGGCAGCAGTTTGTCAAAGCTAACACCTCGGGCTTGACTAATATAACAACATGAGTATAACTAAATACATAAATGTGTTATTTTAACGCATACAAATTATTAAGTATAGGCAAGTAAAATATAGAACCAGCGATTGCCTTATTTTATTTACGTTATCAGTTCTATGGACACCTGTGTATTATTCAGTCATTATAAAATATAAAACATTTGTTCAAATCTGAAAAAACACATCTTTTGGATTGAGAAGTAAAGCAACTGGCCCTGATGGCATCCCAATTATAGTGTTAAAAAAGCTTCAACGAGAACTCGCTCCCATACTTACAAAACTATTTAAACGCTGCCTTAGGGAGAAGTGCTTTCCGACTCCCTGGAAGACCTCATCAGTTTGCCCTGTATTTAAGAATTCAGGTGATAAATCATCTCCCTCTCAGTACAGACCAATAAGTCTCCTGTCTGTTATGAGTAAATTGCTAGAATCCATATTAAATAGAGAAATAGTAAACCACATCAGCAGGAACAACATTCTTAGTGACACACAATATGGTTTCCGCTCTGCAAGATCTACCGCAGATGTGCTGACGGTTATATCACACAGGATTAGTGAATCTCTTGACAAAGACTTCCTTTCTAGGGCAATTGATCTTGAAATATCAAAGGCCTTCGACAAGGTATGACATAAAGGTCTACTTCACAAGATTTCACACTACGGTATAACTGGAAATGTTTTCTCAATCATTAAATCATATCTCTCCGATAGGGTCATAAGAGTAGTGGTAGATGGACAAAAATCGGAGGGCTACAATATAAATGCTGGAGTCTCTCAGGGGTCAATCCTGGACCCAACTCTCTTCCTGATCTACATTAATGACCTCCCTAAACACATACTTTAATCATTCGTTGACATCTATGCTGATGACACGACTATCTACGGCAACACATCAAAGGCTGTAAATGACAAAGTTCTCTCTGATTCTCTCTCCTCTTATCTTGAGCGCGTGATTCAATGGGGGAAGACGTGGCTGGTTACCTTTAATGCATCCAAAACCAAACTCCTATCCTTATATCATCAACGCTCTGGTCCCCATCTAGCATCAATTGGGATGGATGCCTCTCGTCTGGGTGAGGCCCACTGGTTTTACAAGCTTCTGGGTTTGACCTTTACTCCTGAGCTGAAATGGAATATGTACATCAATTCTGTTGCCAAGGTCGCTGGAAAGATGGTGGGATCCTTTTACCGCTCCAGAAGATATCAAACTACTGATGCAATTCTCTATCTATATAAAAGCCAAGTACGTCCAAGGATGGAATACTGCTGCGATATCTGGGCAGGAGCTGCTTAAAACAGTCTATCCTACCTTGACAGAGTACATACTAGACTTCGTGGCTTAATGGTGGATGCCCTTTTCTCTACCCTGCAACTTTTCTCCCACAGAAGAACGTTGCGAGCCTATTCTTGTTTTATCGTTATTTCCATGGTAGGTGCTCGTCTGAACTCCAATCTCTGGTCCCCCCTCGCCAATCGTTCACGAAAAACACCCGTCTAGCTGAATATACTATGAACATTTTTTTCTACTGCTTGTTATATCCCGTGTTGAATGTGTGTCTTTCGATTGATGAAAAGAGATGTGTGCGCAATTTTGTTGGAAGTTTTGCACACAAGAAAGAAGTCGGCTCCCTATCCCGCATCAAAAGAACAACGTTAAAAATCGCAAGTTTAAACAAGAGAAAGCAGTGGTTTGATTTCTTTTTCTTCAATCGAGATTTGTCAAGGAATACGACACATAATTAGTCAGAAAAGATAATTTAAAAATCAGAGTTGTAAACGAAATTACAACGACCTCTTCACCGAGGAAGACAGAACTATTTTAAGACCTAGAATTGGTCTTATAAAAATGTAATATTAACTCCAGTGAGGCGTTCGATTTCACGTCAATTCAGGTTATTCCATGGTAATTCCACCCTAACAATAATGTAAACACGATACGCCACCAAAGTATTTTATCCTAGTGCACGGTGTATCCGAGTGATATCTTGTTACCATTATTGGGCTTAATTTAAGCAGATGCAAAAATTGCGGTAGTAGTTAAGTAACTTCGATTTACCAGTATAAACCGTAAAATTATTTATAAGATTAACTTTAATTTACTAGTAAACTCTATAACGAAGAAACAGTAAATGCAGTGACCTCTCGTGGATTATCATGTCCCATGGAGTCTAAATCTCAAGAAGTTTACGAACACTTTTTTCATAGTTAATATTGTGTTGATAATAGACACCTTTCAATACTAAAGAAGACAAATCTGTCAAGTTAATCTTTCACTTCCAATAAGGATCTAAATAACATATTCTATATATTTTTTTAGTATTATTAAAATAATTTCTTTCAAAACTCAGCCAACTCTTTAAAGGAACACGCGTGAATCACATAGAAAAAGTAATATACTATACTAATTTTAGTCTCAGAAAATGCCCATAATAATCTTAGCATCAGCTGTCCGACCTTAAAGTGGATTGAGAAGTGACTCGACTTGAATTTAAAATGTCTTCATCATAAGCAATGTGTATGCGTTAGTTTTCTTAAATCTTTTCGAGAAACAAAAATGGATAAAACAGCACTTTTCCCAAACAAAAAACAACAGAACATTCTTAAATCTTGGATAAAATACTTAGCACAAAATGTATCGCTACTGGTTTCAGTTTATTATGACTTTAAATATATAATTTCTTTACATCCTCATTCGATTCCGTTCGTTTTTTCTCTTGAATCCTTAAACAGGATTTTAACCATTAAAAACATCTTGCTATTTTCTTATACATTTTATTTGAATTATTCTTTTTATTTCAGATGATTTTTTCTCATTATTTTAAAGAAAACACTGGACAAAATGTTGGTATTCTTCATTTTTCTTTTTTTGTTGTTTATTTAGATTTAATATCGTCACATTTCTTAGTTTAATGTACATGTTAAATCGTGTTTGTGCTTCGCTAAAATCGGATAACTAGGTAAACATCCTAAAAAGTGACACACAAAATGAAACAATGGTTCTTGCGGAAATGAAAAGGGAAAACCACTGATTTAGTCGAAAAGTTCTGTTTTCTTATCATTTATAAAAGAATGTTTTCATATCAGACTCTATATTATTTTTATTTCAACACTTTATTTATATCATGTATTTGTTTACTTGTTACAACTTTTTGTTTACGCCTGTTTATATTCACTGTGGTAGAGGTGTCACCTATTTTATTCCCTTTTGCGTGATAAAGGTTTAGAGAATATTACTACAACTGAACGACAATCCCTCGATAGAGCTAGACAGAGGGATAGAGAGATAACAGAGAGGGTGAGAGAGAGTGCATTTACCTCATTTTATTTACACGCCTTTTTTTAATTTTTACACACAAATATATTATAATGCAAAATTCCATATATGTTTAAAAGTATTTGGGCGGACTTTAATCAATTATAATCATTATTGAATGTTTTGTTATAAATTTTCACCCAAATAGGTCACAAAGGTTTATGACTAGGACTATGACAACAGCATATTTGTATCATTGTTTTTGACCTCGATTATATATCCGAAAGAGTTAGACACAATTAATCTACCGAGAACCACATAGCTCTATATAAAAGTATACAAGATATCAAAGGATATACACTGGAGAGTCCAAACAATCAATAAAGTATGCTGTTGCCATAGCTCTAGTAATTATGTCCTTCGTAATATCCATACAAGCTGCACCCCATGAATATAATAGTATCACTTTTTAAATGTAAGCATTATATTCTTTATTATGCAATTACAGAAAAAATACATTAGCCAAATATATATGTGGTTTACTTTAAAAGAAGTTTAACGCGGCATAACCATGTTTAAACAGCCGTTCCTGTTAAACCACCGATGTTTCATAACACTCGAACATAAAACTAATCAGTACTTACATGGGTACCATTTTGATAGTAGCTTCTCAATGTGTGCTCTGCTTCTCAAAGCATTCTCTCTATGGCCGGTTACCTTTTAAATTATGCATTGCCGTTTGAAGAGGTGTGCGGTTTGAGATTGCGGAAACATAGATTTACGCGGAGTATTTATCGTCACTCGAGTATAGACGAAGGTGATAACGATATTTGTTTTTACAAGGAATAGTGGTTGAATAACACAACTTAGAGTAGTAGAACAATATAATATAAATGCCTTACTAATCTAGATGCATTCTATTGCGACAAATCTAGAGTAACACTGACCATTTACATGTGAGTTAGTGTTTCACATTATATCAGTCTGTTTAAAATTATTAGATTGAGTATTCGAAGTTCGTGCAGGATGCGGTGCAATCAAAACTGTATCCAATATAAAGCAACTCATCTTAAGTTTTAATGATCTAACCCAGCAAATCGGTTGATATGATAAGTATGTATTCAATGTCTTCGTGAGAGAATTTCAGAGAATAAAATTTATACAAATCAAATCAAAACCTTTAGCAAATCCAAAAGAAGTGTGTTTTATATACGCTTTTATAATACGAGGAAAATACGTATCAAAGATGGAGAGATCCATTTCGCAGGTTACTACTTTTGAAAAGGGGCACACCAGATAAAAAAGGACATTGAGAATCTTATGATGTATCGCCTACGTAGACGTTAACCAAAAGCTTAAAATAAAAAAAAGTGACCAAGCGATGTCAATGTTTTGTTTTTAAATTCTAGTACACATATCAGTATTTTTTACTAAACTGTTAAGCTCCTATTATAAAACTAGTGCTTGTTCTTAATAACGCCTCTATTGTAAAAAAAAAGTATCGATAATATATGCAATCGTTTTCATTATTAGTTTTATGATAGCAAACGGTACTAGTGTGTCAGAGGGCAATATAAGATTGATCGATAAACTCATATATCAGTATCGACACACATGCACTCACACACACAAATATATATATATATATATATATATATATATATGTGTGTGTGTGTGTGTGTGTGTGTGTGTATTTATAACTATACTCCTATATATTCGTTTTTCTCCTGTGTGGATTAATATTCATATTTAAAAAGAACATACAATTTTCTCATATACGGGCTGTGGGCTTGCATTCACTAGCAACATATCTAGCTAATTTTCATATTCTTTTAATATTCATTTTAATTAAATCCCCATTAGTTGCTTCGGTTTTCTAATGCAAACTACGACATGTAATTATATTCATGCAGATATACTACATGGTTTATACTTGCATAACATTTGCGTAAAAAGTTTATAGTAAACACAAAATTGTTTCCATATATATTTATGTATACGTATATATTTTTGTTAAACAAATGTTGCCTAGCAAACTCCTCCAAATGTGTTGGTCTACAGACAGGAAACCTCATATATAAGGTATTTGAATACATGCGAAACTTTATATGTGGGGTTTATCCAGGAAAATCGGTGCAAAAATGTGCAAATTAAAAAATATATATATACATTTGCCAGGTGAAGACCGAACGCTGGCGTTTCGAATGCAAACGCTAGTAGCTATTGGTTAATGTTTTAATTTTAAGCCTTGCAGTAAACATATTTTAAAAGCACAGTCATTTAGGGCAGACGCAAAATAAATGGTGAGCTGAATATCTTGGTTTCGATTGTCGGTGGCGGCGTTTGAGTCTTTTTTATACTTTTTAAAGCATTACAATATATTACATCCAATCTATCTATTTATCTATAAATCTGTCTATTTATCTATCTATATATGCAGAAAAGTGAACGTGTCTGTTTGTGTGTCTGTGTGCATTTCCCTACACAATAAGTCTGTCAATTTTAAGTCTACAGACGCGAAATTTGATATTTCAAATATATCTTGGAATAATCTTTGTGATCGGTTTCAAGCAGACATTTGGCTGTTAAGGGGTCAAAGTTCAACGATTTGACCTCTTAGAAATCTACCAAACGTCTCCAACAATTAGTGGGATGAACACTTGAAATTTTAGATGTAGTTTCGTGTGACACGGATAAAGCTTAATAACTTGATTTCGTCCTAAAACACTAAATTTTAAGGCGTCATAATAAGGTTCAAATTAAAAAAAAAATTGATTGCGTTTTTTTCCTCGCTAAACATACACCTCAAACAACCGGGCAACGCCGGACTGAAATGCTAGTATATATATATATATATATATATATATATATATATATATAAATATATATATATATATATATATATATATATATATATATATATATATATATATATATATATATATATATAAGAGTGTAACAGACAGAGTCCAAATGATCAAAGGCCCTGTGCCTGGACATTCAAAATAAATCGAAAAAAAGTCAATGATTTAAAATCTTACTCTAGTAATATACAATAATCATAAACTAGACGGTACAAGATTCGTTCCCTAAACAATTCACTTGCAATGTCTTTTTTTTCATTATAGTTCCAAATTGCTTACCTGATAATTAAAGTACACCGACATAAGAAGCTATTTAAAGACAATTACTCCCCATCACTTAGCAAACACTTGGATTTTTAAATGATTCACAATTAATAAATACCAACGACCTCTTTTAGATAAAAAAATTTCCCTCTCAAAATAGGTGTGAGAATTTAGATGCCTCATTACAGGTTAAAAAACAATATGTCACCACCACAAGCTACTTATTTTCTAAACTTTTTCGTATATATTATTTCTCATTTTTGTTAAATTTCATATCATATCGAAAAATTCTACAAAAAAAAACGCTTTCTATACTTATACTTAATTTTCCTTTATAATAATCCTGTCCCAGCATACAATCAAAAAATTCATTACACTTTTCATAAATCTTCTT
The DNA here is from genome assembly GCF_053919585.1 of Euprymna scolopes. NCBI lineage: Eukaryota > Metazoa > Mollusca > Cephalopoda > Sepiida > Sepiolidae > Euprymna > Euprymna scolopes. The sequence goes on along the minus strand of NC_136493.1, from coordinate 119,899,320 downwards.
ATTTTACGAATCGATGCCAAATTGAACAGGAAAGGATTTTTTCCATTATATCAAAAAGGGATGGTGTTATAATGGTTTTGACTACTAATGGGGGAAGATATTTTATTGCTGCAATATTTGCCATAAGGCCTAGAAAGTGGTGATCAAAACAAAGTTCCCCGTAAATAAGGGTCACTCTAGCAATTGCAAACATTGCCTAAGTACCCCCACCGGCATTCTCCGGTCGGGAGTCCTCAGGCGATAACAATAAACTTGCCCCACCCGAAAGCTAGGCGACAAGGCATGGGAGGGTGGATCTCCTGGGTGATACCCAGGCAATGCACCTCAGTTCAACAGGTGCTGGGCTGGTTCCCGGCCCATTATCCGTCAGGCTGCGTCGCAAGAACGTATCTTTGACGTGTACCGCTACCCAGTCTTCCTGCAGCGGAAACCGCTAGGAGACTCGCCCCCATCACGAATAATTGAGGTAGGTATTTAATTGCTGCCCACATCAGCAATATTGTGCACAAGACCTAGAAAGTGGGGATCTAAACCAAACTCTCCTAACTGTAAGACTCTTGCAATTGAAAAAAAAATGCCTGAGAAACCCCGTCGGCATTTCCCGGTCGGGGCGCCTCAGGAAACAAGCAATGAACTTTCCCCACCCGAAAGCCTGTGTGCAAGGGCTAGGAGGGTGGACATCCTGCGAGATACTTAAGCGATTCACCTCAGTCCACAGGTGCTGATCCGGTTCCCGGGCTCTCATCTGTCAGGCTGAGTGTCAAGAATGAATCCCCGACGTGTAACACTACCCAGTCGTCCTGCAGTCGAAGCCGTTAGTAGAATCAACCCCATCACGAGTAATAGGGGTATATATTTATCTGCTGTCCAGATTGTCATTTTTCCCTATCCACAAACATCACAATGTGGGAGATCATCGGAAGGTGTTATTCTCATGCCTTCGACTAAATTTGGAATTTTGTTAAAATCAGCTGTATTGCAGTGTCCAAGAATTGTATGCCTTGTTTCGAAGTCGTGACAGGCAGTTTTTGAGGGAACCCTACTTTTTAAATCATATAGTGGGCCATTTTCTTTAATAGCAAATACAGTTCCATTAGTGTAATCATTTTTGACTTGTTTTGGCCAAATGTTTATATTCGCATGTTTAATGGCAGCATTCTCGGAAAATGTGTATCGCTTGAATGTATGTATAGCAGGAGAATTTATAGGATACAGTTACTGATTTCACCTTTATTGTTTTTTAGGAATATTTTAGCCTCACCCTTTTTCAAGACTATATCCTTTATTCGACTACTGTCGGCAAGTTTGTACAAAATTACATTGTGGATTAAAGTTTGAATCAAATTTAATACACTAAGATTCCTTGGTGATAACGTGTGCTATAGCACCATATTCTACAAGGAGATGTTACCGTTTGTGGCATTATCAAAGTTACATGTTAATAGAAATGTATGTTATTCATCTAAGTTCTCAACGCTTTTTATAGAGTCCATTTTTGAGCTTTTATATCTATATTGGATAGCTTTGTGGTTAGGTCATCCACAATTATAGCAGAAAATGTTATTCTTTTTCTTGAGAAAATTACTTTTGGGGAAAACATTTTGGTGAGTTGCATGATTTGTCTGTTTCCGAGAAGCATTTATAAACTCCATGTTGTTGCTGGAATTATTATTGTCCACGAGCATCCGATTCGCCACTTCGTAACTGCGCAATGCCACTTTATGCACTGAAATTGATGGGGGTGTCTTTTTGCGTTATAATAGTTGTAAATGGTTTAAAACCGGCTGGAAGTCACTTAAGTGGCATTGCTATTAACAGGTTATACCTTATTATTTCAGCCGAGAGTTGTAAGGCATTCGGGGTTGTTTCTGCCTTTATTACGTAGTTGGGAATAGTTTCATCCTCGTTACAAACCTATTAAGAATCATTACACAATGGTGTACTAGTAACACATAGACATTATACCATAACCAATATAATTGAAAATTTATCAAAAATTAATCATATAAACAGAAGAATTACAGTCAAATTTATATTAATATTTATTAACATTCGTTAACAAACAATATTTACTTTAATAAAATTGTTGAACTTCTGTGTCTCCCCCACTTTTGTATTGATGCTAGAACGATACCCAATAATACTTTACTCATTTCTATATAGTTTTATTTGTAAATATCGAATAAATAAAATTACATTGTTTCCTAAACAATCGCACATTATGTTTTTTTTTATTTCCTCCTATTAAAACATGATTTATAATTTCACAATTATTAATCTCTAGCCTATATATATATATATATGTATATATATATATATATATATATATATATATATATATATAGGCGTGTGTGCATATATGTATACATATATATGTAAAAATTGCACGTTATATATTTAAATTTCTTTAAGAAAATATACATTTTCAAAAAAATACTGTTAAAACAAGAAGTAATTAATGTAAAGCAATTTCCTTAATCGTCGGCTTTTCAATGTAGGCTCATTTCTTCAGAGGAAAGTCAGTAACGAAATATATTTTTTCTGAATTAATATAATTTAGCTATTTAGCAAATACGTTGAAAATATATTGAAATCTAAAAATTTTAAATGGAAATAAAAATAGAAAAAAGTGATTTAAACAATGAAAGGATATACGGGCAGATATACCATTAGAGTTGTAGTCCCGAAATAGAAAATGATATTGTTCGGTGCGATACTGACTGAAGATTACTACATTTAAGGTAAAATCCAATTATGTTGAATCAAGTATCTAGAGTGAAAGAAATTGTTTCGAACAAAGAATAGAATGTTTGATGCGTAAACTCTAATTTCTGGGTAATGCAAAATCTGAAGAAGACCATTTGATCATAATGAAGTTTAAAATAAGCAAGAAGGTCATGATAAATCTAGGATAATTTGGAATGTTAACACATCAAATTTACATTTCAGAGAGAGGATACATAATAAAATACATAAATTTTAATCAAACATGTAAGACTTTTTATTGGCTTTCCTATTTCTGCGCGTCGGTAATTAAATGGAAAGAAATATTATAATATACTGTTTATAGATATGTTCACTAAATACTTAAAGAAAAAAGAATGTTGAAGCAAAACTTATCTTTATGGGAGCATTAGGCTAGGGAAGAATAAGAGAATAAAAAGACAAAAGTATTACCGGTTTTCGCTAGACGAAATAGTCTGTCCAATGCTAGTTTCGCTTAGAAATAATAGGTTTGGTTTAGGGTTCTATAATTGGGTTTCAAGCTTAGGAAGATTAGAACGTAGGCCTTTTATGTTGAAGAAGGAGACATGGTAGTGTGTGTCTACGTTGGAAGATGCAGATCCGGGTTTTTCTTGAAACTTGTAATGATGAAGTTCTGGGATTTGGGAATTAGGTCGACAGACTTGCGTAGAGCAGGACAGAGAGAGAAACTAAGAGAGAAAAGTAACGAAGAAGTGTATTAATTTTTTGTAGCACAGCATAAGGAAAAACCGTAACAATTATCCACTAATATGGCATCGAGAGACCCTACCAGAATCTACTGCATGGCCCAGAATGAATTCACCAAATCGCCATACAGCAGCCTCGGTACTTTACACCTGCTGAGAGTACATCATCATTAGTGCGTAATCCAAGGTTCGGGTCCCTGACTGTCAGGTTGATAACGTCAGCGCAGATAAAACGTTTACCTCCAGCACCCTTTCTAGTGACATAGCTACAAGGATAGACATAGAAACACAATATATCCGACACCTCTGACGACTGGTAGCGCAAAATACTACCAACCAAGAATGCAGATATTTATTATCCCTTTGGTAGAAGAATCACTCAGTAAAATGGAGACAGAGTGGCTAATTAAAAGAAGCGAGAATAACGGGATCTGCCGATAAGACATCCACAATGCGTTCTCTACTCTCCATTAAAAATATGTTATTATGTATTGCACTTAATAAAGCCCAATTGCCGTGTGTAAGGGAAAGTATTGTAATCGATTCACCTATCAATATCTGAAAATGAATAAGATTTACTAATCTATTCATGCAATCAACTTGGTAGATATAATAAACAATGTTCAGGGACAAGAAAACTATTATTAAATAAAACAATCAAAAAATAAAATATAGATTAAGAATTTAAATAAAATGTAGTAATAATCATTTGAATCTAAAAAGATAAAAATTAGAAGTAATATAGCAACAATTTATTTCGAAAGAGTTCCATCTAAAAATGCAAACCGTTGAAGGGAATTAGCTTTAAAAACATCAGCTTTTCACTGAGATGTTTTTTTAAATAAACCGTTAAAAACTGACGTTTTACTGACTTGCGAGATAAAAGGAAAACAGGGTGGAAACTTTCGAAATTCGTCTAATTACTTTTAAGCAATTGCGAGATAAAAGAAAAGCCGGGGGTGTAAAAGGGAATATTATTGTTGAGTCTATGCTATCTTTAAGATAAATTTGTAGATATAATAAACAACAGTTATGGACATGAAAAATATTATTAAATAAAACATTTAAAAAATAAGAATATAGATTAAATACTCAAAATAAAATGCAGTTATTAACATTTGAATTTAAAAAGATAAAAAATTAAAATTTATATAGGAACAGTTTATCTCGATAGATGTCCATCTCCAAAATGCAAACTGTTGAAGGGAAATTAGCTTTAAAAACATCAGCGTTCCAAGAACTATTTTTTTTAAAAAGTAACCGTTAAAAAACGTTATCTTATTCTGAACTTCTGTTAGTGACTTTTTAAGGAGTTGCGAGCTAAACGGAAAGTGGTGGTGTGGGGTTCTGTAAAGAGAATATAATTGTTGAGCCTATGCTTACTGTAAGATTTATTTATTTATGGGCGATAAAAGCTAGTATTAAAGAAAAAATCAAACAATAACAATTTTAGGTTAAATTCTGAAATAAAATGTAGTTATTAACATTTGAGTCTAAAAAGATTACAATTAAAATTAATTAAGCAACGACACACATTGACACAGAATATTGTGTTAATCTGTGGCTCACCCCTGTCTGTCTGTCCCGGTTTAATTCTCTCTCCTCTTTTTATTTGTATCACTTCGACCGATTAACCTTTTTCTCGCTCGCTTGAACTTTTGCTGGTTTTTGTCTGAGCAATGATGATTAAGGTCAAATGTCTAGGTCGTTCTAAATCCAGGGATTTCTCACTGTTTCTCTTTTTGCTAACCTGGATATAGCTTAGGACACCTTCCTGGAACCGGCTCATTGTTCCTTCCATCACCCGGGATTTCTATTGTTTCCTTCCTACTTGCCTGTATGTATCCTAGGTCACCTTTCCTTGGATTGTCAAATTGTTCCTCTTGTCGCCTGGGATTTCCATTGTGTTATATGTGTTTGCCTGAACGGAGTGATCGCCTGCACTTCTATTAAACATAGGTAGTTAATTACATTCGAATCTAAAAAGATAAGAATTAAGATTAATATAGCAACGACTTATCTCAAAAGAGGTTCATCTCCAAAATGCAAACTGTTGAACGATAATTAGCTTTAAAAACATCAGCGTTCTAGAGACAATTGTAAAAAAATTAACCGTAAAAAACAAAAAAAACAAAACGCTATCGTATTTTGATCTGCTAGTGACGTTTTGAGGAATTGCGAGATAAAAGGAGGGTGGAAGAGGGGGTATTGAAATGTTGTTGGAGTAGCGGAGCCGTTTCAAATCTGTCTCTTAGGCTTTGGATCTTGATACCATTGTCTTTCCTAGAGTAACTCTAGTACGACAATATTTAGGGCGTTTGGTTGCTTTTGCAGTCTTTCGTACCGTTTTCTCATCACATTTAAATCTACGGCAAATTTCTCGATTGGATAAAACAGACAGGTGGAGATTAATGAGCTCCTGACAATCACTAAGTAAAAGTCGTGACATATGGACTCAATGTTACATTGTATAAAATATAACAACAACAATTACGGTTACAGATTCTTTGTTGTCTGCTAGTAGACATTTTAAACTGGTGTAGGACCCGTAACTTAACTGGTTTTAATCGAATTTGTTGATGCGGCCTTTCTTTTTGCCTTCTCAACTTGCAGTTCTTTGTTTTAATTGACGTGAACACTAAAATATTTCAATTAAAAGTCAAATATGAACAGGTAAAATTATAGAGGAATAAAAGAAGCATCACATGAGGTTTATGTTGTTTAAAAAAATTACATTAAATTTAGCTTAAATTTGCAGTTTGGAGAGAATTACAAATGGGGACTTCCTATAGATTTATTTGTGGGTGTATTTATGCTATCTATCTATTAAACACCACACAATTTCCCAATGGCATAAAACTTTATCCATAACTGTTGACATGTATATTGTCTTAATTTTGCCAATTTGTATATATTAATATATATATATATATATATATATATATATATTATTTATTTATCTTTGTTCTCTTATTGCAGTCTTATTAAAATTGAAACTCATTCACATTACTTATCATGTCTTATTACTCGTGTTTGAAACTTTTTTTTTGTTATATATGCCTGGTATTACTCTACTCAGACCTTTAAATAAGATGCTCAATTTCTAAAAATATAAGCTGACCTAACAAGTTGCATTATTGAAACGTTATTATCAATTTAATCTCGATGGTTCTATCGCGAGGTACAAAAGCAAATAAAAATTAAGTTAAAAGCATTTAACCCCCACACACACCACCTCCTTTAAGTACCAGAACAATCCAGGTCTGCTAGCTACTAGTCAGTTTTTGAGATGACCTCGGGAGAAAGGTTGGTTGCCTACAGAGCTAAGTTAAAAACTTTATCCATGACTGTTGAAATGTATCTTGCATTTTTTTTCCAATTTCTGTGTATTAAAATATATGTCGTAATTTTTCTGTCTCTATGTATATCCTTGCGGCCATGTCACATGTAAGGGTGCTGAAGGTAAACGTTTTCATCTGAGCTGTCGTTAACCGCCTGATAGATAGGGAACCGACCCTTGGAATAACCATTAAGGAGGTTGTCCTATCAGCAGACGCAAAGAACTGGGGCTGCTGTATTGCCATTTGGTGAATGGATTCTGGACCATGCAGTAGTCTCTGCTGGGGTCTCTCGATTCCATACTAGTGAGTAATTGTTACGGCTTTCCCATATCATGTGCTACAAAATAATTCCTGTCTTTCCTCTCTTACTTTTCCCTTCTGTTCTGCTCTAACCAAGTATGCTGACCTGTTCCACAAACCCCAAACTCCTCAACATGAAATATCTCAAAAAAGAAAACACGAATAAACCTAGAACTATACCCTCCTACGTAGACACCTACTATCATGTCTCCTTCTCCGACATCAGGGGTCTACGTTCTAACCTTCCAAATGTTGAAACCCAATTACAGGAGACGAAACCTGACATATTCTTTCTAAGTGAAACTAGAATAGGGCCGACGACCGCCCTAGATGAGTTCATAATTAAAGGATACTCTAATTAAACATCTAAATCTGACCCCCAAGATCGCTACGGGCATGGTATAGGTGCCTACATTTAAGATGGCTTTCCATGTGGCAGGGATATCGCAAGAGAAGGCCCTAATCTACCTTATATGTGCTTCCGGGTTGCACTTACTTACACCACCGCATTTATATTTGCCCTCTATCGCCCCCACAACAGTAGAGTTACTGTCTTTAAGAGTATATCAAAGAAAATTGACCACATCTTGTCTGCTCATCCATCGGCTAACATTCACATTTGCGGTGACTTCAATGTCCATAATGTGGAATGGCTGACCCACTCAAATAAGACTGATGATGAGGGGAGGTCCTGTCATGATTTTGCGATTGTCGATGACCTCACTCAGATTGTCCGTGAGCCCACCCGTGTGCCCGATACTACCAGTCAGTACGCAAGCCTTCTAGACATTTTCCTATCCACTTAAACTGAGCTATGCTCGTGTTCCGTTCTATCTCCTCTGGGATCCTCCGACCAGTGCGTCGTATCAATTGAGATAAAAATGAAATATAAATCTACAGACGTACCTCTCCACCGTACTGTATACCGATACACTATGGCTGAGTGGGATAGCTTCCGTACATTCATATCGGATCTGCCTCTCCATTCCATGTTTAAAAAGGATGTGTCCTCTATAGTATCAGACCTGACCGAATGGTTACTTGTAGGTATAGACTTATCTATATCATCCAAAACAATTCCAACAAAAACCTAACAGCCAGCCATGGTTCTCCCCTGAATGTGTTGCTGCCATCGCACACAGAAATCTCTTTTTCTGTATCTACCAACGTAATAGATGCACTGAAATTAAAGCTGCTTTTAGGACCGCCAGCAACCACTGTAACAGAGGAAGAAAAAATGCAAGAGAACTATATGCTCAATCCGTTAAATCCAAAGTAGCTGACCAGCCGCTTGGTTCCCACCAGTTCTGGCAAATAGCATATAGGATCCTGAACAGAAACGTGCGTTCTATCCCAACCAGAATCAATGGACCAGAAGTCATCTCGATAGCATCCGACAAGGCCAAACTATTTGCCAAAAACTTCGCGGCAAATTCTACCCTGTGTTACGACGGTAATCAACTCCCCATATTCCCTCCTATAACAGACAACACGCTATGCAACATATAAATATCTGTACGTGAGGTCGCCAAGCTAATCAAGAACCTAGTTTCCAGTAAAACAACTGGTCCCGACGGTATTCCAAATATAGTGTTAAAAAAATTACAACCAGAACTTGCCCCCATACTTACCAAACGGTTTAAGCGTTGCCTTAACGAGAAGTGCTTCCCAACACCCTGGAAAACCTCATCAGTATGCCCTGTATAAAAGAATTCAGGTGATAAGTCACCCCCGTCTCAGTACAGACCAATAAGTCCCCTGTGTGTCATGAGTAAGTTGATGTAATCCAAAATTAATAGAGAAGTAGTCAACCACCTCAACAGTAACAACCTTCTTAGCGACATACAATATGGTTTACGTTCTGCTAGATCTAGAGCAGATGTGCTTACGGTTATATCTCATAGGATTAGCGAATCTCTCGACAAAGGCTTCATTTCTAGGGCAATTGCTCTCGACATATCCAATATCTTCGATAAGGTTTTGCATAAAGGCCTACTACACAAGATTTACAGCTACGGTATAACTGGAAATGTTTTCTCGACGTTCACAGTATTAATGCTGGAGTCCCTCAAGGGTCCATACTGGGCCCAACTCTCTTCCTGATCAACATCAATGATCTCCCAAAACATATACTAAAATCTTTCGTTGACATCTATGCTGATGACACGACTATGTATGGAAACACATCAAAGGCTGTAAATCATGATGTTCTCTCTGCTTCTCTCTCTTCTTATCTTGAGCACGTGGTACACTGGGGAAGGGGTGGCTGGTTACCTTTAATGCATCTAAGGCACCGCTTCTATCTCTACATCATAAACGCGCTGATCCCAATCCGGCATCAAATGAAATGGATGGCTCTCGTCTGGGGGAGGCCCCTTGTTTTGATAAACTCCTTGGTTTGATCTTCACTCCTAGTTTTAAATGGAACACATACATAAAGTCTGTGGCCAATGTCGCTGGGAAAATGGTGGGATCCTTCTACTGCTCAAGAAGATATCTCACTAATGATGCAATTCTCTTACTATATAAGAGCTAAGTACGTCCAAAGATGGAGTACTGCTGCCATATCTGGGTTGGAGCTGCTAAAAACAGCCTACCCTGCCGTGACAGAGTATAAACAGACTTCCTGGCTTTGTGGGCGATTCCATTTTCTTTACCCTGCAACCTCTTTCCCACGGAAGAGACGTAGCGAGCCTGTCGTTATTCTATCGTTATTTCCATGACAATGCCCGTATGAGCTCCATTCTTGCGTCCCCCCTCGCCAATCTTTCTCAAAAAACAACCGACTAGCTGAAACCACCGCCAGTAATTTTCCCCACTCCATATCTGTGCCTAAATGAAAACGTAGATTCCATGAATAAAGTTTCTTCCTTAGAACTGCACACCTGTGGAATTCTGTTCCGCTTGCCTGTTTCCCTCCCGACTTCAACCTGTATGTCTTCAAGTCCAACACAAACAAATTCCTGATTACCCACCCCCTAAGTGATGACACCTTACCAATTTTCCAATACTATTGCTACACTATCCCTTTGATTACTGGCCACAAAATAACCCTTATCCCCGAGTGGCCATTGGGCCTTGAAAATGGTGAACGGTATGTAAAAAAATATATTCTATTACCAGTCATTGACTTAAAGAAAGTGCCCATATATAATGCCTATAATTGTTTATAGTTTTAAAAATGTATATCTTTAGAATAAAAGTATTCGAGATATATTAGTCATTATTAAACTATTGAATAATAGTTTATGAAAATTGTCTCTGTGAATTTTCTTCCGTATGAGACATAAATATATAATCGTGAAATCCTTTGCTGATCAATATATAAATGCTTTATATCTGTCTTTCGTTTTCTTTATTGCAATCATTTTTTTCTTCAAAGAAGGTAAATGTTGAACCTTTTTGTTCTTCTTGTAATGTTTTGGAACGATCTCAAAGGTTGATGGCTTATCCTTGCTTTATCGTCCAGGACAATCTCTTTGAACATGCCAAGTGATAGAATCGCGGGAAGAAGTTTGGCGCACACCATGATGATTATCGAAAAGCTTTTTAACGTTAGTCGGCCGCCATGAAGTGTTTTATGGGCATTAATAACGGATGGACGTAACAGAAATCCAGAATAAAAAGAAAACAAGAAGTCTATATTCCTAAGATACGTCAATGTAATCTACGTCTTCATTGATATTTGATATATTTAACACGTAACGTGGCAAACATTGGATTACTCTATTTAAAACATAAAACGCAACTGACGGGCACACCTATTTATGAACTATGTTTAAACGTTGCAAAACACTAGCGATTAAGCGTCGATAACACTCCATTACTCTTGAGCATTATTTTCAGCGTACTTACATACAACTGGCAAACATGTGTATGTAAAATAGGCCGACCACGATGAGAGATATACACCTGGACCTACAGAGATTCTGGTGGATTGTTCATAGCATGATCAACTCTATGCATTAAACGCATTTATCATACATGTACTATGGAAACGTACTATTAAAACGTCCACATATGGAAATTAATTTGCATTTTAAAAATAGAATTCCGTAAAAAATAAATAGAAATAGATGAATAGAACACTATAAATTTAATTGATTAAAGTTTTATTTGAAATCGTGATTTAAAAAACTCTCAGAGACATAGCTATATATTGATGTGTACAGTTTTTTTTTTTAATATAGAATTATTTATCATACAAAAATCGACACAAAGCTAGGTGCAACGTGTAAATTAATAAATAGCAATTGATTTAACATAAGAAACATTATTATATATATATATATATATATATATATATGTTATTTTTGCATAAACTTGAAATATAGACTACTAGCATTTCAGCCCGGCGTTGCCCGGGTGTTTGGAGGTGTATGCTGAGCAAAACAAAAAAAAAGAGTAATTTTTTTTTTAATTTGACCCCTATTATGACCCCTTAAAATTTATAGTTTCGGGCTCAAATCACTTTATTAAGTTAGATCCAGGTTCACGAAACCTATATCTAAAATTTCAAGTGTCTAGACCCAAAATTGTCGGAGGAGTTTGGTAGAGTTCTTAAAAATCAAATCGTTGAAATTTGACCCCTTAACAGCCTAATTTCTGGCTGACACCCGTCACATCGATTTTCCCAAATCTCAGTACCCGGTATTTCAAATTTCGAGTCTATAGACGAAAAATTGACAGAGTTATTGCGTAGGGAAATGTACACAGACAGACAGACAGACAGGCAGACAGGCACGTTCACTTTTATAGATTTATAGATAGATAGGCTTAGTAAAGTTGAAATTCGCATTAAGTTCTTTAAATAGTAAGGCTTATTAAAATCGAATATATAAAATTCCCACTATACACAGCAACAGGTCGGGAACAGGACTTTACAGCAAATCGATATGATGACTGTAGAAAATGTTAATCAAAATGTAACTATAAGATCGATGGTTGCTTAATCTAAAAAAATTTTGTGGGCAATCAAGGTAAACTAATACGAAGATAAAAAAGATACAAATAATCCTAAGAGTACTGATCAAGAAAATGATATATATATATATATATATATATATATATATATATATATATATATATATATATATATATATATATATATATATATATATATATATATATATATATGCGTGTGTGTGTGTGTGTTTGTGTGTGTTTGTGGGGGTGTTTGGATATACAAATTTATATATATATATATTTATATGTGTGTACATATATTTTTAATTGCATCAATGCATCAAATGAACAATCATACTTCAATACGCATTCAGGACCAATGTTTTCGTTAGCTAGTATAAGTATTAGAGACTTGTTAACGTGATATTGCTTAAATAAAAAGTCGTGTCGTAACTGTAATTGTTTTAACATTTATATAAAAAAAAATGATTGAAAGTTATCGAGTTACTCGTAACTAGCTAAGCGAAACATCGTCATGAATGCGTAGCGACACAAAAATGTATATGTAAAACATATAAGAAGTATATCTTGAACTAATCGGTATTGTTCAGCTTGTATGAATCCTGTTTAAATTCATTTATCGTTTCCACTTTGGAAAATAGTAATTTCGTCTCTCTCTCTCTCTCTCTCTCTCTCTCTCTCTCTCTCTCTATATATATATATATATATATATATATATATATATATATATATATATGTATGTATTTGTGTGCATGCACATATGGACATGTGTTTGCATGCGTATGTTTATGTACATATTGAAGTATGAAATAAATTTTAAAAATAGCATTTCGGGTGTGTCTTTAAATGCAGTTTAATTTGGATGCGACATTTTCGTTATTTTGTCTAACGAAAAATAGCCGTTGACTTACAGATGATTTGACATCGTCTCTTCTTATCACGTATCTTCTCCTTTATATTTTTATTCTTTCTTGGAAAAAATACTATCGTTGTAATTCAAAATATTAGTCAGTTAAATCAGCGCTTCTTCATATAGATTTCATGTTTATTTTTTAATGGTCTTCATATGGTTATATGTATTGTGTACATGTGTATATATGCGTACTTATCTGTATATTTATTTAAGACTGACCCGGAAGCGTCTCATTGGCTATACCTTCACCTCTTTCCTCTACCATTCTCCTTCTCTTCCGTGCATGCACATAAGTTTTACTACACCGGTGAAGACAAAAGCATCGTTCGAAACTATGTGCGTCTACAATTTTTTTTCAATTCCTTT
>NC_136493.1:119826022-119883522 GCF_053919585.1 Euprymna scolopes | reverse complement strand
ATGTATATATATATATATATATATATATATATATATGTCTGTGTGTGTGTGTGTGGGTGTTTGTGTGTATGTTGATATTGTATTACATAAATAGTGCTAAAAGAATGTAAGTATGAAAAAAACACTACTACTACGACTACTACTAATAATGATATTTAAACGGAAATGCAAACACTATGAGGACATAAACTTTGTACCCACACGGAAACGTAAATGAACACGACCCCCAGAGTAGTTACCCATCCATTTTATGCCAAATATCGGTAAATTCGGAAGCAGTCATTACCGAGAGGGCACATTTGCCCCTCATGCTTATGACTGCCAAAATATCACAACTTGTTTGCGATAGGAGGGATAACTTATTCTCGACACATTAACACAATTATGTACTTCAGGTAGCTATAATTAATCTTTGTTCTTGTTTGACTTTGCACAAATAACAAAGCTCGGGTGAAATTCCTTGCAAATTAAATTGAAGGGATAGGAGGAAAGAGGTGGTTAGGAAGTAGGAAATTAAAAGGGAAAAATCTAAAAAAAATGAAATATTAAACTGTCACCACTCCTTAATACCAGCAAACGGTATCTTTAAATTCATTTCCACAAGGTACTTATTTCTACTTTTATACGTACATTATTTAGTTGTTATGTTTAGTTCCGTTTGTGACTGCTCCATCTTTTCATGTATTTTATTTATATGTGATAGTGCACGATACCTCCAATGTACATGAAAGTTCTATATCTGCGTCAGTCATGCCGGTGAAGCAACTCTGGCGCTGGTGTTGCCAGAAACACCACACGATGTAAAATGTCCAATATAAATAACACACACCGTGGGACCCAGAAGAAAGAGTTTGGTGTCATAGTCGGCAGGTTCTCCCTCATGTGCCAGTATGTGGAAAACGGTTGTCATCCTGCGGATGTTGGGTCATTTCCTAATTTCAGAAACACAGAAAACCCAGGCGATAAACAGGTAAGGGTATGCCCCAATTCAAGGAAACTAAAATGATACCAGCTAAACATAGCACAGTTAATATAACCATCGATAAAGGAAAAACCCGATAGAAGAAATGAACAACGAAGGAAAATAGAGAGGTAATGGAATGTTATTAAAGAAGAAATCTCAAATATAGATGCGGAGGTTATAGGAAACGAATAGAAGTGGCAAGAGTCGATTTCAGTGACTACCGTAGAACAGAACAAGTTATTGCAGATCAAGCAAGACGGATTGTCAGGCGAGGCTATCTCTAAAACTGGAACTAACGGAAATACAGCGGAAAATAGATGATTAAATTTAGCATGAAACATCCCCCACTGGGAAGTGAGGCTAGATAACCAAATCAACAAACATAAATCAGAGCCTAAAACGATAACAGGAACTAAGGGACATGGTGAACATTGCAAATTGGAAATGTGACCAGCGGGGAGAAGATCAACGAGAAACGTTTATTACATGAAAAAAATAGGACAAAACATGAGAGCATGTATACAGAAAATAAATGTGCCAAATTGGATGACAAAAGGTAGAAAAGAACTGATCCAGAAGGACATAGATAAAGGACCCGAACCCAGTAACTATACGTCTATCTCGTATTTTTCCACTATGTGGAAATATAAACAACAAACCTGAGAGAACACATCTACGACTCCTTGAATAATCGTGGACTTCTCCTCGAGGAACAGAAAAGATGCCAGCAAGGAAAGAGAAGAAAACATGAACTGCTATACATAATACGAAGGTATAGGAATTCAGCTATGACAAAGATCGACTACTAAAAGTCGAACGACAGGATCCCTCCAACCGTGATAACTGAATGCTTAAAAAGTATAAAATACTAAGCAGGATAGTCAACGTGATAGAGAATTCAATGCGAATATGGAGACTGAAATTTAATGATGGACAACACATTACAGAAATTAAAATACAAAGAGGCATCTACCAAGGAGATTAACACTCACCCTTGTTTTCATCATAGCAATGATGGTCCTGAAAAATATACTTATAAAGTTCCAAGCTAGATACATGTTCTCTAATACAGAGGAAAAAGTAACCACTTGATGTACATGGACAATATAAAACTTTTTACAAGGACCGAAAAGAATTACAGACACTAATAAACCCTACCACGATCTTTAGTCAGGATATCTAAATACATGTTGGCATGGAAAAGTTTGCACTATTCGTTATATGAAACGAAACACAGAAGGTGTATAACTACCCAACCAAACAGAAATGAGGGCCCTAGGGGGAAAAAGACGCCTATAACAATTTGGAGTTTTCACAGCAGACACAATCTAAGCCACAGAAATTAAAGAGTGAATTGGAAAGGAATATATACATCTTTCAGGACCTTACTCCTCTCCAGCATAGCTTAACTGTATCTAAGAATTGGACTGCGTAGGGCCCCGAAACATGCATGTCCGTAGATGACTATTATAAATAAATTAAATACATAAACACGAACTATTTTTTTACGTCTAAATAAACATATGGACGATTTCCTAAGAAACTCGATCTTCAAGATGAAGACGCTAAGTTAAAAAAGCAACAATAAAAAAAAAATACGCGCACACACACACGCACGAACACCCCCACATACGCGCCCACAAACACGCACACACACACGCACATATATATATATATATATATATATATACATATATATATATATATATATATATATGCTTCTTAATTTTTATGAGGTTAAACCACCTCCCCAAAAAGGTTTATATATTTCTATATTCATTTTGTTCTAGATAAAATGGGACAACATAAAAAATGAAATTGATGCACAAACATGCATTTAAACCAATGGATATTTTAAAGTTCCAACCGCCCTATTTTACCATCTGTATGACTTAATCTTGCATTTTATTTACAGATTATTTCAATCAGGTTTTTATCTACTTTTATTTATGCGAGTTAAGTTTCCTAGGTAATGACATATATAGTAAATATCTTCCTTAGTTTCAAATCATATGGATGCCATATTTTGGCCTTCTTTATCTTTACCGTCTAAATCCTGTAACACCTGCCATTATTGGAGTCATTAATTTTATAAGGTTTTTTTATTTATTTATTTTTTTCATATTTATTGTCTCATATCGCTATGCAAGGTTTAATTATTCCGTTAGATTTTTTCATGGCTGAAAGAATTCCAGAGTCTTTCATGTCTGTGTATTTGTCATTGACAAGTTTTACAGGTATATGATCTTCAAATATTCAGATGAATCTGATGTTTCATTTTATACCGATCATCTTGGGGATAGATTTACATACTTGATTGTGGCGTATGAAATGTTAGCTGAACAGCAGATGTGTTCACTTGGATAACATCTGACATTTTAAAGGTCATTACTCACGCGTTAAAAAGTCAAGCGTGGATTATCGATAACAAGCTTTTAGAAAAGGAGCCCACCTTAATGTATGCTAAGACACGCCGAAATTATATTGCGTCCATGAACTGTGTGTGCAGTTGAGAGAGTAATCTGTTTGAAGAACTCCCTATATGTTTGATAACTGCGATCTCTAAAGTGAACTGGAGTTTTACTCTTTATTGGATATGTGTAAATAGTCTAATGCAATCTTATATAACATATACGTTTCTTACTCTCTCAATTTCAAGAAAATCTGAATATTATGCATACATGCAAAAACACGCACGCATATAGCATGCATGTAACTCTTCCTTCCAAAGCAAATAGTATTTTTCTCTATTTTGCGAAGCTTATGTGTTATTATAACCGGGAAATAAAGAATATAAACGAAAACATTAAACATCATATAGCTTAATCTGCATTATGTTTTCAGCAAAAATAGACGAACTCATAGCATATAAATACGTATTCACATATTGAATCGTTTACGATGACGGCCGAGTTCTTTTTTTTCATATAACCAATGTCGTACTAAGCATGTTCTCCTAATAAAATTAAATAAGATTATATATATATATATATATATATATATATATATATATATATATATATATATATATGTATATACATATATATATATATATATATATATATATATGTATATATATATATATTTCTATATATATAGTAGCAAGTTTTAAAATATATACGAGGATTAAGCTACACAGAATGGGAGGATTTTTTGGTCGTCTCGCGTTTTTTTATATACGCACCTTCCATTGAGTGTCTTGTTAGCCAATAAGGAAGAAATTTGCTCACCATCGCATTCAGCGTATTAGTTCATCTGTTTTTCGAATTAATTTAATAATATAGGTACGCTTCCTAGATGTGGGGATGTGTTTTTAGCGATTTTTAAAAATTAACCGTTTCCATATCTATTTTTTGGTGTGGTGAAATGAATAATTTTGGAAGTGCTAAACTGTTTCAGGAGCTTAGTATGACTACTTCATTTAATCACATAAATTAATATACAAAAGTATAGACTCATGCGCAAACATTAAACATTTACTTCAACAGGGCTTGATACGTAGGTAGAGCTAAGTCGTAAGTTATAAAATATGTATGGCGATTTAGCTACACAAAATATTCCGCGTTTCATCCAAGCTAGAATTTATCAGACTTATGCGAGGAGTTTTTGGTTGTCTCGCGTTTATATATATATATATATATATATATATATATATATATATATATATATATATATATATATATATATATATATATATAATTCAAAGGGGGTTAGAACAGTAGTCTAAATAGCAGATTGCATTTTAATATGATATTAAAATTACTAATTGAATTAAAATACAAGAAAAAATAGTTCGTTGTAATTCAGATATATAATAAGCTCGATAGGCACATATCCTAACTACTTTAATATTTAGTAATTTGATTGATAATTTAAAATTCAAATTCAAATTAAAAATTAAAAATCTGTTGCATAAGAAGGAACACAACAATGTCAGTAATGTGTGCGATGTTTTTTTTTATCTCGATAGACATTAAGGCATAGACAATAATTTTGACCTATAGTTTTTTTTTTAAACAAAGTCTCCTCATCAGCCAGAGTATTGGGTGTTTTTTTCATATATAAAAGACACCATGAATAAACCTAGCATTTTTAAGAAAGGCATATGTATCTGGAAAATATAAAAATACAAAGGAAAATAGTTACTTATTAATGTTGATGAGCAAAATAATATGGTTTGAGAATAAAAAAGAGACTAAAATTATAAATATAAATTTGTTTTAAATATAAGGTTATAATAATATGTTTTTAATAAAAGATACACAATTATATATATATGTGTATATATATATATATATATATATATATATATATATATATATATATATATCCCTTTTAATTGCTCGCCTTTTGAAAACCGTAATTATCCTCAAAGTATTCATTTCGATGTTGATTTTAGCTTATAAATGCACGAAATGTTGAATTTTCAAAGCGAACGCCAATGGAGCATTTTCAGCAGTTAGATTCGTTGGTTGTTTTGTTTTACGGCATATCAACACTTGTCAGGTTATTTAATGCCAAATTCAAATATTTTGAAGAAAATATTTTAATAGAATATTTGTTGTTTTCAAGTCGGTTTATATTTAAACCATATTTTAGACCCTAACATGTACTACCACTCCGGATAAGAGTCGACCTGGGAGTAATCTATATCTATCTTCTATATATCTATAAAACAGAGATGTGTGTGCCACAGACGATTTCTGATTGGTTAATCCAATAATCACATCTCCTAAAAAACTATGGGTCGTAGGCTCTTAACTTTACCATACAATAGTATGGCTTTATTTATTGTCCATCTTGGAAGGGTTTAATTTTTTCCTAACTTGCGATTTACAAATTACAAAAATACGAAACTAACTTACAATCTAACAATCGAACCTCCGAGATCACGGCCGCCATTATGAAACTAAACTATAAAAATAAAAACCCCGCGTTCACTCGTGGTCTTTACATTTCGGGTTTGGGTACTTGTGCAGTTTTCCATTGACATTAAAAAATGGAAATATTTTTAAAAAAATATATTGTAAGTACTCGTCATGAGATAAAGTTTTCCTACAGAAAAAATCACGTAATTTCATCAAGTAGTTATTTTTTTATAGCGAAAAAAGAAAAAAAAATCAACGCTACAAGCGAAATTAAACAGAAAGTTCAAGTAGGGGGATTTCCCCTTTTTTTTATAGCGAGGACAGATTTCGCGAATTTGGCCTTTTTTTTAAAGCAGTTTGGCCTCCAAAATTTCTGTTTGGCCATTTTCTTCACCGATGAAATAAAAGAAGCAAATAAAAACAACGCAATAAAACTTTTAAAAATACGGCACACTTTTGTTGTTCTTGTTTGTTTTTTTGGGTAATTTTCCTTATTTTTTTACTTTTTCAAGATAATACTACTAAATGGACACTATTATGCCAAATTAGCCCCCCCCAAAAAAAAAATGCACAAAAATTCGAGATTTAAGGTTTTGACGAGATAATTTAGCGAATTGTCCGGACTATTGCGAGATAACCATCCATTAGTTTTTCCTGAAATTTTGCCACACATTGTATTTCATTACATAGATGTGCATAGTAACAACATTTGTTTGCCGAAAATTCCCGTTGCGTCTCCAGATTTCATCGGTGAAGAAATAGGCCAAACAGAAATTTTGAAGGCCAAACTGCTTTAAAAAAGGGCCAAATTCGCGAAATTTGGCCTCGCTATCAAAAAAAAAGGGAACTCCCCCTACTTGAACTTTCTGTTTGGTTAAGAATCAAGATGGCTTAATTATTAATTACTCGCTTATAAGACTATCATTACACACAAAAAAATATAGATTTATTTTTGGGTAAAGTTCCCCCGGGTTTTCCTTTCACTTGAGTAAATAATGGTCTTTTGTTATATATATGGCGTACTATTATCCTTATATATATGATGTTTATGTTTATAACAACATCTTAATACTGCGCTGCCGCTGCTGATCCATAGTCGTGTCGACTGACGGATGCCACACACATGTTTATATATATATATATATATATATATATATATATATATATATATATATATATATATATATATATATATATAAGTGTCTGTGTGTGTCTGTGTGTCTGTGTGCATTTCCCTACGCTAAAACTCTGTCAATTTTAAGCCTAGAGATTCGAAATTTTATATACAGGGTACTGAGATTTGGGAAAATCGATATGATAGGTTTTCGACAGAAATTTGGCGATTAAGTGGTCAATATTCCACGATTTGACCTTTGAGAACTCTACCAAACTCCTCCTACAATTTTGGGTCTAAACAGTAAACACGTGATATTTTAGATATAGATACCTTGGACATGGATCTAACTTATTAACTTTACTTGACCCCTAAACAATAAATGTTAAGAGGTCATAATAGGGGTCAAAGTTTAAAAAAACTGACCGTTTTTTTTCTCAGCGTTAACCTCAAAACACCTGGGCAACGCCGGGCACCGATTGCTAGTGGCAATTAAAGGGTGGCTCCCCACTCCTAAAAGCCCGGAAGCTTGGGCTTATTATATGGATATAGTTTAAGGTCATATTCAGGACCTTAGCTGTTAGAATATGTTAGTAAAATAAATAAAAAATACGAGCAGATGATCTTATTTGTCTAACAAAATGGTCAAAGGGAATAATTCGCGTTTATTGTTTTATATTATATGATATAAAAGATCTTATTGAACTTACAGTATTTTAATAATTTATTTACTTATTTATGGAAATTAATAAATATAGTATAGTTTTAACTTAAATAGATATTAAAATAAGATATACAATAATGGTAAATATATCGGATAAACTTATATTAGCCATAATAATGATGATCCAAATTTTATTAATGTGGATATTTAGTTATAAACTAAAATTTCAAAATAGATTGTTAATAAGCGACATTTTTAATGCCTTTTGGTGGTTTATATTTGTTAAATTGAAGCCAACTTTTATGATTGCATTCGGATGTAAGCTCATTTCTTGAATTTAGGAGGATGTTTTTATTGTTGATATCGTCATATTTTAAACTCTTAAGGGTCTCAGGCATAAAAATACAAAGTGCACAGAATCCGTCTCCCGGCGTATGTCCTTTATATAGTCCTATTATTTCCAATTTCAAATTGAAGGGAATAATCTCATATTTGAGTCGCCAAATATGCCTAGATAGTGTGGTTTGGTTCAACAGGGAGGGATTTTTAAAGGAATGTTTATGGGTTTAAATACTATGCTTAATAAGTTAATATGTAGAACTGAAGTAGAGTGGGTTATGTTTAATGCATTTATTGTCAGGTTGATTAGGAGTGGCATTGGTATGTGAAGGGTTGGTCTATATTTGATTCGTTGATAAATTAAAGTGGGCGCAGATATTTAATCGTTTGGTCGAGCTATGGTTGTTATTAACCTCATTTTGATTTGGGGTTTGTGAGACTGTGCTGCTATAAACCACATTTTTTTATTTTGCATGCACCTTGTAGAGGGCATCTATTTTTTCTCCTACAGTTACAACCTGCTATATTTTCTGTATTTTTATTTTGTATCGTATTGATTTTTTATTGTTAGAACTAATTATTTTTTGATAAACGTTTATACGTAGTTTAGTAAGACACTTTGATCATGTTTTTATTAAAGATTTTACTGTGTCTATGAGGGGCGTTAAAGTTTTTTTTTTCTTAGACGTTTAAAGAATTTCTCTGGCGATGTTTGTCTCCAGATTGTTGGAATGTGGAGGATTGAACCATAAGATTACCCTATTTTTTGTACTTCGTATGTTGGATGGCATGATCATATTATATGTTATTATGCTTTAAATAGGTTTATTTTCATTGCAGTTTTTGTTTCTAAAATTTTTATTTAGGAATCTGATTTGGGCATTAGTATACTGCGTTTTTAAGGGCTTCATTGTAATAGTTTTCATTTTTGTAAAATATAGATGTGTTAGAAGATAGTCTAGAAATTCTTAACGAGACATTGGGAACTATTGATTTTACTATTGATTTACGGTGGTTTGATTCGTTGTGGGCATATAGTGTAGATTGGTTAGGTTTATGATAGGGTTCAAAGAAAGAGTTTTCAAGATGTAATCTTATGTCTACGAAGTTAACCATTTCTTTTTATTAGGGTCGATTTTTATAGTAAGTCCATAATTTTACAATAATATATGTACTGATTTAATTGCTTTTTCGTAATTTTTATTTGTGGAGTTTGTTACGGGCAGTGCATCATCTCTGTATATGCCTCCTTCAAGTTTGAATTTTTCATGGAGTATAGAATGAATCTCATGTAAATGGAAATGACCGACCATGTCTGTAACCTGAGCTTAAATATTAATTTTAGAATTGCCATTGAAAATAATAATGATAATAATATAATTAATAAAAGTTATAATGATTATAATAATAAATAAAATAGCAATGATATTTATAACAATGATAATATTGATGATGTTTATAATAATAATAATAATAATAATAATAATAATAATAATAATAATAATAATAATAATAATAATAATAATGCTTTTTATTATAATGATGATTCTGGTAACATTAATAATAATAATAATACTACTACTAATAATAATAGATACATATAATCATAAAATAATAATTAAAGTTGAAAAATATTAAGATTGAAGAGAGTGAAAGTGAAAAAAAGTGCGTGACAATATTTGGGGGTGTAGCCTAATTTTTTCAGAATCCATACAGCCAAATTTCTGGCCGAAAATTTATTACAAAGATTTTCCCAAATCTCCGTACACTGTATATCAAATTTTGAGTTTGTAGACTGAAAATTGACATTGATATTGTGTAGGGGCATGTACACATACACACATACACACAGATACAAACTTAAACTACTATAGATATAGAAGCATTTCAGTCCGGCCTTTCCCGGGTGTTGGGAGGTGTATGTTGAGCAAAAACAAAAAAAAACTGCCAATTTTTCGTTATCTTTTACCCCCCTATTATTACCCCCTTAACACCTATAGTTTTGGGCTTAAATGAAATTATTAAGTCGGATCCAGGTCCAAGGAACCTATATCTAAAATTTCAAGTGTTTAGACCCAAAATTGGTGGAGGACTTTGGTAGAGTTCTCAAAGGTCAAACCGTTGAACTTTGTCCCCTTAACAGCCAACTGTCTGAAAACGTATTACAAAGAATTCCCCAAATCTCAGTATGATTTATATCAAATTTCGAGTCTGGGGACTTAAAATTTACAGAGTTATTGCGTAGGGAAATGTGCACAGACACACACACAGACACACACATATACACTCACTTTCATAGATATATAGATTAATCAAAGTAATATAACCCCGCCAATAATTGTAGCGAAATGTGCATGCTATAATACATTTGAAAAAGGGGCGAGAGAAATTGGAATCTGAGGGATGACTGAGAATTTATAACGGATTTCAATAATTAAAACAAATAAAACATTAAAGAAACATTTGAATCGTAAACTGATTCACATGAGTCGGGCATATAGAATACGTTATAGGTATAATAAACATATAGACCTCGCATTAGACAATTACAATTTAAACTGTATGATTGGAATAAACTCACGCCCTCGCACTCCATAAAGCATACAGTATCGGCCTAAACTAACGCTACATACAATAATCCACCAGGCTCAAGCATGATGGAAGAAGGACGAGCTAAAGCACTAACCAGATATTCAATGTATGAATACGAAGGAAACTCAGATTGTGTGTAGGGGGGTTATAGTTATAAACATTTGATTGCAGACCAATC
The DNA here is from genome assembly GCF_053919585.1 of Euprymna scolopes. Lineage (NCBI taxonomy): Eukaryota > Metazoa > Mollusca > Cephalopoda > Sepiida > Sepiolidae > Euprymna > Euprymna scolopes. The sequence goes on along the minus strand of NC_136493.1, from coordinate 119,872,803 downwards.
GTTGCAGTCAACGATAAATTAATGGTAAGCGGCTGTTAATATAATGCACACTAATCTGCAAGTGTTATCGAAATATGCGCTGCGTACTGAACATCTGGAGAAACTTGCCCATAAAACTTAAACGAAAGCTATAGGTTGTTTCCAAAGAGAATTCTGTACTTGTAGACTGTTTGAATAGTACTAGAGAGTATACTAGTAGTACTACTAATATTAATACTACCACGAAGACAGCAACAACAACAACAACAACAGCAACTAACAATAATAATAATAATAATAATAACAATAACAATAATAACAACAACAATAATAATAACAACGACAACAACAATAATAATAATAATAATAATAATAATAATAATAATAATAATAATAATAATAATAATAATAATAATGCCGTTGACTGTCTTCAAGTCGAAACTGTTATTTACTTCCGGAAACACAATACTTTCCGGAAAATAACTTAAAACTTTAAAAATGTGTGCACAATGCATTCCTCTCCGAACACTAACTTAAAAACAACTTTTAGATCCTATGTCCTAGAAACGTGCCACAGTTTTGTTTACCATCCTAAGTTATATATCCTTTCTGCACACTGATTGATATATATATATATATATATATATATATATATATATATATATATATATATATATATGTATTTACGTTCGCCTACACTCATGTCCTTTACATTTGTTTTGTTGATCAAGTATTTCCTTTTATTTTAATCTTGTAAAGTTTTTCAGTTCCTTTCCCAAATCTGTATGGCAGTAGTCATTTATACCGACGAGTAAAGAATATTAGCAGCGATTAATTGCATTGAATGCATACTATTCATTACCAAGTATGCTAAATAAGTGACTTATTGGCATGTAAAAATTGTTAAACCTCTTTACAGTGGTGGATTCTAACCTACGTTTGAAATTAATTTTTAACTGTTCCTCTCTCTATCAGGAATGTAAATGCCACGGTAAGCCGTATACGCACAGATAAAATGGAAACAAATTGGAGAATATGTTTTTGTTTTATTTTATTATTAGTGTTAAAAGACATATTATGTTGTTCTTTTTTGCAAAAATTGTGCAGAAATGTTTAAAACACTGTATTTTTACTGAACATTGAACAGTGATTGAATTTATGTGAAAGACGTTTCATTAACAAATTATTTAAATAACAAGAACGAATAAATAAACTAGATGATGTGAATTAATTTATATCCGCGAACGCCTTAAAAGAATAAAACAAAATTCGAATAAGAATAATTCATTAACTAATGTTGTATTATATGATGTTCGCTCAGCTTTATTTAATTCATGATTAAATCGATGACGAGATAAATAAAAAAATCGGATTAAAAAAAACAAACAAACACATGGTAAAATAGATAGTAAGTACGAGGATATCAGTAATGATCGTAATGATATATTTTATAAAGTAATCAATAGAAAGGAATCAATGGGTGTATGCATGCACGTAAACTTTTTTATATATCAACTAGTTGAAATAGACGTTTAGGAACGAATAATGGCGGTAAATTTAATGAAAGAAATGCGAAATGATATTCATATAATGGTGCTATTAAACCTCTTTTAGACTCATAATACTTTTCAGCAAATATAAAAGTTAATTTCGCGTAGAAATATTGTCAGAATCGTCAAATATCTCTCACAGATGAAAGCGCACAAGAGACAGGTGGCCTTTGTATGACCGTGTCAATTGCTGAGAGAACTGCGTCCGTTAAATTCGTGTTTTACGGGTGATTAGTCGTTATTAAGAACCAAAATCAATCCAAGTTGAAAGGTTTTTGCGTGTAACGTTTTATATACAACTGCACTGCGATTATTTGTTGTGACGCTGGTAAGTGTTGACAATATTAAGGTTAAAGTGCGTGCGTGCTCTTCGTTGGAGGACAGACATGTCTCGTTTGCATATTGCCAGACGGGACCATATTATCAGGGATATAGGAATGTTAACTACCCCAGTACACCTTCCATCGAATATTTCTCCCCGAAATATAATTTTTTTTTAATTTCTCGTTTGATCTCCCATGCGATTTCCCTTTTAATTCTTCAGCCGAAATGACGTATATCGTTACAAGTTTGACGGGGTTCTAGATCAAATGCGTCATACATTATGTCCGAAGTCTCTTCCTCCAGTTTATTTTCACTTAACTCGTTCATAGTACATTTCAGTGTCTTGTTCAAGTGTTTCTGATGCGTAGAATCTGAAACTTTCACGATGTAGATTATATGGCTGATTCTCTTATTAATTGTACATTGCTCCGAATAAGTATTATTATCTTTAGGCATCTGGAAGATTTTTCTGTCTCCCTGAACGTTATTCGTCTTGAAAACAGTTGTCTTTGCGAGTTTTACCTGTTTTGACAATAATTCTTCAAAGACTGGCCGTGTGTTTCTCAAAAACATCGATTATGTTTGGAAATATCGTGTTCTCTGATTAGGCGTTATGTGGTAAATCTGAAGAAATTGTTGCAGCGATTTTTCGGAAAGAACGTTATGTTGCCTTCAAAGACCTTTACAAGGTTTCGAACAATCTTTCGGCTTGCCCGTGATCAGGGGCGGCCAATCAGAGCTGAGAGGTTGCCCACTTGGAATACCTATCTGAACCCTTTAAAGTCACCGGATGTAAACTAACCCATAATCTGACACAAAAGAGTCGACCCATCCTAACCGTACGAATAACTCATGAAAAGTTATCATTAGTTGGGCTTTTGCACCTAAAGACGGCAGGTTTACTTAGAAAAGCTGTTTACTACAATGGTTAGCGTAGTCCACGTGTATCTGTAACCATGGGTAGTCAGCTTTGGGACATGGGTTAAATTGAATTAGTGTCACTTTAGCAGCTAGTGTGCATTCTCTGCATGCTTTCATCTATTTTTCAATATCTTTGTCCATGGTTTTTCCAGTACACGTATGAACGCATACAAGTTTTAATTCTAGGGTGTCCCCTTTTAAAATCCTTAAAGATGTTGATTTAGAGGTTCGCTGGCACAACAATTTTCTCTCTATATAATAATAGTGGGGCGCATGCTGAGACATCCGCTAATATTGTTCATCCATCTTAAGTTTTTACTTAGTTTCTTTTATAAAATCGTCGGTTTTGGCCCCCTTTCTTATATCATCCAGAGTAACGGGAAGTTCTTTCACTGTGTTTTATGAGATCGAGCTATAGTGAATCTTTGATCGCAGTGATGCGATCACCGAGTCTTTAAGAAGTTAAAAAATGCATGAGTATTAACTAGGATAGCCCACATGTGTGTTCAAATTTCTTTGATGACAGAAACTCCATCTTAAAGACATGCTTTTGTAGGAGTGTACCCCATCGTTTGAGCTTGTGATCCGCATGTATAGGAAACACGTTTTTTGATTCAAAGAGAGAGATCAGCGGTGGGTTGCCTGTTTTAAGTTTGGAATGTAGTTCATGGAGATATTGTACCAATCTTGTTACCGCAAAGATGATGTTTAAGGTTTCTTTCTCAATCTGGGAATAATTCTTTCCGCGGGTTCTCGATGCGTGTTCTATCGGTTTCGAAGAATCGTCGGGAATTTTATGCTGGAAACCGACGCCATATGTGCTCGCGTTACTTACAAAGATAATGCCTAAATCTGGGTAGTAATTTGTCAGGAATAGTTCTGATGTGAGCACCTATTTTTAGCTTTTCGAACGCCATTTTGCTTTACGTTGTTCAGTTCCAAACCTTGTCATACCTAGGTAGTTCATTTAACGTGCACTCAAGGTGTGCAGATTGGGAATGAAGATTTAATATGAATTAACTTAACCTAAAAACTTTGCAGTGGTGTTGTGTCGTGTGCAGCAGATATTTTATTTTGCTATGAACCTTCTGTATCGGGCTGTCTACCATTCCTATCTATTATTTGCCAGAGATATTTTATTTTGTTGATAAAAATTTACATGTGGTTTCTTTAGGTGGGCAGCCGTACTCGTTTACCTTTTCGAATAGTTGAAAAACAGTTGGAAAAACAAAACAAAAAACGCATCGAAAATGTTGATTTATGAGACAAAAATAGCCAGCTTTGATTCCCCTTTGGGGCTCAGGGCGCAGTGGATAGAGATGCGGAAATTTACGATTCCAGCCAACCAGTGTCTGGAGGTAACAGCTTCAATCCCAGCTAAAGCCGGTAAGCAGTTTAGTTGGTCAAACAGTGGTGAGATGTCACCAACTATTGAAGGCGGTACTTGCTGTAATTAGAGAATTTGACATTCCTCTGGCGTCACGGTTAACCTGAAGAAGGCCAGAGAAATAATTGGGCCAGCCATCGTAAAAAACAACAACTAGAAAATAAAGGCAATAATCTAAATCTATATATCTATAAAAACAGAGATGTGTGTGCCACAGACGATTTCTGATTGGTTAATCCAATAATCACATCTCCTAAAAAACTATGGTTCGTAGGCTTTTAACGATACCATAAAATATTATGGCTTTATTTATTGTCCATCTTGGAAGGGTTTAATTTTTTCCTAACTTGCGATTTACAAATTACAAAGATACGAAACTAACTTACAATCTAACAATCGAACCTCCGACATCACGGCCGTCATTATGAAACTAAACTAAAAAAAAAAAACCCGCGTTCACTCGTGATCTTTACATTTCGGGTTTGGGTACGTGTGCAGTTTTCCATTGACATTAAAAAATGGAAATATTTAAAAAAAAATATATTGTACGTACTCGTCATGGGATAAAGTTTTCCTACAGAAAAAATCACGTAATTTCATCAAGTAGTTATTTTTTTATAGCGAAAAAAGAATAAAATCAACGCTACAAGCGAAATTAAACAGAAAGTTCAAGTAGGGGGATTTCCCCCTTATTTTTTATAGCGAGGCCAAATTTCGCGAATTTGGCCATTTTTTAAAGCAGTTTGGCCTTCAAAATTTCTGTTTGGCCATTTTCTTCACCGATGAAATAAAAGAAGCAAATAAAAACAAGGCAATAAAACTTTTAAAAATACGGCACACTTTTGTTGTTCTTGTTTGTTTTTTTTTTGTAATTTTCCTTATTTTTTTATTTTTTCAAGATAATACTATTAAATGGACACTATTATGCCAAATTAGCCCCCCCTCCAAAAAAAAAATGCACAAAAATTCGAGATTTAAGGTTTTGACGAGATAATTTAGCGAATTGTCCGGACTATTGCGAGATAACCATCCATTAGTTTTTCCTGAAATTTTGCCACAAATTGTATTTCATTACATAGATGTGCATAGTAACAACATTTTTTTGCCGAAAATTCCCGTTGCGTCTCCAGATTTCATCGGTAAAGAAAAAGGCCAAACAGAAATTTTGAAGGCCAAACTGCTTTAAAAAATAATATTTAATATATTCAACGATTTGACCTTTGAGAACTCTACCAAACTCCTCCTACAATTTTGGGTCTAAACAGTAAACACGTGATATTTTAGATATAGATTCCTTGGACATGGATCTAACTTATTAACTTTACTTGATCCCTAAACAATAAATGTTAAAAGGTCATAATAGGGGTCAAAGTTTTAAAAAATTGACCCTTTTTTTTTCTCAGCATTAACCTCAAAACACCTGGGCAACGCCGGGCACCGATTGCTAGTAATTAATAAAAATAAGTTGATGAAAAACGTGTTTTCTATATTGCTCTATAGATTCGCTTTTCTTAAGAATATCATCCAGGTATCCGATGAAAGAATTCACACCGTCCAATATCTTGCCAATTATCTGTTGACTGATGGTTTGGGGCACATTGATCCCGACAACTAACCTATTAATCTTAAATAGTCTCTTGTGAGAAAGAACTAACACAATTTTGGGGCTTTCTTCTTTAACGAGAATCTGGAAGTACACTTCGGACATATTTATTTTTGAATGTTTTGCATCAATTTAGTTTCGTAAACACGTCCTTGGGGCTCGCTCGGTGGCACTGATTATATTCAAGTGCGGCAGTATACCCGATCGAGAAGTCTGCACAGGCTCTGGTATCTTTTGACTTTTTCTTTAATACACGGTGGGCGAAGATCACTCGTAGTCGACTGGGTTCGCAGTTCCTGCTTTGACAAGTCTGTGTAATTCGATGTTAATCTTTTGTATAGAGGCAAATGGTGCGCTGCGATTCTTCTTGAAGACTGGGATGGCATTGCCTTGTCACATGAACCTCACCTTTATTCTTGTATAGCATTATAGTTTGTCCGAAAAAAAAATTATTAAGGAACGGCTCCTTCACGTCTTTCTTTAGGTATTCAGCTGCTGCAAAAATGTTGGCAACATTTTGACAAACATCGCTAACGGATGAGTCACAGAGTTCAATTTATTTTAATCCCAGCTTTCACTAAACTGTTTTTTTTTTAATACGAAAACGTTGGAATTCAGTGTTTTACCCTCCAACGGTAACCTCATTTTCAAATCTTATTAACTTTCCTGTTTCTCATCTTCTTCGGTCTTCCGGGTATGCACCAATTGTGGTGTTTATGATAGACAAAATCGAACCACTGTCAAGTAGATGTCTAACATTCCGGTCCGTAATTTTGACTCTCACGTTATTCCGTATATTTTAACCGTCTGCTTGAGCCCTAATTTTTTTGTAATTTATTTTTTGCATTTAATTGCATATCCAGTATTTTTCTTTAGCTGAATAGCCTTATTTCCTCTGTTCGTTCTCCTCTCTCCACTTCTCTATCTACATTATCTTCTTCTTCTCTTACCGCTTCTCTTTCTCTTTTTCTTATTTTTTTTCTTCCCTTCTTTCAACTTTCTGTCTATTTTTTCTGTCTTTTCTAACTTCCTGTCTTTGTTTCTATAATTTCAAAGTCTGGGTCTGCTGAGATCGTATGTTTAAATTAGTTGTTTTGAAATTTCTTCCGTGTAAAAAAAGATACATAGACCTACATGCCACAACTGTGCACAAGGAATGACAAGCAGAAACCCCGCGACTTTACGGAGAAGTTATTCAAAATTAACTTTCCCAAAGAAAAACAAATCACTTACCTATGGCTTTAACGCCATAAAGTGTTCCATTTTCAACAGACAACAAAAGCACTTGAGAATTAATTTTAAATTCGTCTAAAAATTAAATACGAAACATTTTAGAATAATAATACAAATAGAAAGCAAACAATCAGGTCGAATGTTTGCGTTGTTGCCCTGATTAATCATTATGCAATTAATGCGGTGTTCATCCTTTGTGAAGTTGATATACTTTTTTACTTTTCTTGTTGTTTTACCGAGAAAACTAAATTCAGGCAGACTATCGACAGAGAATTTTGTTGTCACTGTAAAAAAAGTGTTTTTAATCAAATATTTACTACAAACATGATATGCTTTCTTTCAAAAAAAAAATGACGACATTTGCCCATGCGATATTTGCAAAAGCGGTCCTCCCGTTGGAATAAACCATAGATTTTTCTGTCTTTTTCTGCATGTTTTATTTTGACTTTTTTAAAAAATAAAGTTTTCCGAGGTGAGGTCATATTTTTGTCGTTGAAAAACTATTGTAGACGTAATATTTACTTTCTCAAAGAAGATAGAAATGTTTTTATCCAAAGGTGATTCTTTCGAGTTCGATTTTTGAAACTGTACGCTGACAATCTTACAGTCATTGTTAGAGTTTTACAATAGAAAGGTGACAGAGTCTAGTTTAAAATGTGTGTACCATTCGCCTGACGGTACACCTGTCTGGCATTCATAGGGCCAGACGGATCCATATTATCATTAATATAGGCCGTTAACTCTCCAGACGATTATTGGTGTTACAAAAGATTAAGAGAATTTAATTATATTAGATGCGACTTAATAAAATTTGTTTCATTTGACTTGACATTTATCAGGTAAGATTTTCTTCAGACCTAATCCGCGATATTGCGTTACAACTGATGACAGTTATAGGTAAAAAAAAAACTAATATGATGCATAACATTTCCTTTTTCGTAGGCTTAGATAGAAGTAAAGCTTGTTGAAAGGTGCTTGCGAATTGTTTTTAATCCTTACTAAATGAGCATAAATGGAATTTATGCCAAGCACATTTAATGAGTATAAACGCAGAGCAAGTATACAGTTAATATGTCTTAGCTGTAAAGCATAGGTAGTAAATTGTATTGCGCTTCGACCAGTAGATTTTGAAGAAAATTTACTCTCACTCGAAAAGACGGGCTCTGGGTAGTTAACATATTATACAGGTATTAGATTGCGTTAGATGTAATATCCATTCGGAAGAAGTAGAATGATACAATTTAGCAATAGATTTGAGTAAAGATTAGTATGAGCAACAAGACCAAGCAGGCTGAATTTTTACGTGGAGATAATTTTATTTAAATTAGAGACAATCTGTACATAGTGAAAATGTAGAATCTTGCTTTTTATATGCACCGAATTGAAACCAACAAAACATCGCTTTATATTTTTATATTATTTGATTTTAGTAAATAAATATCCTCAAAAATATATTCTATGTAAGACAAGTTCGAGTATCGCTGCTGTAGTCAACATTTTATTCTATGATAATTATATTGTGGAACAATATAAAACAATTAATTGCTACAAAGGAATACGTACGTGCATAGCTTTGTTACTCATATCAAAATAATCACACCTACTTTGGAAGAGACCGATTCAGCAAGATATTGATTAGATGACACACACGCAGGAAATTTTACCGAGGCTAGAAAATCGAATTATATTATAGGATAATCGACCGTCGAATTTCTTATTTAATCTATAGCGTTTAAAAATGCTTATTGCAGCTATGGTTGTAAGTCCCAATGAGATGCTACCAAATTTTATCAGTAATCAGTAAAAACACGAATATGAGGATATATATATATATATATATATATATATATATATATATATATATATATATATACATATATATATATACACACATATATATACAGAGAGAGAGAGAGAGAGAGAGAGAGAGAAATGGAGAGAGAGAAATATATATATATATATATATATATATATATATATGCGTTAGGGTATGTGTGTATAAACGGGAGAGTGAATCTATTAAAAGTGACGAAAAAATAAATGAGTGCACATATGCATTTAAAAAAAAAAAAACATTTTCGATAAGATCAGCAAATGCAATTGCAAGAGGTAACATGATTATATCAAAGAATATATGAAAAAACCTTGAACTGCATTAAAAACCAGAGAGAAGAAAAGATTTACAATATGAATAAATTCCAAGAATAACACGTGGAATATCAAAAGAAAATGCTTTCATATGCTGGCAAAGAAATCCATCGCTCAGAACAATATGTCGATTCGTAAACAGAAAAAAAAATTAAAAAACGTATTCGATTATTCGAATGGACATCAGTTCATAGGTTGAAGATTGTTTTCAATATAGCATAATTACCAATAGGTTCTACTATTATACTGGAAACAAAGTGTGATGCTCTAGGAAATGAGGTCGATACGCATATATTTATAATACACTCCCTGAAAATCTGATCAGTTTTCAAAAGCAGCGTTGTTTTTCGTATATTAGCAAGAATATATATATACATATATGTATGTATATATATATGTATATACATATATGTATATATGTATCCATATGTATGCATATAAATATATAGGTATATACATATAAATATATATATATGTATATATACATGTATGTATATATGTGTGCATATATATATATATATATATATATATATATATATATACCGATTAAGCTAAACTAAATATTCCGCGTTTCTTCATGCTTATATACGTATGCGTGAATATATATATATATATATATATATATATATATATATATATATATATATGTATATATATATATATATATATATATATATATATATATATATAGCGATTAAGCTAAACTAAATATTCCGCGATATCCACTCTAGGATTCTTCAGTCGTATGCCTGAAAAATCCTAGGGTGGATGAAACGCGGAATATTCAGTGTAGTTTAATCGACATATACATTTTATAACTTACCAACTAGCTCTACCTATGTATGTAGTACTTTTGAAATAAATACTTAAAGTTTACGCATGAATCTATACTTTTGTTTATTAATTTTATATGAGTAAATTAAGTATATACATACATATACATACATATATATATATATATATATATATATATATATATATATATATATATATATATATATAAGTTTGGTGGTTAAATTTTAAATTCTTAAAAATCAAAACACACACACACATATATACATATATATATATATATATATATATATATATACATATATATACTCAGAATAAAATTATATAACAATCAACTGGTATAAAAACCTGTGATTATAAGTCTTACAATCTGTTATTGGCAGTAATATTCTATAATTCACGCAATTACCGAAGCATTCAAACAACCTATCAAATGGAGAAGATAATGAATATAATCAAAGCATTGCGGACACAAGTACATATACGGATGCCTATGGTCAGCGTTCTAATAATAAAACAACAACTAGAGTAGTAAATGTAATAATATAATTCCCAATAAGTAACAGAAGGCTAACCAACACTCGCGTAATACATCTTCCGGTCCTCTATCAAATCAACTCCCCAATATAAGATTTACCAATACTGGGATGGGTAAACAACACAGCAATGATATGACATTGAAAAAATTACTTATAAAGGTGCAATTTCAAACTAAAATGTAAGAATTTCAAACCACTTGCAGGAGAAGAAAATTCCCTATTTTAGTAAATGGAGTTTACTGGAAAAAAACTAGATCATACACAACGGGGGACACATTTTGTAATCTTTGTATATCCGGAGCAGTTTACATTGCCCCCTTCCTTAAACCATAAATAAATGTCAAAAACGAACTAATCTCTAGAGGTAAACAAAATAAATACAGCAAACTTAAAATTAAAAAAAAAAATTGTCTAAACCTGTAAATGTGTAAAAACATAACACTAAATTTTTAACTAACAACTAAATTTGAGTCACGCTGTTTTTTTTCAGTTTAGTATTATTTATTGTATTTTCACTTCCATTCGGTAACTTCTTATGCGTAGCATTTTCTTTGCTTTCCTTTCTTTCTTACTTTTATTTTTATTTTATCTATTTTGTTGATTTATTTATTCATCCTTTTCATTCTTATTTTATTTGGATGTTGATTTTATTTTTAATTTAATTTTTGTTATTTTTAAATTAAATATTTTTCTTTTTCCATATTTAATTTTTCACCACATCAGTTCATTTTCTCTTAATAGGCGTATGTGCATTACTCAAAAAACACAGATTGGATCACTTTACGACACTTTATCAATGACGTTATCTTCGGATTTTACCATGCAATTTGGATGTGATTTTTTATATCCTTTTCATTTCCTTTAGTTTACTCTATGATATTTAAATAATTTAAAAAAATGTTTAATTGTGATTTTCCATGCCTAACTGACTTTACGAAATTTGGTGTAAACCATTATAATTATTTACTAATATTTTCTCCTCTGAAGAGATGGTAGGCTTAGAAATCCTATAGGATAAGGAGTTACATAGAATAATAAAAATCTTTTGATTTCGAATTTAACAATTTCACGTCATATGTATTCAAATTTATTGAATTACTTATACATATATATATATATATATATATATATATATATATATATATATATATATATATGTACAGTTCTTTAATATATATAAATATATATATATATATATATATATATTTCTTGAAATAAATGCTATGGTATTGAAAAAATAAACAAGTAACATTTTGTTTCGAAACTGTTATCATCGCTAACAAGCAACAGCGGCGCTGAAATTAAAAAGAGCCTACACAAAAATGCAGATTCGTGTGTCGTAGGTTATTGGAAGAGCCTCAGAAAACTCTACCAATCTCCTCCGACTGGTGTCATGCGTTTGATCCTCGTTATACGCTTACTTTTTTGCATTATTTTGAAGAAGCTCATATTTCGAATTTTTAATATAAAATTGAACGAGACTTGTTAGGACACATTGCTTGGGTCTGTTAAATGTACAACCTAGGCAAATTATAATGTTCGATAATTTTTATATCGATCACATTAGTCATCTCAGATATTGTTAGTGGACTCCACAGTCCAATCAGATCACCTTTGAAGCAGAATTCTTACAGAATATTATCCTTTGATTTAATTGTATTGATTTGACATTATTGACCTGTAAATATCGCCTGCGATAAAATATCTGAATATGTAATCTCAGACTAAAGTTATTCTATGTAACTTAGATTGAAAACGTACTCGTTCGTTTTATGTTCTTGAACGGATCAGCATTTGTTAAATCATGTGTATCATAACTCCCAATGAAGGGTTACCCCATTGCACAACAAGAAGAAAAACACCCGAAAGAATACTACGATAAACATTTTTTAATAAATAGAAAGGTAAATAGGGAAAGAAATAACAGTGGCCACCTAATTAATCTCTCGGACGCTTCTTAAAGAACTCTATTAACAATATTGCAAGAGATAGTAGGGGTAAAAATATAGGTGTAGTATGAATGACAAAGAACTTAAATAAAACACGCCAGCACTAAATCTTTTTTAAAAAAAGGGTGTATGCAAATTACCTCCCTTGCCCCACTAACTTAAATGTTCTCATTCGAGAAAATGTCAATCCTCTTGGTTCTGTAATCCAAGAAAATAATCCAAATCTTCTGTGTTGTAATGTATTTCTATAGAAGATTTCATGGTTCCTTTGTACCTTAGTTCTAACGCCTCACTGCAGTTACTATTCTTTTTTTCCAAAACCAATTCTAGGCCTTAAACTAGTTCTTTCTCCTTCGGTGAAGACGTCGTCGTAATTTCGTATACAACTGTTATTTTTTAAACATTCTTTTCTGGCTAATTCTGTGTCGTCTTCCTTGATGACGCCCGATTGAAGAAGACACCATACCATTGGTTTCTCTAGGTTAAACTTGCGATTGTTAACGTCTTTTTTCTTGACGCGGGATAACGAGCCGACTTCTCTTTCTCTTGTTCAAACTTGCGATTTTTAACATCTTTTCTCTTGACGCGGGACAGCGAGCCAACTTCTTTCTCGTGTCAAAACTTCCAACAAAATGGCGCATACATCTACGTTTATCAATCGAAAGGCACGCATTCAACACGGGATATAACAAGCAGTTGCATCACAAGATTAACCAAGAAAACGGGGGGGTAAAGAAAGGGAGGGAGAGAGAAGGAAAGGAAGAAGTTGGAAAATAAAATTTCTACAATGTTTTAAAAATAAGAAAAACAAATCGATTAAATTCAATGATATCAAACTAATGATCACTTAATATTTTAAATGGCATATATAAATAAAATGTACTGATTTGAGGAAAATTTAATCTAATGCACAGCCATACGGAATATTACAGTTGCACTTTTTTACAGGCTCGCAGTGTACCACGTTAAATCTCAAAATTCCTCTTCTAGCTGTCAAACATTCAATTGTCTCTTTTTTCAATTCGTCTTTCTGGGAGATGAAATGAATGTCAACTAAACACCTCTAATGGAAACGCAAGTTCTATTTTTTCCGAATATCAACGTCGGAATCTTTTACATGCGAAGGCGTTGTGACTCCTTACTTTTACCCCGTTGTTTAATTTAATTACTTTAACCACAATATAATAGGTGCTAACTTGTTAGAAAAACCATTGTAAAAGGTAAGAGTCAGAATGGCTAGGAAAATCCAGAGCTTGCCATATAAAAGTTCAGTTTCCAAAAATAAAATAATAAAAACTAATTCAACCTTCCCCTAAATCAAATGTCATAGAATTATATCTTTCAGTAAAAATATATATAAATTTAAGTATATAAAAACGACGCTAGTCTATCTATCTCTCTATATATCTATAAAAGTGAAAGTGTCTGTCTGGGTGTGTCTGTGTGTGTGTCTGTGCATATTTCCATGCGCAATAATGGTCAATTTTTAGTCTACAGACTCGAAATTTGATATAAAGGGTACTGAGATTTGGGAAAATCGATGTGATCGGTTTTTGGCCAGGAATTTGGCGATTAAAGGGATCAAAGTTCAACGATTTGACCTTTGAAAACTCTACCAATCTCCTCCGACAATTTTGGTATACACACTTAAAATTTTAGATATAGGTTCTTTGGACATGGATCTAACTTAATAACTTGAGTTGAGCCCAAAACAATAAATTTTAAGGGGTCATAAAAGGAGTCAAAGTTTTCAAAAAATTGACCGTTTTTTTGGGGGGGGGTCAACATACACTTCCAAATACCCGAGCAAGGCCGGTCACCCATGCTAGTATATCTATAAAAGTTAAAGTGTTAGTCTGTGTGTCTTTGTGTCCGAGTGTGTACATTTCCCTACGCCCTAACTCTGTCAATTCTCAGTCTACAGACTGGAAAATTGATATACAGGGTACTGAGATTTGGGAACATCGACGTGATCGGTTTTCGGCCAGAAAGTTGGCTGTTAAGGAGTAAAAGTTTAACGATTTGACCTATGAGAACCTTACCAAACTCCTCCGACAATTTTGAGTCTAAACACTTGAAATTTTAGATATATTTTTCTTGGACATGGGTCGAACTTAATAACTTGAATTGAGCCAAAAACAATAAATGTGAAGGGGTCATAAAAGGGAAAAAATATGTAAAAATTGACCGATTTTTTTCTGTTTTTTTTTTTGATCAACATACTCCTCCAAATACACGGGAGACGCCGGGAACCCATGGTAGTATATCTATAAAAGTGAACATGCGTGTGTGTGTGTGTGTGTGTGTGTGTGTGTGTGTGCATTTTCCTTCGAAATAAGTCTACAGACTAGAAATTTGATATACAGGGTACTGAGATTTGGGAAAATCGATGTGATCGGTTTTTAACTTGACTGTTACCGGATTAAAGTTCAACGATTTGACATTCGACAACTCTACCAAACTCCTCAGACGATTATATAGGTTCCTTGGACATAGATCTAAATAACTCGATTCGAGCACAAAACAATAAATTTTAAGGGGCCATAATAAGGGTCAAAGTTTAAAAATTGACCACTTTTTTGTTATTTTGTTTTGCTCAGCATACACGTCCAAACACACGGGCAACGCCGGACACCCATACTAGTTTTATATAAAGGATAATGCAATGACACTATACCACAGACATTATCCCACTGAAATAATTATGCGCACCTTGAATAAGAGCGACGATTTAATTTACAATTTACAGTGATTCTTGCGTATTTATATTAAAATAATATATAATATTTCTTGCATATTAGCGATAGAAAATTGATTATACTGGGTTTAAACTATTATGAATTACATACTTGTTTTTGTCAATTACTTCAGTATAAGCCAAAATGTATTACTTTCAAGCCCATATTTTACCATGTGCAAATGCTTAGATAAAAGTGAAAATCGCTTAAAACTATATACATTAACGAATATGATGTACTTAAATAAGATGTATAAAATACATACGTATATATAATTAGCCATATAATTATATATATATACATATATATATATATAAATATAGACATCCATATATACATATATACACATATATATAATTAATAATGAATATATATTTTAACGAAAAATATATCTGAGCAATATATTTACATATGATGAAGCTACTAAACCTTTAGTCGAGAGGAAATTAAGCTAGGTTTATGCACGCAATTTTAATCTACGTTCTTGAATATAGTCCATATACATTATTTAATAATAGCATTCTAGTGTTCAGATGATGATGATGATGATGATTATGATGCTGATGATGATGTGTGTCCAATGACATGTTCCTTGTATATTATTATAAAATAGTAGTCTAGCGTTCGAATGATGATGATGATGATGATGATGATGATGATGATTGTCCAATCGTACTTTCCTCATATATTATTCTATAATAGTGGTCTAGCGTTCGGATGATGATGATGATGATGATGATTGCCCAATGGAATTTTCCTTATACATTATTATATAATAGTATTCTAGTGTTCAGATGATGATGATGGTGCCGATGAGTGTCTAATTACATTTTCCTTGTACATTATTATACAATAGTATTCTAGTATTCTAGTATTCAAATTATGATGATGATGATGGTGGTGGTGGTGGTGGTGATGATGATGATGATGATGATGGTGATGGTGATGATGATGATGATGATGATGATGATGATGATGATGATGATGATGATGATGATGATGATGATGATGATGATGGAATTGTTCAGAGATTCCTAGTCTCTGGATATTACATATGAAACTATTATTATCAAATACTGATATATACTATGTTGACAATGAGGTATTTACCTGTCAATGAGAAGCAGATAATATTTCTACAGTTACAAAGTGTTTTCGATACTCCGGCTTATTCCGGCCCCATTATCATTACATTGCTCATGTATATTTTGCACTAGTATACTTTAGTATACTCGTTTCTTAGTAGATTTTGAGAATGAATATGTCTTTTTATTTCTGCAGTTAAGGGAGTTTACATAAAAAAAAATGTCGGGAAAAACTATTTATGTGTATGCGCTGTTTATCTTCTTATTCTTATGTCCAAGGTTATCTTAAGGTGTTCTCAATGAGTTGGTCCGAATTATTTTTACATGTAATATCGTTATGTAGTTTGTACAGCTTGGATGATATACATTCAATAATGCATTTGTTTCGATGTTGTAACCCTCCCATTAATGAATTCATTCATTATATTTATTTTAATCATAATTACTTTCATGCTCATATCCTAATCAAACTGATAGTTCCATTATAATACTTTCTTCCTAATAAATATTGGTTCATTATACAATAATCTGGATATTTCTCAAGATATGCTAGATATATTTCCCCGAAATAGGATGATATATTCTATAGTAAATATAATATAATGTTTGGATGTATAATATTATTCGTATATACTGTTCATCAGGTGCTGGATAATATCATAGAATTGAATATTTTATGGTTAATATCAATGATTATTCTTTAGACAATGTCACTAAAAGTGTTACGAAACACTTGTTATCTGTTTTGATAAATTTCTCTTGCCGACGTTAACAAACAATAGTGTAGTATAAAAGCCCCTTTTATAGTTTTGCCTCATACCTAGCGTTCTCATTAATAATGTAAAGACATACAAAGTAAGTTACCCATGCAGAGTATTAAGAACTGATAGTAATATCCAAGAAACATTCCTAGTTTTTCATACGTCGAGTGTTCATTATTTTATTTCATTAATGCTCTATCTTATTTTACTTATCTAATAATTCGGTGGAAATAAATTATTAATAGAAACATAAGAAAATTGCAATTTTTCTGATTGTTTATTTATTAAACCAGTTCATCACCTTCTGAGGTGTTCCCAATTAAATATTTTAATGAGATATGCGCTTACGATTTCATATAATTGTACCAAGTTTACGAAAATCAGGAAAAAAAAGGTATACCTCTCATTACAGTGTAGAATACATCTACACGCCTGAAAGACTTCTACAGATAATTTTTTTCTCAAACTTTTACACTTTTGATTTTCCGGGTGGAGGAACAGGAAGAAGGGAACGACTGATGGTAAAGCGCAATGGTAATAGTCGTGACTATACGCAAATATAAGCTGCAGAAGAAAATATCACTGTTTTTAAGGGACTAATGTTCATCTTCGTAGCTCTTAAACGTTAGAATATTTCGCTTTCAGTATAAGCCACTATCGTATATATATATATATATATATATATATATATATATATATATATATATATATATATATATATATATATATAATACATCTTCCAATTACGTGATTTCCTTGGATTTTACTTGCGCGAATGGAAATTTATTAAACTTTCTTGGATTTGCATTTTTGGATTTTACCGTCATTGGATAATTCGCCTTTCACCGGACTATCCATTCACGTGAACTCACCTTTTTTCGACACCATATTCCCTCTGCTTCACTTTTTGTTATCAAACAAGATCGTTTACTTGCAGTTTCATGAAATACATTTGTATGCATAATCCGATCCCGTATTTTGCTAATTCCTGCTTTCTGATGAGAAGGAAAGTGTTTCTCCGAAACTCTGCGGATAAAGGACCATCCACTTATTAAGTGTTTTCTTTTCAGACTAAATATGTTTGTAACTCTTTTTCAGACTGGTTTTAACATATTTTATAAATTATTTGCTCTTACATATATGTATATATATATATATATATATATATATATATATATATATATATATATATATATATATATATATATATCATAGATATAGTATTCCGACAAAATAGAGAAATAAAAAGGAACAAACCGTGTTATTTGTTCATCAACGTGTCGTCTTTATTCCGAGACTTCCTCTGGATGCATGGGGTTAAGAAACAAAAAAACACACAAGTAAAAACATTTTTAAATGTTTCATGTACAATGTGTGACGCTCTTCAATTTCAGAAAACGGAAAAAAAAGTGTTAGAACTTCCAAAAAAGAATTGGGGCTTTCGCTGTTAAAGAGTGGGGCATTTTTAATAACTCCATATAGTCGTTAATATGTTTTTTAAAAGTATGAACACAGTTATTATTTTTCTGAAAATAACCTTTCTGTTGAAATTCAAATATAGGTGGGTAACAGAAATGAAAGTAGTGTGTATGTGTTATGTAATTTATTGATTAAGGTGTTATTTATTAATTATTACAGTGGGTGTTTCTATGGTGTGAGAAGGTTAACCGGTGTCTACAATTATAATATCTTCTTTTAATCAAAGTTTACTTATTAATTGCGCTTCAGTATAGAAACCTGCGCGTTGTTTAATTCTGCTTGCGTTTGCCATAATCTCAGATCCAATACTTCTCTGGCTCGGTTTATTTGAAATAAATTAAACTATTTATTCTTGTTCAAGGTGTGATTATGCTTCAATGAATGAGAGAATGATGCACTCCAAGAATTTATATTTGCATATCTATTTTATGTTCACTGAGCTTTTTTTCTAACTTACGCTGGGTTTCACCAAATTATCTATAATGGCTATTTTGGTAAAGGATAGTGTATATACCTCAATCGTAAACTAGTTTGTTTAAGAGATGTTTCGTAGTTTTTTTTTAATATATGTCGGATACATTGTGATGTGGTTTGTATGATTAGAATTCTTAGTGTGTTAAGTGTGTTACAACTTATTGTATTATCGGTGTGTGTAGGAAAAAAAGAAAGTCTGCTGATGAGAGAAAGGGCTGGTGTATGTGATTTTTTATTATTTATCTTGGACTATATGTGTGTGGCTTGTCGCTTAGCATTCAATATGAAATATGGCGGATATTGTAAGGTTTTCAAAACGCTTGTCAGGTATTTGGATTCTTCGTAATGATATTCAGGATTGAAAATTGTGAATGTGCGCCAGAAGAAAGCAATTATCATACTTGTTTTTATTTTGTTATTATGGTATGGATACAATGTATGTAATCTTTTCTGTGTGTAGTTTTGCGGTGAATTTTGAAGGATAGTCTATTACTGAATTAAGAAAAAAAGTATGTCTAGAAAATGTAATGAGTGATTGATTTATGTTTCACACGCAACCTTCATGGAGGGTGCGACTGAGTCTTATTTGTTCTTAATGTTATCCAGGTGCGTGTTTTCAGGATGGAAAATTAAAATGTCGTCAATATATCCAAAATATTCTGTAATCGGAGGTAATCTAAATTTGAAAGGACCAGATTCTAGGGAGAAAAGGCAAGCTACTACTCAACTAAAAAGCTTTACCATAGGAGTACGGAAATTTTGTTTGTACACATTGTTATTGAATTGAAAATAATTTATGGTAGTTATAAGTCTAATGATTTTTATAAAAATGTCGGGAAGAAAAGATAATATAATGTTAGGTCTTTAAAACCTTTATGGAGTAAATTTCAGATTTTTGAATATGGGCATTAATATCTATCTATCTATCTATCTATCTATCTATCTATCTATATATATATATATATATATATATATGTATATATATTTAAATAAGGGGTTAGTCACCAACAATGTGTATTTTTTAACATTATTTTATTGTTCCGTGTTTTAATTTTTCATTGAGAATTATGTTTGGATCATTGAAGTAATGTTTTTAAGTCATTGAAATGGTTTACGCGCGTTTCAGACGGTCTGTGATGCGTCCTCGTCAGAAATTATTTTCAAGTGTAAATATACATAATATTATATATAATTACTGTTATGCTCGTGTATGCAATATATATATATATATATATATATATATATTCATATATATATAAATGTATATATATGTTACAACATGTAATAATTATATATATATATATATATATATATATATATATATATATATATATGTGTATATATATATTTAAATAAGGGAGTAGTCACCAACAATGTGTATTTTTTAACATTATTTTATTATTCCGTGTTTTGATTTTTCATTGAGAATTATGTTTGGATCATTGTAGTAATGTTTTTAAGTCATTGAAATGGTTTACGCGCGTTTCAGACGGTCTATGATGCGTCCTCGTCAGAAATTATTTTCAAATGTAAATATACATACTATTATATATAATTACTGTTATGCTCGTGTATGCAATATATATATATATATTCATATATATATAAATGTATATATATGTTACAACATGTAATAATTATATATATATATATTAGTGATGGGACGATGCCAAAATTTTTCCCGATTCCGATTCCGATTCCGATTCCGATTCCGTTCAAAATTTCCGATTCCGATCCGATTCCCGATTCCGATTCCGATTCTTGTAAAATTTATACATATTTAATTAGAGATTTTTTTGTTTGTTTTTTCGTAAATTTTCAAATTATTACATAAACCCCTGGTTAATGTCCGCGTATATTTTATCTCAAATGTGTGCCTTGTAATTGATTAAAAATTGTAACACAACAAAACATTTATTTTGATTTTAAAACAAAGCTATATTGTACCAGTTCGTATTTACTTTATAACATGCTACTTACATGAATAGTGGAAAATATTCGAAGATTGGTAGGCAAAATAAGAAAACGATGTAAGAACAATATATTTAACAACGCCACTTAGCAAAGCCACATCTCATTGTTACGAACGAATTTCTAAATAATAATATTACTATTATGAAAACCATTTTTAACGTGAGATTGCGTGAGCTTTCTGTGCTTTCTCTCGCAGCTAAATCCCTATTCCAAAATGAAATATTACTTTTATAGATTACGTGTTAGAACATTTTTTTAATTGGCGGAAAGAAAAGCGATCATTTAGAATTTAGAGTGTAATATCAGTTTCGAATATAAATTTAACGTAAAATGATCATCATTTCTGGCCATCCTAATTCTTTATGGATATTAACTAAAGTGTTTCCCACTAAATTAAGTTCGGTTTGCAACGTTGTAAAACCATGTGTAATCGCTTAAAAAGTAGACACCCTATCCCCAATAAGCGCACATAATTTAAAATTGGTAACACACTACAGCTCATGTTACGTTATATTTATTTGTGAAACTGACCGTCTATTTTAAATTCCTAATGGTTTTATATTAGTGTTGTGTCGATTAATCGGAATCGGGAATCGGATAAATCGGTAATTTTGGGGGTATCGGAATCGGTATTCGAATCGGAAAAATTTGTGCCTAATTTCCGATTCCCACATCGATTCTTTATATATTTTTTAAAAGTTCATTTTCAATTGTTTGTACCGATTATAAATATTTCTTTCTTTTAAACTATTAGTAAAACTAAAGAAGATCTAAACTTATTTTATATGCGTAAAATAAACAAAACAAAAATTGAAACTTTGCGAAAATTCGCTAGGTAACCTTTAGAAGAATGCAGTTTATTTTCAAAGTAGCGAAAGAATTGTCTAAAATTAAAGAAATATTTTGCCCAGAAAAATAATATCAAGCATTATTGCTAATTAAATGAAAAGTAGAATATAAAAGTGTTGGGTTTTGTCGGTATGTTTGCTGCTCTCTCACTCGGCAATCGGTATTGACAAATATACCAATCCGTGCATGCATGGTCCCCCTCTATGTGAGGAGGGGGGATCGATTAAAGTGATAAAAAAGTGATACATAACTGATAAAAAAACAATTTTGAGTGAAAAAAAATTTTTCAAAAGTTTTCAGAAAAATGATTAAGTTCAACTTTTGCTCCACACCCAATATTAGCCCTAAAACCTCCAGGGCTTGTGACTCTGATTTTTCCCAGGGTCAGTGATACTTCCGTCAGGTGTATATCAGGTATGCCCATGGTTTTGCCAAGTTTCAGAGAAATCTAATGAATGGATGAAAAGTTATTCTGAAAAATATGTCAATTTTGTCTATTTAGAGTCATTTTGAGGTATTTTTTTACCTCTTTTGCCCCCATGGGGGAGCTCATTACTTGTAAAAATGGACAAACAGCTATGTTTCAGGCCTTAAGACATGTAAATTTGAGTTCAGCACCATAAAAAACACTAAATAGAGATACATAATCACATTTTAGACAAATATGAAAAAAAGAGCCTAAAAAAGGGGTGGTTTTTAGCCCAAAAAGTTCCCGGGGGGCGCAAACCAGATGTTTGCCAGGGTCAGCGATACTGAATTTACATTTGCAACAATTGCCTTCACATTTCGGACAAGATTCAGTAAAATCTAATGGACGGGAAAAAATTATGCGGCCAAAAGTGTCATTTTTGCCATTTGGGGCATTTTTGACCCTTTTCAGCCCCTGGGGGAGCAACGAGAGTTTTCTTAAAAAAATAACTCGATGTTGTGCACATCTACGTATTGGAGTACAACTTGTGGCAAAATTTCAGAAAAAAGTAATGGACGGTTATCCGGGAATCATCCGGACGAACGGACGAACTAACGGACGAACGCCACTGAAAACTATAGTCCCTCTCCGATAAATCGGGGGGACCAACCAGGAATGGGCAAAATTGTGAAAAGGCTTGGCCTTTGATTTAATTTGAAATATGCTTCCAGTGTGATTTTCTTTGATTCTACCGGTATTGTTTATGTCTACACTTAAGGATTGCTACGACGGCGCCAATGCCGTCTGAAGCCGAGGCCTCCGTGATATATATATATATATATATATATATATATATATATATATATATATATATATATATATATATATATATATATCACGGAGGCCTCGCTGAAGCCCGCCAATCTCACTCAAAAGTTGAGTTGAAAGTATTATGGGGTAATTAACACCTTCGATGCCGTTGGTTTCGACAACAATACTTTTTCACACCCACTTGCCAAATTTCTCAAGGAGTTTAATATGAAAAGATTTCAAACGAATAGAGTTTTATTTTATTTTCCTGGAGCCACATTGTCTGACACCGTCGCATTTTTCTCGGGTTTCGGAAAAGTTAAAAATATACATGAATATCTCACAATGAATTTATCAAAGTCTGGATAAAATAGATAAAGAGAAAACATTTAGAAATTTTTCAGATTGAAAAAGAAATTATATTTACATTTAAAAGTCCCCCCTCATTGAAATTCTAGTTTTGGACGATATTTGTAAACCCACTAAAAACCAAATTATTTTTAGATCTAGGATGAAGCTCTAAACTGTCTTCACGTATTAAAAAAGGGTGCTTGTGCAGTTTACACTATGTTAAAAAACGAAAAATAAAAAAAATATATATATTCTACGTACTCGTTATGCAATGAAGTTCTCATAAAAACATCACGTAATTTCATCAAATAGTTTTTATTTTATGCCGTAAAAACGATTTGGGAAATTCGCAATCTTCCTAAAAAAAACTGCGATAATTAGTCAAGGGAGCGTAAAACAAAAACTATTTAATGAAATTACGTGATTTTGTTATGAGAACTTCATTCTATAACGAGTACGTAGATCTATAGAGTTTAGTTTTACTAATAGTTTAAAAGAAATAAATATTTATAATCGGTACAAGCAATTGAAAATTAACTTTTGAAAAATATTCAAAGAATCGATTTTGGAATCGGAAATTATACACAAATTTTTCCGATTCCGATGCCGATTCCGATTCCCCGAAAATTACCGATTTAACGGATTCCCGATTCCGATTCCGATTCATCGGCACAACACTAATATATATATATATATATATATATATATATATATATATATATATATATTCAGACATCCTGCCTAGGTCCTGGATATGACCTTAAATTATATCCGATGGTGAGGTCCGAGCTTGCGGGCTTTGGAGAGTGTGGAGCCACCCTTTAATTAGCATTGCTCTTAGGTCCAATCTGACTCGGATTTGTAGTACCTGTTAGGGTCCCAACTATGGGTTAAGTAGAAACTGACTTAAAAACAAACAAATTAGTTGGCCTTGAATAAACCTCTGAAGGAAAGATTATGTCAGTGTTGACCGTCAAAACAAGGTCGAGCAGAAATTAAACTGCAATTTTTTCTAGAATATAATTCTAGAAAAACTGTCTTTAGCAATCAGAACACATAATATATTGCATATTGATAGGCTACTGTTTCGAGGAGTAGACAAATCTTTCCACTCAAGGTCGTGTATACAATATGTGGAAAAGGAAACACTTATAAGTAGATAGACCTTAATCCGCGGAGTTTCCAAGGAATATTTCCCTTCTCATCAGAGGGTAGGAATTAGCAAAATGCGGGATCGGATTTGGCATGTGAAAGTATTTGATGAAACTGCAAAAAAAATATCTTACTTGATAACAAAATGTGAAGCAGAGGGAATAGGGTGAAGAAAAAGGTGGTTTCACGTGAATGGATAGGTTTATATATATATATATATATATATATATATATATATATATATATATATATATATATATATATATATAGCCCATGTTAGAAACTCGTATGATTGTTGAGCACTTTCAGTTGAATTAAAGTCGGACAATTTAGTTCTTATGCATAGATCATCGTATAACTATTAGATCACTCTCTGCCTGACATAAAGAACATTTAAAATTAAAATGTTTAGATTCAACGTTATTTCACGTGGTTAAATCAGGGTCGAATGGATGGCTCCGGTTGCCGAGTTCGGATCTCTGGACTGGTGTCAATCGTTACACCTTGCATTGAATATTCCCGAAAGGATGAAACACTATTGTCTGCAGGTATTTAATTATTATAGTAAAAAATAATTATATATATATATATATATATATATATATATATATATATATATATATATATATATATATATATATACATACATATAATTATAGTAAAAAAATAATTATATATATATATATATATATATCTGGATTTTTTTAACAATCAATTTTAATACCTTTTAAATGGTATTATATTGATTATTGTACCAATATTAACCTCGGTTTAGCTCGATGAGAATTCAGAGCAATATAATTTATACAATCAGAAAAAACAACACCTTTTTTAGTAGTACACAATTTTTGTTTTTATTATTATATAAATATATATATATATATATATATATATATATATGAATGCTAAGTAAAAATTGAAAACAAAAATAACCAGCCAAAAACAGTATTAGTCTTCAATTTTTAGCTATTTTCCTAATTGTGGTAACCCCCCGATAGACACAATATGGTAGTCGTCCCAGATATCGTAATGTATACGTGGTTGTGTGAGATGTAACTGAGTGCATCAATAAAATATCTGTTGAAGCTGCCTCTACTGTTATTTTTTAAGTGACACTCTTATCTTAATGATGGTTACGTACAATATGAACTAAGTAGAAACGCGTTCACATAGTGTCTACGCTTCATTTTCAATTCTCTATCTTATTCCATTTGCTATTTCATCGTCTTTTATACATATACTTCCCCTTACCTCATTTATATTTTTTTGCTCTCCCTCATTCCACTCGTTTCGCCTTATTTTTCTGTTGTAGCAATGTCATTGTTGTCATATTTTAACATTCTTTTAGAACAGTTAATTAGTTACTATTATGCATTACCGCAGTCGTCATTAGCTGTCATTAAGAACACTGTGTATTACCGGGGATGGCGAAGTAGGATGTAGTAGAAGATCGATGAACTGACTCATTGTGACGTTGGTTTAACTGCTCAATCTATGACGTGCCTTCGCAGGTCTCGTTCCTTTAGTATGAGTTAGAAAATGTCACTGCGTCTTTTTCTAGGTATTTAGTATAATTTTCTTCGATATATTTTTGTCTTTGTTCGTCCAACTATACTAAATGTTTGGAGTACTTTTTCCTGTATCATATACGCACTTGACTTAACATATTAACTTTTAATAATGATATTCTATTCGGATGAATTTTATACTAATAATAATTTTTATCATACTATATTTGGAAAACATATTAAAATATTTAACATAATATTTTTTCAAATAGGAGTAAAAATATTATCCGATCCATTTTTACAATTAAGAGTAAAATAATATCTCATTTATTTTTCACTCTATCCTTACATTTTCGTTTCATTTCTTTTCATTAATTTCTCCTCATTTCTTTTTTATGCCTTCCTTTTTTATGACATCCATATTTTTAGGAATATGTATATTATCTTTTGTTGAATAAATTTAAACTAGCATTAGGTATTGTTAATCATTATATCAAATGTATAATATTAATAAGCAGTTAGAGAGGCTTCCATTTTTTTATTTTTATCTACGTATATTGCGTTATACTGTTATAATATTACTATCATATAATATAGTGTATATATTTGCTGCAATATATATTATTACAGTGCCCAACCCATTATTTTAGTCATATTATTTTATTAATATATTCTCATGGCAAGCTATATTAAATCGGTTGTGTTGAATAATTTAAGTATTTGCCAGACGCGTATGAGGTTTCGTTTATATAAGTCATAGAATTTACAATTAACGCGACATCGCAAAATTCTTACTTTATAGAACTTTTATTTACTTAAATATATTTTCACTAATACTTATGAAATGTTTCATACATTTTAGTATAATATTTATTTCGATATAAAACCGGTGATATAATGGAATATTTTCGAGTAGATATATTTTTATCGCTACGTTTTTGTCAATATTTCTGATATTTTACGATGATGCATTTTTCAATTATCTTAGTTTCCTCTTCAATATTACTTGCCAGCATAGAATTATATATACTACTAGCATGGGTGCGCGGCGTTGTGCGGGTTTTGGCTGTGTGTATTGAGAAAAAGAAACGTGATAGTAGGAAGGCAGGCTCGAACCCGTACCGCGGAGGAAAAGAATGATAAAAAACGTGATGTCTTTGCTGTTACAGCTACCACCAAACCGGAAGTGACGTAAGTCTAAATTAAAGCTAGACAATCGAAAAAAGAGAATCTGTCGAAAATATCGGCGAAAAAGCGATTCCTCCTGTGGAAAATTGCCCAGTTGAGGGTGAAGAAATTAATGTTTTTAGCCAATTTTTCGGTATGTGTGGTCCGAAGGGTCTACCTTCAAAATGATACTGATATTTTGAAAATCCGTCCCCTCTGTTGAAAGGCTTAGGCAGACATGCAAACATGCATAGGTACATTTATATATTGGTTGCTCAAATTTTCGACCCAACCCGATTAAAACTTGCCCTTTCTCTGAATACCATTTATGCCAAATTTCAAATATTTAAACCAGAAATTGTCTGAGTTATTTGATATGAACCGCAGATTTCAATTTTTTTTATGTTTGACCCCTATTACGACCCCTTAACCTGTATTGTTTTGGGTCCAAATCAAGTTATTAAGTTAGATCCCTGACCAAGGCACCCATATCTAAAAGTTCACGGGTTTATACTCAAAATTGGTGGAGAATTTGGGTAGAGTTCTCAAAGGTCAAATCGTTTAACTTTAACCCTTTTCCAGCCGAATTTCTAGTCGAAAACGTATTACAATTTTTTCCCAAATCTCAATCCCCTAACTATAACTATATCTATATATTTATAAAAGTGAAAGTGTATGTATGTCTGCATGTGTGTCTGTCTGTCTGTCTGTGTACATTTCCTTACACTATAACTCTGTCAATTTCCAGTCTACAGACTCGAAAATTTCCAATCAAATCATCTAATTTCGAGCCTGTAGACTGCAAATTGGCACGGTTATTGTGTAGAAAAATGTACACAGACATACATATATACAGACATACACTTTCACTTTTATAGACATATAGATATAGGTATCCACAAAGATGCGTTTCGGCATCATGTGTCCAAGTGTTTTGTTTGTAATATTTCTGTTATACAATTAAAAGAGCATGATTCAAGTAGAAATCGCAGCTTCTATTTATAGACTGGAATGTCTAATCAATGAAGCTGCGCTCTCCTAGCAACCAATTAAAAAATCGGACCCAATCCATGAAATATATCGGATTTTTTTGAACTCTTCAACGGAAATTTTAGTCGTTCTGTCATTTACGGCGGTGGCCAGATGTGATTTATTAAATTACGCGGCTAATTATTTATTTGCTGTGTTTCAGTTGTACTGTATTGTTAACGTTGTTTTCTTTTCACTATTTTATACTGTTTTTTTTTAAATTTTATTTCATTGTTTGGTAGCGTGTTTAACCATCTTCGTATATGCCCTTGTAAGCCCGTCTTCGCCTTTAATCGACACGGATAAAAGGGTGTCGCGGAATGTTTCCTTTTCTATCACTACAAATAAAGAAGCAGACATCCTAACTGTGATCTCTGAACGTATATACCATTCACTGGACAAAGCGGGGGAGGGCAGAGCGGTCGCTCTAGATATATCTAAGGCTTTTGACAGGGTATGTCATGAGGGTATCCTTAGTAAAATCAGATCATACGGTATCACTGGTAGAATACTTAACATAATTAAATCCTTCTTAGATAAGAGAAAAATCCAGGTTGTCCTCGACGGTCGTACATCTAAACAATATGATATAAATGCGGGGGTGCCCCAGGGTTCAATCCTTGGACCTCTATTGTTCCTGATATTCATAAATGACCTCCCCGACAACATTGCCTCTGAGATGGGTATATATGCTGATGACACTACACTCTATGGCAGGCACGACAGGAAGACGAATGAACACATTTCTAAAGAAATGGCAGAAACCCTAGAGGAAGACCTCCAATCTGTAGTGGAATGGGGACAAAAGTGGTTGGTCGCGTTCAATGCTGCCAAGACTAAACTAGTTTCATTCAAGAATTACAAGAAACCCTCTCTACCACCCATAGCAATGGCCAACGACTCTTTATCTGAGAGTTCATCTTTCAAACTCCTTGGCCTAACGTTCACAGGAAACATGAGTTGGAACAATTACATTGAAGGCATTGCCAGGGCCGCTGCAAGAAAGGTGGGATCTCTCTACCGTGCTAGAAAACTACTAACACCCGAAAGTATCCTGTACCTCTATAAGGCCACCATTCGCTCATGTATGGAGTATTGCTGCCACATCTGGGCTGGTGCATCTGCTACTAGTCTCTCGCTCCTTGACAAGGTTCAAAAGAGAGTCGCAAACCTGATAGGCCCTGAACTGGCATCTAAGCTTCAGCCTCTGTCCCATCGACGAAATGTTGCATCCCTCTGCCTTTTCTACAAGTATTTTAGTGGTGAATGCTCTGACGAACTGCAATCACTTGTGCCGCCACGACGTGAGCACCCTCGACAAACCCGACAGGCTGCTAAATCCCACCCCCACACTGTAGAGATCCCTAGATATAAAAGATATTTTTACTCCAATAGTTTCTTCCCCAGAACCGCTAGACTCCGGAGTTCCATTCCAGGTCCCTGCTTCCCCAACAGTACTGACGTGCAGAAGTTCAAGTGTAACGTGAACCGACACCTTGCTGCCCAAATCCCTACATAGTACCCCAGTAGTGTTGCCCCTTATAGTAGCCCCTACACCAAAGTGGCAATTTGCCTTGTTTGGGGTGAAAATGTAATAAAAAAAAGAATGAAACAAGCCGCGGAATGTTATGATATGTATTTTGGAGTTAGTTAAAAAGACTAACGAATATAGTCATCTATTGACCCACAGTAGACTACTTACGAATATCCCAAAATTAGAAGATATTAAAGAAGCTTGTCTTCTTAGTGGTTTATAGAGTTATCCATAAGTTGTATAGGGAAACTCGGAGATAGTCTGCTAGTTGCTAGCGACACTGTATAATAAATCCTAGAGTATAAAAAATGTGAACGTTATACTACATATCACAGTGTTTGCTGACCGGTGACTAATGTGCTAAAATATATACATATTATGTACTAAATACATGAGATTACACCGAATCAGATTCTCTTTCTTCAATATCTAGTTATGTGTAGGGGGAGCACATGGGTGCGTTCTTCCGTAATGTTAGAGAGATAGTGACTGTATAAAATGAAGAATATTAAGTATTAAGGCATTTGATAGTCTGTATGAAAACAAGGAGTTTTCTAAAATCCCATTTCATACAGAAATTGGGGACCTGAAGTCCCGAATAATTATTACGGACAGGCAGCCAACTTGTAAGCCATGTAAGGATAACGGACAGACCCAATATATTGGTTTTAAAGATACTTAAGCTTATCCAAAAACCAGAGTGGGTCAACACCTAAGGACTTTAATGGCCATAAGCATACTTGCATAAAAGAAACGGCGAAGATAACACACACTCGGATGACTCTGAACGCAAGCCATAAAAAGTTTTCCCGTTAAGATACTTCCTGGCTGTCTAACATTAATTAGAACGTGGGTGAAAGGCATGTTAAAAATGAGCAGGGAAAGCAGCAGTACGTGGATGTAGTGAATTTTAAGAAGCGATTACATTTCCTGCAAGTGGACGCCCTCGAATCTGTCAGCAACTCGCAAGCCCATCAATGGAAAACTTCACAATACTCCCCGTAACCGTTGATATCCAAATACTGCACCAAGTCCTCGACAAAAAACACATCTCGTAGACCAACAAATGTAATAACTCTACCTATTGCAACCCCGGACCCTCAGAAACTTCGCAAATATATTCTCCTTTACACTATCCAAAAATAAAGTATGTCCTTTCACATATACCGGATATTTCCATAACTACCCTAATTACTCCTAATGCATCCCTCAAAAAGTTCCTACATATAGCTCACATATTCAAAGAAAATAAAAATCCTGCTCTAACACAGAAAATAACTCGGAGCTACACTTTACAAAACACGTTACCTTGTAAATAGAGTTTTTTCTTCTCTGCGACCTGAAAATCAAACACCTAAGTTTGTTTTAAAACCGCTGACTTGATGAATTTCATGTATTTAAAGAAAATGTCCGAATGCTGGTTGAAGACCCCTTGCAATTTCAAAAATGCAAAACGAACACTAATAGTCATTCGAAAGATGGAGGAGATAAATAACCTGTGTGTAATTCGAGAAAAGGAAAATGCAGCCTCTGAACAGTAGCATTCTGCAGTTATTTTCAAACATTGAACATTAAAAATTGAGAAAATATAGTGTAAGGCATGTTCCTGTAAAAATGTACCTCATCCTCTATAGGTGAGCAAAACTAACTTATCCTTTCCGTTTCAGCAGAACTTTTTATCGAGGGCTAATAAATACACATATTAACATCAATTCGGGAGGGAGGGACATCGGAAATGAAACAACCGCAATGTGGGTCTCTGCATCCTTCTCATTAGCTACATTATGTATTTTAAACTTGCAAATGAAAACTTTCGAGGCATCAGGCTCGGCTCACGCAAATATAATCTGGACTTGTATTTGCAGCAACTCAAATTATCTGATTTCTTTGAAAAAAAAATTATTTCACCCCACGTGACCAGTTGAATGCGTTGTTACGAGAACACATCCCATGTTCTTGTAAGTAAGAAAAATGAGATAGGATAGTCCGAGAATTCGAACATGGAAAGCTAGGTTCGGAATTAAGTTTCAGGAGAGTTTAAAAACAAATAGCAGATATTTTTGTTGAAAAGGAATTTGCTGTTTAAAATGTTATTCTGAAAAAGGAATATAGAAAACGAACAAAAGCAAATATTAAACATGTTGGAAAATAGGTTAGACGAAAAATAGTTAAGAGAATTGTGGAGATATGTGTGAACAGTGCACGTGAGTTCTTGACACATCAGTCGACAGACGGAGTCAGACAGAGAGAGTCGAGTCGGATGGAATCTCCCTTTAGACGCGAAGTAAAATAGAAAGAAGTCATGTAGGACTATGATTTCCGTGATGTGAAACCATTGACCAGTTGAAGAAATACAGAAACATCATATTTTGTAACTGCTGCCTTGTGTTGTGTTATTATACCAAAACAAAGGTAAACTGAAATTGTATTTATATGAACTTGTGTTCACTCTCCGTTAACATGATCATTGTATAAATTCAACCATCGTAGTAATGTGTCTCCCTCTCTGTTAAGAAAAAAATGACTGTTCCCATTGTGTCATAAGAACTAAGTCTAAAATATAAGTTATAGAAACATTCACAGAACAGTATAAATGTATCTCTCTGTCTCTTTCTATATATATTTATATATATATGTATATATATATATATATATATATATATATATATCCCTCATTCAATTGTATTGCATGTCTTTTAAAATGTACCCTGTCTCTCTCCCCCCAAAATATCAACTCAACAACTAATAATATAATATAATACCCATCCCTGCTAATATAACCTCTATGCAACTTATACCCAATTTGGTTGCCGTAACCAACTTTTATTCAACATGGATAATTTGAAAAAAAAAAAGAAAAAGAACTTCGGTTACTACGGAAAAACACATCGTTTAGGGCCCATTGAAAAATAAACAAAGAAAAAAACCCTAAAAGAAATGGAAAAAAATCAGAAAGAAAATGAACGCACACACATACGCACAGAAAAATAGAGAGAGAAAAAAAGAAAAGATGAAATACACGCAATGAACATAGTAAACAAGAGAAAAATTGTCGATATGCTGCAAACGAAACAGCAGTTGTAATAAATGAAAAAAATAAGGAACAGTTGTCACCATGCGTTATTTATTCATAAAAGAATTGTTTAAAATTTGTTTTGATAAATATAGTTCACGCACAAAAAGTTGATCGAAAGAAAAAAAATTGTTTTGATATGACTTTTCAAAAGCAAAGGCATAAATAATTTCCATTGTTTTGAAATTTACAATGAAAATCCTACGAAACTCCGTTAATAATATTTGTTTTGAAAATATACACAACACACCCAAAAACAAAGAGAAATTTAGGTCATTGTGTCATTGACACAATTTGTTTCAATGTGAAATATGGGTCAGAACGGAATTGTTTAAGGTCAACTGTCAATCAACCACAGTAATTATCAACTGAAATGTACTTTAAACCATGTGTTATTAGGAACGAAACTACTTTTATTGTCAAAAAAGATGCAGAAATGTAAATCATTTTAATGTTCACAGTTGAACTTTCCAGGTTAAATGTGTTTTATTTGTTTTGTTTTTGAAATAAAAAGAGGCCTATACATTAAAATGGAAATATTTAGTGAAAATAAGATGATGCTGTTAGATGGTTTGCCTAGAAATAAATTAGAATTTTAGAATGGGACAAAATAGAAAATGATGTAAACGGGTACTTTTGAGAGTTTCTACAGATGTGATAAGCTAAAAGAGTGATTTTATTTTTAAATATTTGCTTTTTGTATTTTTTAAGTCCATAAACATTTTCCCCAGAAGTGTAGGTTGCCGGGTAAGCATTAGAGATGGCCCGTCCAGAAGAATAATGGATCCTGTTAATTGGGTGCTTAAAAAACTGGTCTCAAATAACGACTACAAGCAGAGTACTAAGTTCTGCTTAATAAATTAAAGGCAGACGTGGGAGGACACAAAAATCATTAGAGTACCAAAAAGGACTATGAGAATCAGTACCATAGGCAAATCACATATAGCTTAATGAGGTGAGAGAAAAGTCAAATAGACCGTAGGTACGCAAGAAGATATAACCTTATACAGTTTTTAGAGATGCATGAATGCGGGATATCTCTGCTGGATCTGGGAAGCTCTGATGAGGAAAAAAATCACAGAAATCGGGTCATAGTTAGAATTTAGTGCGCAAATAGGAATCGTGGCGCAAGGTTTGGGGGTAAATTAGTAAAGGGTGATATTTTCTAAATCTTCATCAAGTTCCAAGGGTCCAAGCAAGGAAATCCAAGTGAATCAGTGTTATGAAATGGCATATCTTAATAATAGGAAGCCAACCTCAAAAATTAATTATTAGCTTTGAAAAGATAGGATAGTTACAAAATGAATACAAAGCAATAGATCAACCGGGCAAAGCATATGATCAGGACACTTTTGGACGATAGAAGTCATCAATTTTGAAAGAGGTTAAGTTAGACTTCGAGTTTACGGTATAAGGGTGGCTGGATAAACAGCTGACGTGGATCAGGGGAGGAATAACCTACACCCAAAAACGCAAATGCCAAGAAGATCGGAGTGGGTTCGTATCTAATAAAAATAAATAAATAAATAAATAAATAAAAATTGTGAAGTCAATTAGAAAGATCTGACTAAAATAATTTTTTTTATCCTGATCTTTCTTAGCTGTGTGGTTGTGTAGATATGGAGAAAAATGTACTAGAATTTAAAAATGCGTATATTTTTTTTTTTAAATAAGGAGGAAAGGGACGTTTCGAGAACAAGCCCCATGTTATTGTAAGTAAGTAAAAATGAGATAGGATAGTCCGAGAATTCGAACATGGAAAGCTAGGTTCGGAATTAAGATTCAGGAGAGTTTTAAAACAAATAGCGGACATGTTTGTTGAAAAGGAATTAGTTGTTTAGAAATTTTATTGTGAAAAAGTAATTTGAAAACGAACAATAGCAAATGTTAAACATGTTGGAAAATAGCTTAGACGAAAAATAGGTTACAGCATTCTAGTTGGAGATATGTGTGGACAGTGCACGTGAGTTCAAGACACATGAGTTGAGCACATGCTTGGACATGGGCGGAAGAGACCCGTGAAGCATGCCAAGGTCATGGGATCTAGATGCACGTTGTTGGCCATGCAATGGCGTCATGGCTAAGAGATGAGTTCTCAATATAGTTGGGAGTCGAGAGAAGGGTCGGACAAAGTCGACAGAGCCAGACAGAGAGAGTCGAGTCGAGTCGGATCGAATCTCCCCTTGGAAGTGAAGACTTAGAAGTTGAAATCATGTAGGACTTGTAATTCCTTGATGTGAAATCATTGGCCGGTCGAAGAAATAAAGAAACATCATAGTGTGTAACTGCTGCCTTGTGTTGTGTTATTCTACCAAAACAAAGGTAAACTGAAATTATATTTATATGAACTTAGGTTCACTCTCCGTTAACATGAACATTGTATAAACTCAATCATTTAAGTAAGGTGCATCCCTCTCTATTAAGAAAAAAATGAATGTTCCGCTTGTATCATAAGAACCAATTCTTCTCTCTAAAATATATGTTATAGACACAGTCACAGATCAGTATAAATGTATCTCTACCTATATCTGCCCTATCTAATTTTATTACGTGTCTATTTAAAATGAACTATGTCTCTCTTTATATATACCCCGCCTCTCTTCCTCCAAAATATCAATTCAACAACTAATAATATAATATAATATAATATCCATCACTTCTAATATAACCCCTATTCAAAACGCTGTCTAGAGGCTTTCGCACTGCCTTAACATTGTTTAATTCCTTCGAGAAAGGTGTTGTTTAGTTATTAAAAAGGGCATTGTATGCGTGAGGTGACACCTGCTTGTGGATTCCCAGGGAGGCTCTGGTTTCTGGATGGTAGCATAAAATGTATGTTTTTTTAGTGTTTTTTTTTGTGTTTTACGTCTACAAATTGCTTTTCTCCGGCGCATCATGCAGGTTATGAATATTTTCAAAATGGTTATTTTAGTGAAACAGTGGATCGCGATGCTAGGTTCCGATTTTATTCATTTGGAGGTAACATCTAGGACCTCAAAAAAGAATCATATGAATTTTTTCGAAAGTTTGTTGACAAATATCGAAATAGAAAAGGACCATGATAGAAATGACTACTTGAACAGGTAGCTGCATCGAAAATTCTGTACAGCTTTTGAGTTGTGTCTGTCGTTTTTTTTTGTTTTTTTTTTTGTAAAGTAAGTCGACGTAGGAAAATAGATTTCTCCAATTTGTCATAATATAGTTTACATTGACTACTGACTTATTCATGTTCAGCTAAATTTAGATAGTCATAATCCTAGGTTTACTGGTTATTGGAAGCTCAACACGCCGCATAACTACTTTACTTTGGCCTGCAGAAAAGTTTATTAAAAAGAAAGATGGTGTTGATGGGGTCAATAATTATCAGCCCTGAACCTGAACGATGTTTCACATTGAGTTTAAAACTAAGTAAAGATTCTTGTTAATCGTTTTAAGCGTGCCCTTCCTCTTATTGTAATCCCTGGGAAAACTTATGCCGTGCATGGCAGAAAAACCAATATAACCTAAATACGATTCACTTTACTCTAAAACAGTCGACACTGACACCATGCTGATCAATTTACATCGGTGCAGCCCCTTAGAATAGGTAATCGAATGTTGTTTCATCGACTGACGGTTTCGACGCCATTTCGTTCGTAGATCATTATACCAATGCCGCGGACCTGGTTAAATTAAATAGGAGGAGATCAAGGCATTTCTTTTCATCGTGATCTATTATCAGGAGTATTCATTATCGGCAATGATACATATGATTGCATTAGAGTCTTTCCTCTGAAGGCTAAGCGTGTATGCGGCCCTACGCTGAACTTATTTACCGAGCGTTTCTATCACGGTGGAGTACTCCACCTATGCCGACAACTTTACAGTTTGTGACG
Organism: Euprymna scolopes; assembly: GCF_053919585.1. Classification (NCBI taxonomy): domain Eukaryota; kingdom Metazoa; phylum Mollusca; class Cephalopoda; order Sepiida; family Sepiolidae; genus Euprymna; species Euprymna scolopes. The sequence goes on along the minus strand of NC_136493.1, from coordinate 119,836,110 downwards.
AGAAATGTCGGAATTAGTCTTGTCGGTCGATTAATCAAATTGTATGCCACTATCGAAAGGGCTAAAATTAATGCGTGGATTAATGTGGTTTGCGCATCGATACTTTTACGTGGGGCTCGATTCTAGGATGGGGCATTAGATGGAGTGACGCACCTTGAAAGATACTCGACACCTGGGTCAATCTTTAACTTGAGTTAGAGAAAAACCGGCCTGAGGGTTTGTCAAATGTGGGGAATACTTTTAGTCAGTCGATCTGCAGATATACTATGTTAAAGTCGATCGTGCCGGCGGATGTTTCACACATCCATCCAATCTTCATAAAACGTTTTCCTTGTCTTCTACTACAATTAGTTCCACTGTCTTAGTTTAATTAGACACTGATTTAATTTGGTTGACTCGGAAATTTTCATATAGTCATTAGCGAAGGCTGTTATCTCTACTCTGAGTCCTGACTGGGTATGCCATTAAGAAGATTCGGCTACACAAGCTTCGCCTGTTATTGTTAAATACAATGTTTGTCACAAGTGGAGAGAAACGGTGGCTTCTGGAAATAAGACAGTCAGAAAGCTTTACCAGCGTTGAAAAGTGTGCATTCGGGTGACAGGACAAAGCACACAGTACCCTTAGGCGATTTTTCCTTGTTTTCAGGATGTCTTTGCGCTTTGATACTACTTTCAAGAATGAATACGATGATGGATGTATTGTATGAATGCAGGATTCTGATCAGCGCAGAGTAAAAGCTGAATCAAGCGATTTTAATACAAAAGTATTAGTTGGTCATAACCTGTGTTTCCCTGCATTCACAATTTTTCGGCATTACCCTTTTTTCTGTAAAGACATTGTAGTATCTTTATCATTATATATTTTAGTGTGAAGACGAGAATTGATAACGTTTACAATTCAAATGTTTTTCAAATTTGCCTTACAAAAGAGAAACTCGATCATTCTTCTATCTAACAATTCAATGAGTCTCTGGATTGAACAGCAGACATTTCTTTTAGAAAATAATTTTTATTTTCTTTAGAAAATTACACAGTGTATCATTAAATAAATCGACTATGTCGATACAAAACCACTACCACCAGGAATGTAATCGGAAATCAACACACACACACACCCACACACACCCACACACACAAACATATATATATATATATATATATATATATATATATATATATATATATATATATATATATATTACATAGACGTCATCACTTATCAAGGCCGATAGGCATCTCAAATATAATGGTTAAAGAGTGTACAGCAGTCAAAAGGACAATATAGTAATCGATAGTAATGCATGTTCGGTAAATTTGTTAACTTAAATGGAACGGCTCATCAGAAACTTGTTCACGTGTGACTTGAAGACACCCATATTATAGACAGGTGGAAAGCAGGAAAACGGAAGACAATTCCACAGGCGTGCAGTTCTAAGAAAGAAGCTTTGATCATGGAATCTATGTTTGGGTTTAGGCACAGATAAAGAGTGGGGGGAATTATTGATAGTGTTTTCAGCTAAACGAATGTTTCTTGTAAAAGTTTGGCGAGGGGGGCCATTCATTGAAGCTCAGTCGAACATGAAAATAACGATAAAGCAGAGACAGACTCGCAACATCTCTACTGTGAGATAGAGGTTGCAGCGAAGGGAAAAGAACATCTCCCACCATGTGACGAAGTCTATGTTGAACCCTATCAAGGCAGGGCAAGTTTTTTTTAGCTGTTCCTGTACATATGTGGCAACAGTATCCCATCCTTGGACGTATCTGGCTCTTATATAGATAGAGAATTGTATCAGAAGTGATATATCTACTGGATCGATAGAAGGATGCGACCATTTTTCCAGCGGCCCTGGCAACAGATTTAATGTACGCATTCCATTTAAGATCAGGAGTAAAGGTCAAGTCCAGAAGCCTGTCTAAACTTGAGACCTCCCGAAGACGAGAGCTATTCCTTTTAATTGATGCCAGATGTGGATCAGAATGTTGATGATGTAGAGATAGAAACTTGGTTTTAGATGCATTAAAAGTAACCAGCCACTCCTTCCCCAATTGTAAAACGTGATTAAGATCAGAGGAGAGAGAATCGGAGAGCACTTGGTTGTTTACTGTCTTAGATGTGCTACCATAGATGGTAGTGTCATCAGCAAAAATGTCTACAAATGATATAAGGATGTGATTTGGAAGATCATTAATGTAGATCAGGAAGAGAGTTGGGTCCAAGATAGGGCCCTGAGGGACTCTAGCATTACTACTGTCAGCTTCAGATTTTTGCCCATCAACTACTACTCTTATGAATGTATATGAGAGAAATGATTGAATAATTTAGAAGACATTTCCAGCTATACCATAGCTGGAGAACTTGTGAAGTAAACCTTTATGACATACCCTATCAAAGGTTTTTTATATGTCAATAGCAATTGCACTAGAAATGTTGCCTCTGTCGAGAGATTCGCTAAACCTATGAGATATAACTGTAAGCATACCTGTTGTAGATCTAGCAGAACGGAAACCATATTATGTGTAACTAAGAAGGTTATTTTTGCCGAGATGGGTGATTACTGCTCTATTTAACACAGATTCTATCATCTTACTTATGACGCACAGGCGACTTATTGGTCTGTACTGAGACGAGGGATGAACGATCACCTGAATTCGTAAATGCAGGGCATACTGATGAGATTTTCTAGGGTGATAGGAAGCAATTCTCCTTAAGACAACAGATTCGTAATATGGGCGATAGTTATGTTTGAAGTTTTTGAGTACTATAATTAAAATACCGTCAGGGCCGGTTGCTTTACTGGAATCAAGGTTTCTGATTAGCTTGGTAACATCATTTACAGCTATTTGTATATCACATACATGACTCCGGTCAGTTGATGATAGTTGGGATAGAGCAAACGCTTCTCCTCAGGATTCTGCTTGCTATTTGCCAAAACTGGTGGGGACCATGCCGCTGCTCAGTTACTTTGGACTTCACGAACTGAGCATATAACTCTCTTGCATTCTGTATTACTTTCTTACAATGGTTGCTGGCAGTCCTGAAAGCGGCTTTAGTTTTCATACATCTATTACCTTGGAAGCAGTGGAAAAAGTAATTTATGTGCGCAATAGCATCAGCACATTCTGGAGACCACCATGACTGGCTGTTAGGTTTTTGTTGGATCTTTTCGAGGGTATAAAATAGTCTATACTTACAATTAAGCATCCCGTCAGGTCTGATACTATAGACACCGCATCCTTTTTAAACATACACACACAAGTGGGGCATGTCATTATATACTAGTATGTATTACATTCAAATAGAGAAAGCGAATAAAACATACATTTCGCATAGTACAATCTATATCCTGGCTGAGGTATGAAGTAAAAAGGGCGAGCATTTCGTAATTTCTTAGTCTGTTGATTTTAAAACGCTTTTAACATTCACAGTGAATCACTATTATTAAGACGATCCTGCACATTCTAATACATATTCATTATAATTTATAAATCATTTTTGTTATTGTGAATGCTTTAAATTTGATTTATTGAGGCATATCAAATGTTAAAAAACTCCAAAATCCTCTGTAAATAAATGTTAAGAGTGAACGCATAACCATGTATAAAAAAAAATTAGGTATATCCTCAAATACTTTTTCTGTTATTGTAAACTATTCTGCATTTTCATGCGTATCTTATGAAATAATTAACTTTTTATGCTTACAAAAAAATGAACACAGTCAGTAGTTTATTAGTATATTTAAAAAAATAAAAATATTTATCGCTTACGTTCCCTATAATTTAGCTTGAAATCAATGTAATGGATTGATCTGAAATGTACCAGTTACAAATAAATAAATCCACATGACTATATATATATATATATATATATATATATATATATATATATATATATATATATATATATATATTGTGCGTGTACGTATATATATATATATATATATATATATTTGTGTATTAATACGCATATATATGCACACACGTATATATATATGAATATTATATAGACATATATATATATATGCATATGGACATATATATATATACACATATTATATACTCATATATATATATATATATATATCCTAAAATACACTCACATGCATATATATATATATATATATATACATATATATATATATATATATATATATATTATGTATTTAGGCACCATGCTTCATTCAGGCAGGTATTGTCAAATAACATCGCGTGTTTTTGCTTAGTGATTATTTTTTGTAATTTTATTAAATTGATGAATTGTCGTTCTTATTTTTTAGTCAAATTTGCGCAAGAAATCTATAATCGTCTCCGTCTTTCTGTTTTCTTTGTTTTTTCTTACAAGTACTTTCAACTAAGTTTCATCAATCGTTTCCTAGGCTCTTTTTATTACTGTTTTTATTTACAATCTGAATGCTTTTTATATTATTCAGTAAAAGTTTCATTTAAATTTCTTGCACTAGTATATGTATATAGTTATGTATATATAAATATATATATATATTGGGTCGGTACGCACCTACGCATTTTAATGTATCATTACTGTTATCAAATTATTCATTGTTTTTGTTTTTTTTTATTTAATTTTCATATGCACTGCCTCCGGTACGTTTTTCTTTTTCAACGAAATTCGCTTCAGCATCAGGGTTTGGAAGAAAGGACACTGAGGGACACTTTCTATTGCAGCACCGTCAACATTGGATGGGCTGTAAAAAGGATCACGAATTTTTTTATGGTATCGATACATCATTTTCCCTGAAGTTTTCCGAAAGATTCTTCTATCACTCGCCAGGAGAGGTGTAGTAAAAGAGGATTTCGACCCAAAGGTTGACGCGTAAAATGTCTTAACATCTCTTTAATCGTAGGAAGGCTGCATCTCCCTGGATAGGTCAGCCCACTATTGGTTTTTATATAGCCCACAGCAGAGAACCTCCCTCTGTACAGAAAAGGAGAAACAGCGAACGCTGATCTGTACAGATTTGAGTAGTTTTGTATAAGCTTTTCGCTTTCTATCAATCTGAAGGTTAATTTGATTGGCGATATCAGCATCGCGATCTGGATGTCTTGGAACCTTCAATCCAAGGGATTAAACTCTGGTCTCTATATTGTATCTCTTACTTTCTCGCAATCGCACTGCGGAATCATCCTGAGTAAAAACAAAATTTGCAAGGCACATCGTACGAATGGACCCTTCAATGTTGATGCATAAATACGCTTAAGAACTTTGCCTCCATTGAAACTGCTTTTCTCGCGAATTGTAATTTGGAGTTGAGCTCTGATTACTTAATGATCTGTCTCCCAGTCGGCGACACACATTATTCTAACTTTGCAAAATCGTCAAAGATCTCCTCTTCTAAACAGTACGTAATCAAGCACATGCCCATGTTTTGACTATGGATGGGAAAAGATCTTATTTTGTTGAAAAAATAATTGGCGATGACAAGAGTTTGTTCATTGCAGATATGGAGGAGTATCATGCAATTTGAATTTTCTCTGCGAATGTTATGGTGCTCCTACAGAAACCAAGTCTCATTTTTCGATCTGACTCATGCATTGAAGTCACCAAGGACTAACACTCAGCACTTGGCAAACCTGTGATTACTAATCAAATAATGTGGTTAAAGGAAGTAATATCGTCTACAGACGAAGTAAGAGTCGACGACTGGGGGATTCTCGATCTATTGCACGGTCATCTATTCTAACTGGTTATTCGATTTTGTCAATTAAAGTGTTCTAAGTCGCAAAGCCCGCATTAGCCTGACACCTCTCTTTTTGAGATCTATCGGACCAGAAGATCGTGTTGCCTGACTCACGCTAAATCAGTTAATCCTCACCTGCAAATGTGTCTCAGATAGGGCAGAAATTGCTACACTGTATCTTTGCAATTCCTTAGCCAAAATTTCAGTCTTCTCATCTAGCCCTTTTCTAAGGTTCTCACATTCCATCAACAGAACTTGAGTAGGTGTCGTTTAGCAAAATATATTCTGTACCTGTTTCTGCTTATATGAGCAGCTGATAGTCGCAAGTTGCTGGACAGCAGTTAAAAGTCAACTTTGTTTGGGACTCATTTTCATTTCTGCTTGAAATTTCCTGGGTGAGCGGTGCTATCTTCAAAAGGCTGCTCAGTCACAAACGCCCCACGGAGTACACAACTACCTAAGTACTGCGAAAAGCGATGTAAGGATAGACGTTTGCCGCCCATGTGGAGATCAGTTTTCACATTCTTCCAGCCTCTAATGCGTCACAATTTTTCAATCGCCACAGGACTTTTTTGCAGAACAATGTCGGAGTGAATATATGAACAACCACGTTATTACAGAGTGTTTGCGTTGCACGCCAGCTAAGTGCATCTCTTGGTTCAAAATGTTTAGATCCAGGAACAAGCAAGAGCAAGATAACTAGGAACAAGTCAAAATGAAGACCAGCCACATGTGGGTACTGGTCTAACATGTTTCTCATTTTTTTAATGAGAGATTTGCTTCTCCTAGAGGGGTTGCCATCACCACGGCTTATGCGATCCCTCTCCACTCCAATTCAATTCGATTCATGCCTGTGAATTAGGTTGCTGGTGAAAAGAGCATACTCTACACGCCTCTGGGGCATGCCTGCCGCAGCTGATATTGTCTAAGCTCCTCACCTTTAGATTTTGGTTAAATAACTTTGTCCCACAAGGCAGTGAAGATTCGGTTAAACGGTGCAGGTCACGCGCCGTTCATCCGATCCCAAACAATAAACAAATCCGACACATCAGAGATGTAGAACAGGCAGTCAGGAGTTGCAGTGTTTGTGAAACTTTCAAATTGATCGAACGTTTAAAACGGTAACATACGTCAATGACCAAGACGATGATGATGATGGTTATAAGTAAATTAATTTATACACTTCTGAATAAAAGCAAATCTAATGTGTGTAATACTTGGAAGAATCAGTTATGAGCTGCGGTGTTTGTGCAAAATTCAAAATGATTGAAATATAATATATACACATATATATATATCATATACACACTTATATATATATATATATATATATATATATAATATTTGTATCATGAACAAATAATCTATACACGTTTTTGTATTCGTGCAATTGTACAGATATTCACATATTACTTAAGCCGTCTTGAATGTTAGATTTTTGGGGGGAATGGAAAATACGTACATAATTCCAGCATTAAAGCACATGTCGCAGACAATTCCTACCAAAGAATAAAACACTTCCAGAGTTTAATATAATATGGTTTAACATTAATCATAGCCTGTACTTGCAACGTTTTTTTATGCCGTAAGAACTGTCGCAATTAATTGCATTATTTGATTGCCATTGTTTTCTTTAATTTGTCTTTTGATTATTTTGTTTTCATCTGAAACGTGTGTTCTGTTGTTTAATAGCTATTTTTTATCTTGTAGGATGTTCAATTTCTTTTTCTTTTCGTCTCTCTCCTTTAATTGGGTCCTATTGTTTCTAATAAACATTCAGTCCCTCCCTCTTTTGGTTAATAGGGTTTGAGTTTTAAGTAATGCCACGCTAATGTTGCACTTTTTGAACTGATTGCATTATAACTCTATTCTTAGAAATTAATATATTATTTTCCTGATGATACACAAACTAGTGCAGTCCCCGATTTGTGACGGAAACGTTCTTCTAAATGTGTATTTTTTATTTCTTTAACTTCTAAATGATTTTAAAAATTGACCATTTGCTTATATCGATCAAACAATAACTCTATATTAGTAACGCATTTCATCGATAATATCATTATTCAGGCATCCAAAAAAGAATGGTAAACTATTTATTTTGTCATGCACGTCTCCAACTTGATATTATTAAAACAATTACAGTTGCATCCAACAACAATTACTTCCTCATATCTAATCTTCTGTACTATACCCGTTTAGTTTGGTCCGGTTTAGGGCTTCCAATATTAAGGGCAAAAGGGATGAGCTGATTTTTGGATAGTATAATTCACACACATATTTCACCGTCTCGTCAAAGAACAATTCTCTCGTCTGTTAAGGAATGATGTACGTGTGATAGACATAGAGAGAATCTACCTCAGAAACTGGCGAGAATCTGTCTCGGCAGCAGGCTGAAACACAGAAAATGAAAAAAAGAGGCCCAAGATTGCGGCTGTTGTCTTTTAAAGACTCTGATCACGCGTAGATCTCTAGCAGTCTCGTGTGGTATATGCAAATTGGGTGTGCCCGAAACATTATAAAAAGCGAGTCGCTCAGAGGAGTGGGAGTCGAATTAAAGACATGCGAATAGTGAACGTCGACGTGTATCTCGTGTTGTGAAAAACGAACTCTACTCGACTAAGCTTGTGACAAGCGAAACTCTGCTTGATCTTTTCGCTAACACGTTTTGTTGCTTTGCCTTAGACAAATATTTCTGATACAGTACTCCACGAACTTATAATGTTTGCCAGTTCACATTTTTTCTAATAAAAGAGGAGCCTTCATTTGCTCGCTCCAAGAGTGCAATCAATTCAAAATACCTCACTAAATCCGCGAAAGTAAACTTCAAAAGTATACTCCCCTTCAAGACTATAGTGAAATGCTTCTAATTTTAGTTTATAGTTCCAATTATTTCGTTTTCCTATGTCTGAATTTCCAGTAATTTTTCGCGTAATTGACTTCTATCCTCCTCTCTTTCTCTTCTTTTCGCTTCTCTTTCCCTTTTTCCTCTTCTCTTTCTCTTCTTTTTTTCGATGTCCTTTTTTTCCTTTCTCTTATATATTTTTCTCTTTGTTTTAGTAAAACTAAAATCTTAGTCTACTGTGAACGTATCATTTCAACTATCCTTGAATGTTTTTCCATTCTGAAAAATAAATAGTCTCATAAGACGAATCTGTATCTAAAAAAATGATACACAGAAAACCCCCGACTTTACGGAGAAGATATGAAAAATTAATATTCTAGACGAAAATAATCAGGTGCATGTGGTTTTAACAGAAAAAATATTCAATATAGTAAAAAGTCAATTGTGAATTTATTTTAACCTTCTACAGAGTAAAATACGAAGCCGAATTTACATTACTAATATGTATTGAATGCAAACACCCAGTCGAGTATTCGCCTTGTCATCCTGAATGATCGTAATGTGATGAATGCGGTGTCAATACTTCGTCGATTTTATATATCTGTGTCATTTTCTCCATCTTTTTACGAGAAAACGAAAATAATGCAGACTATAGATAGAGACATTTCTAGTCGCAATTAAAAAGATTTTTAATCCAATATATACTGTAATCCGAACATGCTTCTTGCAAATACGGAAAATGAAGCCATTTTCTACAACCGACAGGGAAAAAATAGTTCCGCTATCTCTGCGTGATTTAAACAAAACATGTTCACTATTTAATAAAAGTCCAAAAATAAAAGCATTTTAATAAAGAAAAAAATAGTCGGGGAAACCGATATTTCTTAATTCAAAAATTAAAAACATTTGCACAGCCGACGTTAGAAATTAATTGGGGCAATACCTTTAGCAATACACATCGCTCTATATTTATTCTACTCACTGCTTTGTAGAAAACAAAATTATGAGATGAAGCTATTTTGTTTGTCGTTGAAAATCCATTGTGGAGCAAATATTTACTTTTTAAAAGAAGCGAGAAAAATACGAGTTTTCTAGAACAGAAGTTAGTTTATTATCCATAGGTCATTGCGGACCGTTTTTTTTATCCATACGCCGCCAATTTTGTGGTCTATATAGGAGTAAAAAATATTAAAGTGAAACTGACCTGGTGCTCACTAAAAGCGGGTGAGCTGTGTGTTCTTCTGCTCGACGGCATATATGTCAGGCGTACATATTGCTCAGCGGATCTATATTATCATTGATATAGGTGTGTTCATTACCCTAGATGAATTATATATTTCTAGCATTCTGCATTACTTATTCCCACATTATAATGCATTTATGTTATAAAAAAGACGAATTGTGGAGAGAATATTTATTTAAATGCAAAAAAATGGAAAGTTTGAGCCCAATAAATGCATTTTTACTTTTACTGTTGATGAGTTGGTTGTACAAGTTTTGTTGCATTATAATCAGAATAAGACAATACTATTTTATCGGCATAAAAAT
>NC_136493.1:119803522-119823522 GCF_053919585.1 Euprymna scolopes | reverse complement strand
ATACCTAATGGTAATTCTTCTTTGACAATTATTTCCGTTCGGTGCTGTTGGTCATAGCCTGATTCTATGTTTTTAATAAATACATGTTTTACATGTTTTCGTTAATTAAAGTAGTGTATAGTAATAATAGATTTTTTTCATTTTGCTAATGTCAACTAATATTTACGAGAGACAACGTCTTATTGGATATTTGAATACAAACAATAGGCAATTTACAATTTTTATTTTAACACTTTTCCCAAAATATTTAAGGAATAATATACACACTATCATTTCAGATTAGATTACCGAAAATAAATGTTATTTACATTAAAGACTATGAGTAAAAACCGTTAAAGCATACAACTGAGATAAAAGTGCCCATCTATGCGGATATCTATTTTTATCCAACTTATTTTTCCCAAAGTTTTATAGGTCTATTATGAAGTAAGATTTGAAAACAGAACTTTAATCATTCAACGGTAAATGGGTAAGTAATGTAAACAAGATAATATAGTGTATATATTAATGCGAAGAGAGAAAATATCACTTTAGTTTAAGTATTACAACAAGTTCGTGTGTGTAGGTTTATATATATATATATATATATATATATATATATATATATATATATATATATATATACCCATACACACACAAATATACATGAACTCACACACAAACCCTCACGCAACATAAACCCTCACACACACATGTATATATTTATTCTCCTTTCATGAAAATTCATTACATTACATTATAAAGCATTGTCCTTTCTAGAGTATTATATGTGTTTTGTTAAGTGTTTAATAATAATGATAAAAAATCAATCAAACACATTGCTTTTTAGATCTGATTAATTCTGTCGCCTTTTAGAACAGACACCATTCAAGTGTAGTGAAGTGACACTGACGCCAACACCACTAAAATCCGAATCGTTCTGTTGTACACCCTCTGGGTTTATTCATAATTTTATAACAAAGCGATACACTGTTTATAGTGACGAAATTATTTTTTGTTTATGAGTCGACATTTTACTGTTTTGATTTCAATGGCAATTCGATAAAAGACACTGTTATTAATATTGTACGAAAATTCGGGAATATTTGTTCATGTGAATTCATGATAATCTTCTAGTAATAATTAGACAATAATTATAAAAAATGTAGATATACTCTCAAGCCGTCCGGTGTTGCCTGGCTGTTCACTACGGTTACATATCATATTTTAATTAATGCAGATAACGTGTTACTTATTATAGAGGCAATTCTCTGTTTATTATAATGTTTTACTATCGAAGTGATGTTAATATGACTTATTACCATCACCCAGACTCGAAACTGAAACAAACGACTTTCCAGTTGCAGTATATAGCGTTTGGGCAACTTCTCTACACAAGAAAGTTAAGAAAAAATAAAGTTGTTGAAATATGAATGTATTTTGTACATATACTACTTCATTATACGGCATAACCACGTTGACACACCGGTTCTCGTCAGATCACCGAAGTTAAGCAACGTTGAGCCTGGCTAATACCATATGGGTTACCATTTGGGAATTCTAGGCGCTGTATGTGCTGATCTCGGCCTTGTTTCTCAACTTGCCACTGGTATGCAACAATGTTGACTCAGGAGAGGCGTGGGTGAGGGATTGCGCGACTCTTGCCAGACAAATTTCACGCGCAGGCACCCTTACAGTGGATATCCATAGTCTGTCAAGACTGAAGGAAGCCTTTATTTACTTCATTTAATACACAGGGATAGAATATTATGCGTAAATGTTCACTATTTCCTTCGACAGTTCTCAATATATTGGCAGAGCTAGTTATTAAGTTATGGAAATTAAGCAACACTGCTAATTCCGCGTTTTATTCTCATGGGAATTTGTTAGGCTAGTTCCTTATTAGTCAGCCATAAGCCTGACATATTCTCACCAGAATGAAACGCGGAATATTTGTGTAGCATTATTTCCATATATATTGTTATAACGTTATATATATATATATATATATATATATATATATATATATATATATATATATATATATATATATATATATATGGGTGGTGCACTGAACCGCTGACGACGTTTCTTGTATACGTAGAAACGGCTGAACATACTTTCTTTTAAAATTAACAGAACTTTAGCGTTTAACACTGAGAAAATCCTTTGTTAATTTTTGTCGAAGAATAACCTCGATAATACTTGAGAATTGATAATCGACACCGTTATGTAATTTATCTATCATCGGTTAAGCCATTATTTCATGTCATCGCTTAGCAACAATGATAGAACAACGATTCTTGACAATTTGATGGCGTTTTTTTTTGTTTTGTTTTGTTTTTTTGCTTGACGGAGTCTGTTGGAAAACTAGGAACGTACAGTTCCTTACTTCATTTAAATAACTGCAAAGAATTTCATAAGACTTGCAAATTTATTTATTTATTTTCATGACGTTCTCTCTGGCTTCAACCACCGCGTGCAAATTTCGTAATGTTTTTTTTCTACGTTAACTGTAAAGAAGTGTATATAAAATACTTTTATAGACGAAACAGTTTATTCTCTAGGGTGCAATGTAGAATAATGTATATTTGGGAAAAAGTTACTTCATGGAGGCATTTTAAGGTTCTTCCCTTCTGATTTAACGGATTTCAATGAAAATATGAATATAGGAGTGTGAAATATTCGTTAATCACCATTCAGTCCCGTATATAGATGCGTCTCCCTTCTAAGATATACATTTATGAGCAAAAAAAATAGACTAAGTGTGAAAGAAGGAAAAATCGATTTTTCAATACTTTTCTTTGAATTTTTTATTTTTTATTTTAACGGAGAATTTCTAATTTTCAGATGATTATTATTATAACATATAATAATAAGTGGAAATATTAATCCTTAAAATGGTAAGACCGCATATTGGTGAGGATATAAAAAAAAAACTAAATTGCATGGTTAAGGCAGTCGAAAATTATTTACAAGCAGATTTTTGATATTTTAAGAAGAGAAAATGTGAAAACCTCTCTTTCTCTAGTGAAGCGAATTCGTCGTATGTTCGAAGTCGAGCGCTTGTTTAAAGGGAAATCTGGATCTGCTCCCCCCTAGATCATCCATTTTGAAGGACGACCACAGGCTTAAATGAACTGTTTTGAGGGATTGAAAGAAATCTATGTTGGTCATAGCAAATAATTCAAAATAGGGACTGGAAATTATCTTTCTAGATATACAATATCTAGACGAATGAAAGAAATGGAATGTTCTTCTAGAATGTGTGTATAAAATCTATTTAATCTGATCAGAACATCAAAGAGATGTTTCTCGTGCTATGGCAAGAAAGATACAGAGTTGTTTAGAAATGTTTTCTGGTTAGATGAATCAAGATTTTTTTCTTGTTAGTGATGCTCCCAATGCCCCTGAAAGTTGCATAAAATCGACAGTTAAATACGGGAATGGAGGGATAATGGTATCGAGAACTTTTACTGCAGCAGGCGTTTGGGAACATATGAGATGTGAGCAATCAATCAATGCAATAGAGTTCATTAAAATATTAGAAACATCACTGTTACCAAGTATCAAGAAGCTGGGAGTAACCTGTTGTTGACTCCTAGTGGGGTTATAAGACCAATGAATTCGCCAATCGTTTTCATAACCACCGGCTGTGCTAAACCAGCCAATGAAATCTTCCAAAGTTACTATAGAAAGTGTCCAATTTTGGAGTCCATCAGTTCGCCGTTGGCTATGTCACGAGACTTCATTGACTGTTAGCCGCCATCTTTGTTACAGGAAATTACTTCACACTCGGTATCGAGACTGCACTCTGTTCAACATGTCTCAACACTTAACACTGGGAATGCCCCAGAACGTTTTTTTTCGACATGATAATGTCCCTGCACACATTGCTAAAGTCACAAGAAATGGTTCTCTGATAATTAAATTAATGTGATATTTTGGCCAGGTCAAAGACTTGATTAAAATCTAACCGAGACTATTTGGTCCATAATATATAAATATCTCATGCATTGTCTGGAAGAACTTTTTCGAATAATGAAAAAGTGTGGTAAGCTGTGAAAAGCTAATAGAATAGCATCTCCTCTTCGCAGTGTTCCACTTTGGTTGAGAACATATCTAAAACGATTGATCTTTTGAAACATAAACAGAGAATGCGATTCCTTACTAAGCATTTATTAAAGTTCATGTCTTGTTCTGTGTTATTAGTCTCGTTTAAGTTTAATTGTTCAGTTGTTCATTGTTCAATATAGCTTTTAGTGCAATAGAATGTATAAAATTTTATTGGCGGATTTTTTTTTGTTAGAGTATATATATATATATATATATATATATATATATATATATATATATATATATATATATATATATATATATATATATATATTATGGAGGGGTGAAACAGAATAAGAATAAGATCGACTGTTTTAAAGGAGACTTCTTGGTATTTTTTGAAACGCAACAAATTGTGTGCTAGCTTATATGAAGTATCAAGAAAATAACAATATATATATATATATATATATATATATATATAGGTGTTTATTTATTTATTTATTCAATAAGGATATACGTAAGTTAGGATTGTAAGATTTGTAAAATGTTTATACCATGGTATTTCGACGCCTAATGCTTCTTATCAGAAGAGGAGAGGAGAAACATAAAGGATTCGATATTTGTGATAGTGCTGAGAGGCATTTGGAGGATTAATGTGATTTCTGTGATATAGAAGGAATTATAGCTTCTATTATGAAGTGAATGTTGCGTATATGCCATGGGGGGTTTAATATGCGTGCAGTATGCGTAACTTAACCATCGGAAATATTTTAGATTAAGTGATTAAAGGGGGTGCTTGTTTAATAATAGGTATGGTAATGGTCTATATCTATATACAGGCGGTTACTTTAAATAGAGGGTTGATGCTAGGTTATATATTATCATGCGTATGTGAATTATTACTTAGTATTTAAGTGAAGTATAAATTATTAGAAATAATTGATATAATGATAACATAGAAGTAAAGGAAAAATTAAACATATACGATGGGAAAACACTTTTCCTGGGGAAGGTAGAGGATAAGTGTTACATGATAAGGGCTGTCCCCTGTTCATGTAAGTATAAAAATAGAGAGATTAGTTAAAATGGAAATAAGAGAAAGCAGAAATCGAACCCTGGACATAAGTTTTAAAGAACAATAGGTTTAAATGGAATGTCCAGTAAAATGTTAATTCGGATGAAATAAATAATAAATAAACTATTCAATTGTTAAAAGAATGTGGATAATAAAATATGAGTTAAATAAATTAGATATGTAGGTTAAATTCCTTTGTGGAAACAAACAAGGAAAATAGGTTATTGGGAAATCAATGTCGAAAACGTGCAAAGTCGCGCATGTTGAGACACGTGAATTTTGCTCACGTGGCCGGGATGCATGGAGTTCTCAATATAGCAGGTGCGAGTTAGTTGGTGGAGAGACAGTCAGAGAGACAGTCAGGAGAGACAGTCAGGGGAGACAGACAGGCGGACGTCTGAAGCGAGACGTCACTTCAGAATCTAAGATGTGAAACTTTGAGTTCTTAATGAGGAAATCCCGACCGGTCGTATTAAATAAATTCACCATGTGTTTTGGATAAAGCTCATCTTTGTGTTTGTGATTTCTACAAAAAGGTAAATTGTATTGTTATTATATGTCTGTGTTATAAAATGTCATTACAACAACATCTCTCTCTCTAAGATACAACATCATATGTAATAAAATAAGAACTCTCACAAGAAAAAGCATCACTTATAACATCTCTCTCACTAAGACTCTTTAATGAAACAACTATATAACAACTCTCAATTTTGTGTTCGTGAACCTTTTGCATCAGCGATGCAGAAACCGAACCTGTGGTCGATACCACGAAAAAAAAAAGAAAAAAAGAAACACAACGTTTTAAAGGGGTCCAACATAATTTAAAAAAATAAATAAATAATACCACGGAAAAAGAAAAAAATCACACGATCACAGAATTCGAAAAAGAAAAAGAAACACAACGTTTTAAAAGGGTCCAACATAATTAAAAAAAAATAATAATAAATAAATAATACCACGGAAAAAGAAAAAAAATTACACGATCACAGAAATGCGAAGAAAAAAAAAATGAAAAAAAAAATTTGAACATACACGCACACAGAGAACAAAAGATACAAGAAATATTAAAAAGAAAAAGAAGAAAAGGCCGATATGCCGTAAAAAGAAATTCGTAGTAATGAAAAAAAATAGTAAACAAATCACCAAACGTAATTCATTGATAAATGAATTGGCCTGTTAAAAAAAAAACACACACACATATACGCGAAGGCAGAGACTGTGTCACCCTAATGTTATTGTTTTGAAATTTGTAGAAGTGTCATTATAAAATCTGTGTCAATATGAAATCGTTTGGACGAATTGTTGAATTTAATCTGTCAATCAAAACAGGAATTTCAAAGGTCGCATGTACTCTCTATGAAACGGCGTGTAAATTGTTTTGAAATGCATTTTGTGTTCATAGTGAACTTTTCGGCTTTTGCGTGTTCATTTATTTTGTTTTTGAAAAAAAAAGGGAAAATTGTTTTGGACAGACTGTTGAATTGTTCTGTTTTACAGATGATTTTTTTTTTTTTTGTTGTTAAAAAAAAAAAGTTATAACTGTTGCAAAATGTTTAAATGTATTAAGGTATTTTTTTATTTTTTTTTTTTTTTTTGGAAATGTTTTTATGATGTTGAACAAATATTGTAAATTGTCTTATGTAATGTTATGATTTTCACAGCAAGAATTCAAAGTTATCCGTAAATATACATTAGATTAAAATGATCTAGTAGAAAATAAGTTAAGACGTATGGTTGGCTTACAGATTCAGTTAGAATTTTAGAAGGGGGACAAGAATTAAAATTACGTAAACGGGCATTTGGAGAGATTTTAGATGTGATACGCCGTAAGAAAGGTGTTTTGTTTTAGCATTTGGTTTTGTTGTTTTTTTTTAGAGATCCTAAAATTTTTTCTCCAAGAAAAGTGACTTGGTAGGGATTGATAAGCACAAGAAGTGCCCCTATACGAAAAATTTGGGAACCTGGTTAATTAAGTGCTTAAAATAAGCTGGTTGCACGTAGACGACTCCAAGCAAAGTAGTAAATAAGTCTTGGCTTAGTTAATAAACAGGCGTTGGAAAGAATACGAAAATTCTTAAGGGGACCAGTAAACCGATGAGAGGTAGTCCCGAGGCAATCACATATAGCTTAATGAAGTAAGAGACAGGCAAAAATATGCCGTAGATTACGTAAGAAAGATATAACCTTGTATTTTTTTTTTAGAGAAGCATGAATGTGGGATATATCTGCTGGATCTTGGAAGCTCTGGTGAGAGGAAAGAAAAATCACAAAAAAAAAACGGGCAATTAGATAGAATTTAGGCGCAATTACGGTGTTGGGCGCGAAACGTGTTAGTTAGTTAGGGGTGATATTTCTAAATCCTCGTCGAAGTTTCAAAAATCCAAGCAAGGAAATCCGAGTGAATCCGTATGAGAGAAAAAAAAGGTATATCTTAAACTTCTGAAGCCAACCACAAAGATTTAAGTATATGAGCTTTGGTATGTCCCGTATGAGATAGTTATAGAATAAAAAAAAACAAAAAACAAAGCCATACTTAATAAGACTAACCATGCGGAAAGAGAGATCAGAGCACTTTTGAGACGAAGGAAGTCGTCCATTTCGAGAAAGGTGAAAACCTCTAGTCTGCGGCATATGGGTGGCTGGAAAATAGCTGATGTGAATTATAGGAATACCCTACACCCAAAAAGTAAATGCCACAAAGATCAGAAAGGTTCTGATCTTATAAAAAAAATAAATAATTGTGAAATCGGCCGTGAAGGGCTGACTAAAAGAGATTTTTTTTGTGTTTTTTAGCCTGATCTTTCTAGCCGTGTGTTTGTGTAGATGTAAAAATAAAAAAAAAATGTACTAAAGTTAAAAATGCATACATTTTTTTTTGTGAAATATGGAAGGGAGGGATGTTACATGATAAGGGCTGTCCCCTGTTCATGTAAGTATAAAAATAGAGAGATTAGTTAAAATGGAAATAAGAGAAAGCAGAAATCGAACCCTGGACATAAGTTTTAAAGAACAATAGGTTTAAATGGAATGTCCAGTAAAATGTTAATTCGGATGAAATAAATAATAAATAAACTATTCAATTGTTAAAAGAATGTGGATAATAAAATATGAGTTAAATAAATTAGATATGTAGGTTAAATTCCTTTGTGGAAACAAACAAGGAAAATAGGTTATTGGGAAATCAATGTCGAAAACGTGCAAAGTCGCGCATGTTGAGACACGTGAATTTTGCTCACGTGGCCGGGATGCATGGAGTTCTCAATATAGCAGGTGCGAGTTAGTTGGTGGAGAGACAGTCAGAGAGACAGTCAGGAGAGACAGTCAGGGGAGACAGACAGGCGGACGTCTGAAGCGAGACGTCACTTCAGAATCTAAGATGTGAAACTTTGAGTTCTTAATGAGGAAATCCCGACCGGTCGTATTAAATAAATTCACCATGTGTTTTGGATAAAGCTCATCTTTGTGTTTGTGATTTCTACAAAAAGGTAAATTGTATTGTTATTATATGTCTGTGTTATAAAATGTCATTACAACAACATCTCTCTCTCTAAGATACAACATCATATGTAATAAAATAAGAACTCTCACAAGAAAAAGCATCACTTATAACATCTCTCTCACTAAGACTCTTTAATGAAACAACTATATAACATAAGCAGTTGGTAGAATAAGGCTCTTAAATATACAACATTATGACGTTAAAAGTTAAACAAATACAAAAATTATAAAATAATAATATATAGGAAAAGTAGGAGAAATACAAATTATAAAATATAAACGAATAAAAAGTAAATATAAAAATACATGTTTAGAAATCTAAAAAAATATACGAAGTAAATAAAATAAAATTACGACTATGAACAAAAAGGCACAGTAAGATGTTTTTTAAAGATAAGAGTAGAGGCGGTATCCTATGTTTTAGGTTCTCGTTGAGTTCAAGCACTGGCGAAATATTGTTTATTTATTTATTAATAAATAAACAGAAGTTCTACAGTGAGAATTGCAATCTCCATCCAATATAAATGTGATCCATTGTAACGTGTTACTGTTGGTGATGGTAGGCTTTGAAATACCATGGTATAAAAAGTAATGTTAATTTAAGATTATATTCATTTTCTAGAGACGTACTAAGAACACATGAAAAAAAACAATCTTATCCCAAGGCAATCTTACGCAAGAATTGTTATTACTATTTACAGCAAAATATGTCTGGAAATAATAAATAAATGTGCTGGAAATTCTAAAGGAATTTGTCTGGATATATTAAATAATGGATTACATGTTTAATTATAATACTGTTTTTGTTCGTTTTTACTTTATAATTTGTAATCAGTTATGAATAAGATGATGGGTTTACATTTGTATATACTGATTAATATATTCTGGTGTTATTTAAGTTTTCATTTCAAATTTCTATTTTATTCCAAATATAAACGTGTCTGCAAAATTTGTACATGTCTGGATTGACGTAAAATGTCCAATTTGTTTGAACCGAAATCAATAGATTATTCTAGAATATTAAAGCGTTTTAACAAAAATTTCTATATCGCTAAGCCTGCAATGGTTTTTTACTTCTCACTAACAAGTACAATACAACTTTAAATAGTAAAGGCTTTGCGCCGTTATATAGCATAAACTTAAAGACTTACTTAATATTTTGATTTGAATCTACTAAAAGTATATATATATAGATTTAATCATAAAACATACACACACACACACACATATATATATATGTGTGTGTGTGTGTGTCTGTGTTTGTGTATGCATGTGTGTGTGCGTGTATATATAAGTGCATTAAAGTCAATCATCGTTTGGACTATTCTGATGTTTTCTCTCTAATTTATTGTATACAGCATATATTTTATTTTGTGAAATTCTTTACTTTTAGAACTTTTTAATTTTTAATTTTACTTTAAAGTTTCATCACACTATTATTATTATTCTGATGGTTATAGCCATGTCTACATAAATAATCAAGGTAATAATTATTATTATTGTTATTATTATTATTATTATTAGTAGTAGTAGTAGTAGTAGTAGGCGTAATAGTAGTATTAGTAGTAGTAGTAGTAGTAGTAGGAACAGCTGTAGTAGTAGTATCAATTATCATCAATATCGTCGTCAAAAGCTTTTTTTTTTACACAGTGATCACCACTTATCAAGGCCCGGAAGCCACTCAGGGATAAGGGTTATTGCAAGTACATTAAGTTAGTGAGGAGATTTGCTGAAGTGTTTACTTAAGGGGGCGGGTCATTAGGAATTTGTTAACATTGGACTTGAAGACATCCAAGTTGTAGTCCGGAGGGAAGCAGGCAGACGGAACAGAGTTCCACAGGCTTTCTTGTTTATAACCGCTACCTTCTAGTTTTCCTGTTTTTAGCCGAATTATAATAATTAATAATATGTAAGCATGGAGATATTATTAATTATATACATTGTAATGGTTTCATTTTTGATAGTATTATTGTTATAAACACTTAAAGTTTCGCATAGAAATATGTAAAGGAAGCTCTTCTGTTAAAAGGGGGTGAAATCAGGAATAGAACGAGAGTAGAGGATAAGCACGGGAGGAGATAAGGAAAGTATAAAAAAATGTTATTAAATCACCACAAATCTCTTCTTTGTTTCCTTTTTTCTCACCTAATTTTTCTTTTCTTGCTGTTCTTTTGTTCTTTTTACAAATGTATGAAGGCAACGTTGGTTGTACGTTTCTGAACACGACACATTCTATTGTATTCCAAAGTATGTTTTATATATACTAATTCCAATTAACTGTTCATATATATATATATATATATATATATATATATTTAAAAAAAAATAAACTAAACAAACCGCTGCTAATGGACCATATACGTACGAGAATGTTCATGCTTTAAAGCGACTACCACACATGCATACACGTACTTTTATTCTAGTATTTTATTATCTGTATATTTTTTTCTAACAACCATGCTTTCCTCTTTTAGAGCTATAGCTTATAATCCATAGTGTTACTTGGTATTCTTTACACACAACTAAATGATATTCCTTATTCCGATTTTTAACAACATTTTACGGAAACTTTTTGATGGTAAAAGCGATATTCTCTTCGAAGTTTTAGTGTGGGCGACAGAATATTACAATTAAGAATTATTTTGGATATCTATCCAGTCATGGCTGACGAAACAAGACTGCAGCCTCTGTGAAGTAAATAAATGTTCCATTAGAAACACCGTTTAAAAACCCGAATTCGGACGGAAACGCTCCGAGCTCTAGTTACACAGACAGACAAACACACACGCACACACACACACACACACACACACACACACACACACACACACACACACACACACACAAAGGAAGAATAATAATTAACACATTTTATTATTCTAGATCTTGATGCGAAATGTTTGGGTGTTGTATTAGAAGTACAAAATATTTTTGTTTGACTTGCCAGTCAATTACAAAAAATATAAATTGTCTTAAAACGCATCATATTTATTTTATTATCGAATGTAAAATTTATATAAGATATGATTTTTTTAATGGGAAACAATTCCACAAATAAGAGCGAATGGTAAAAAAAAATTTAAAAAATTGAATTATGATTTTTTTATATTGATCATATTTTTAATCTATTTCCCCGCAAAGCAAAATGTATTCACAATTCGCTTGTAAAGGGCCACTACTTGGTATACGGTCATACGTGGTACTTTGCGGAGTTACGCAGTTTGTTATTTGCTCACATTACTCTTACACTTTACCGAATTAGTAAAACCAATGACGCATGAATCATGCACATAAGTCCAAAATCTAAACATCCACAGGAAAACACTAGGCGATTAAAAATTTTGCTGATATAAGCTGAGCCAGCAGTACATGATCCTGGCTATTTCATACTCCTTCTTGATGCACTCCCTAGTAAGGAGTCAGCTGTAGATGCACTAGTTAAGATGTGACAACAATAATTTTTACATGATCGAAATACATCTTCGTAAAGATATGTGATCATCTATAATAGTGTATGTGTTTTAGCACGATAGAGAGACCCCCTCGGTTTTTGCAGCAGCCTTGTAAATGTCTCTAATCTAATTATCATAAATCAATGTGTTAAATAAAATCGATAGGATTGCATTCGCACGATGACAAGGAAAACAGGTGCGCACATTATAGCACTTAAAGAAATATCTGTGATACTTCTGTTCTATCATATATCATTATAACATCAGGACCCGTATGCATTTTCAATATTAATTTGTCAATGTCAATTTCTACGTTAAAGAGGCGATCATATTTTAAATGTATGGAAGACATATATTTTCTCTGCTGACACTATCGAAAGATTATTTCTTGTTTATTAATTTTGTGTAAATTCTTGATATTTCTGCAACAACGTTTCAATGATTGCAAGTAGTAATATACTTAATATGTACAGCGCTGGCCAAAACGACGCGTGCAACGAATACAGAAGAATACGAAAGAAGCATAAAAAACGACAAAAGGAAAGAAGAAAATACTTCAAAAAAGGTAGGTAATAATAGACAATATCGACAACAGAAATGAATCGAAGGAATCATTTGTTCTCTTTTGCTGTTAGTCAACGTAGCGCAAAGACCTCAATCATGAGTCTATTGAAATATCTGGTCCCGTCTTGCCCGTCCTTATTATCGGGCCAGAGCTAACTTTTTGATTTCGATCAGATGTTCGCCGACTCAAGCGACGCCATGATGCGGCGTTTGATGGAATACGGGAAGTGATAAATCGATAAGACGCAGATCGTCACCATACCAGTGATACTCTTCGATAGTTGTGTTTCCAGAGTTTTTTTTTTTTATATACATTTGTTAGAAAAATAATGAAAGAATAGTCTGCGATCTTGATTTTCAGATTGAATGCGAGACAAAAGGAGACAAAGAGGAATGACTGATTTTTTTTTGTAAGGATGCTATTCTTCGCGATTACTTCTCTGTTTATCTTTTTCAGCACGGCTATCTTTTTTATCCTTGCCAGCTTTCGTATTTTATACTAGTAGTTTGTATTTTATTTTTATTCGGCTCATTTCTCGTTATATCATGTTGGAAAAGTTTGTATGTTTCATTATCTTTCAATTCTTTTTATACTGCTACATTTCATATATGATTTTCTTTATCATTATCCGGGCGGTGTATTTTATTCTTCATTTTTCTTTTCTTTTACTCTTCTTTCTTTTTATACTTCACGTGTTACATTTTGTGTGCCTTTTGTTACATTTGGTGAGTCTGTTTTTACATTTTGTGCATGGCTGTTGTGTTTCTTGAATCTCTTGCTGACCCCTCGATTCAAAACTCCTAATTGATTTTGAGTACGTACTTTTGCCCGAGCATTAGTACTTACGGCAAGATTCTGGCGGCTCCAGAAATCAGTATCATGAAATATTCCAGCATATATCGCAATTTTCTTAAACCTCTGTTAGTTTTGTTTATATTATCAGAGTACCCAGCAGAAAAGTTACAACTTTATTCTTTCTTCAATTTCCGCAATCCTTTTATCTAGTTTACAAACATTTTTACATTTAGACCTTCTTCCTCTTCATATTCTCCTCACGTTCACACCAACTGATACAAAAATAATAATTAATATAATTTTCTTTTCTAACAAGATTGAATACTAGCTCCTTGTTTGAATCAGCAGATGTTCATAATCTACAATAATGCCAGATTATAACTAGCACTAGAACATGCCTGTGCCATTTTTATTGCATTCCGTTCGCTTTGGTGTACATATATCCCAATGAACATTTCTATCCTAAATTGCCACAACCATTACTGTACTATTTACAGATAATTTCACACAACGACTCAGAATGTGTTATATACTCTCACTGTTTCACACAGACAATATACACAGGGAATTAGCGGGTTTATCAATTTTATACTTTATATAGTTTGCCTTGGATGGCGCATATTACTGATTTTGACTCAATATTTAAGAAACATTTTGTCAGCTATTCGTACGCTGTTTTCCTTGACCATTGTATTTATCTAAAAGCGAGTCTCTATTCCTTCTTGTTTATTCTTCCTTTCTAATTATTTGTTTTCTAGTGGTTCGCTCGCTAGAAATTTTTCGAATTTGGCATATTATTAAAAACTTAATTGTACAGTTCGAAACATATACATCACATTTATTTTTGTTTTTGCCAGGTTTTTGGAAACTTATCAGTCCTCGCCTCCATTCTATGGTTCTGCCATATAGCATAATTAGATTTCTCTTGTGCTAAAAGGCTCAGTTCTTTGTCATTATTTTCCTTGATTCTTGATTTTACATTTCTTCTTATTTTGCTTTCAATTGAAAAGTTCCCGAACTAATACTGAAATATACATATTACTCATGTGTTTACTATACACATTTCATTTTCTCATTAAATCTTATTTAACATCACAGGTTGGCAAGTCAGACGATGACAAGACAACACCGCATAACTTTTCTCTAATTTTTATTTATTTATTTAAAGAAATATGGTCGTAAAATATTATATTTAAACACTGGAATAGTTAACATAAAAGTGTTGCCTTCGAATACGTGGCATCTCCTGTGTAGCCAGGTTTTGAATTGATTAACACTTCAGATTGACATAAACCCTGACATTTTTCACCTGTCCACACTCGACTATAGCGCAAGAACAAACTGCAAGAAATCGATCGTATAAAACATGGTCGAAGGTCGCCAATTATATTCAGCGATGAGGCACTGAGACCACAGATGTTTTATCAGATATTTAGACTCTCCATACATTGCACCAAGAGCGATTTTAAGACGTTTGGTTGTTCCTTGGTTTTGAGATAGTAAGTGGAGACATCCCCTGTCACATATGCCGTATTGTTGTCTGAAACACTCCCCCTTTCAGTCACCAAGGGACGTCAAGCTAACGACACAAAAAAAAGGTGAAAAAAAAATTCAAACACAGAACTACATATAATAAGGCGTAACAGCGACTGAGAAAAACGAACTACAATTTAAGTTTGTATATGCATATATTTGTTCCATTAGTACTTTTCTCGGTCGTTGTTTATTGTGTCATATTTGAGGTAAACAATCAGTATAAATTGTTGAACATCGTAAAATATATATCCAATAATAAAAACACAAAACATCAGGTGTGTTTTTTTATTATCTATTTAGCGGACACCCACTGCACAGAGCACATCAACTTCGAACAGTGAGCAAGGGATCAGTTAACGACATATCAAAGCAATTCACAACATGTGAATTAAAAAGCGACTCTGTTCAACCAATGATACTGGCAATATTTAAATCACTTTTGTACGAGAGTTACAACTCTGAAACCCTTCGTTGAAGGGAAATCTAACTACTTATATTCGTTCTAGTTGTGGTCACTTAAAGACAAGGAATGAAAGGAAGGCTGATATACTGTATTGTGTGTTTTAATGTGAACTGATTGACTTTCGGAGTTCAGTTTTTCCTAACGGTATAAAAACTCTGCAATCTGTCACATTCTTCATTTGACAGGAGCGTGAGAGCAACGGATTATTTTTGTCTTCAGAATAAACCACACTATTCTAATGTAGTTTTCATATTATTTCTGATTTTCTGAAAAGTTTATATAATTTATATAATTCCCAAATCTCTAAATAAGTGCATTATTCATCTCAACCATTTTCATGATTACTCCATTCAAAAATGTTTAAAAAAAATCAATATTTTCCATTATTCAATTCTAGAACACAACATTTATGAATGACAAATTTTGCAAAATATATAATTAATGAATATGCGTTTAGTTTTTATACTCATGAATTCCCTGTTTTTATTTGTACATCACGGCTTAAATAAACGACATATACCTGGCCGAGTTTTGATTAGTTCTGATTGGCTGTGAAAATACACTTACTCGAATATTACGAATAATAGATTACTCGATTTCCGAACGTTGAGCAAACACTATCACGTCAATAACTACATTGCATTGTCAAGATATAGAAAATCAGCTAGTACTAACCTGTCTGCAAACTTATATTACAGCTACGCTTTCTTTAAACATTTCTTTTATACGTACGAAGCAACGTTATTTTAATTAATTGTTATTTGCTCTAAATACAGAATACTATTTCTAAACTTTAAAACAAAAAACACGATTATTAATTAATTCATTGAGGATTATTATTCTCATCTTTATTAGCTGATGTTTTCACGATCTTTCAGCCAACTATTCCTCTGGCCTTCGTCAGGTGGTAAGAAGGACAGAGAAATAATTGGCCGAAACGGCATGAAAACAACAACTAATAAATATGAGAATAATAATCCGCAATAAATAAATTAATAAAAATATTACTCATCTACATAATGGATCCCAATTAAAATAATATAAAAACACGTAGTATTCGACAAACAAGAGGGCTTCTAGAAACATTCAATTAATTCGAAAACAATGCAATTAAAAAAATGTTTCCCTGTTTTCTTTTTCAATTATTTTACACTTTATTTAGACACAATTCCGATTTTATAAGAACGTTTTTCTAGCGGATGCTCTTCATTTTTACTTGGCAATTATCGTTGCCTTTTTTCATAAGCGTATTTTTCTTTTAAAGGTTTGAGGCGACGTTTACCTACTTATTCTTACATTAAAGTTACATGATTTCTCTTCGGCAATTACTGTATCGTCGGATTTTACATTTTCTTCTTTCAGTTTGCAGTATTTGTGAATCGAACTTACAGCGTTAAATTTTAACACTATTTTCTGGTTCTAGATGCCTTTCCTCGAGGATACATTCTCATATATAATATGAAAGCAATCTCACCCCACTAGATTAGGTAAAATGAATAAGAATTCTCTAAGTCTAAAAGAATTTTCCTCGTCACTAATCGATGAAACTTTTAATGAAAATATAAAGAAACAAAACAAACCGTATCCAGAATGATTTCTCCGTCAAAACCAGGGGACAGAAAATAAGAGTTTTGTACAATAGTTTTCATAAAACTCAACTAAACTGAGGATTTCCCAGTTGCGAAAGCAACAAAATATAACCGAGCATATCTTAATTGTGTACATAATTTCACATATTTATTTTCATGCCGATTTGCTTATGTAAGTAAACGAAAACACGGTCTTCGGTTTGGTAAACATACCATCTTTAGTATAAATTCAAGGTTTTTAAATTTGACTTTTACTCATACAATTATAAAAATAATAATATATATATATATATATATATATATATATATATATATATATATATATATATATATATATATATATATATAAAACAAACCAAAAATATCTATTTATTCCCATAGGTTTTTCTTTGGAAAACGGATATTGATTTTTGAAAATGTTCCGCTATGACCTAACGATTGTATCAAAAGAGATTTTAACTATGTTGTTGTTGTTATCATTAGTATTATTATTATTATTATTATTATTATTATTATTAGTAGTAGTAGTAGTAGTAGTAGTAGCAGCAGCAGCAGCAGCATACGATATAATTACGTCATTGTCTTATAATTTTGATGCTCCAGGTGTTATATATGCTCTTCTTTTATCTCGGCGTTTTTTTACAGTTGTTCTGGAAGCCTTCCTGCTGTTAGACTCAAGCAGTTCCGATTCAGGGGAGATGTTGTTTCGTTTGATTAATAGTTGACACAAAATTATACATGCAGTTAGCGTAAAATAATGAATACATCGCATTTCAAGATAAAGCGAACGCATTATTATACAGTACGAAACATATGTAGTTTAAAAATCATATGTAAGATATAGTAAGGTCTTATTGTTAAGAAAATTCGTAAGAGTGCATGTCTTTGCCATGAAGTTACAGGCGCCACCTTGATGGAGCAATATCCAACATACAGTTGTAGTCAAAATTATAGAGCACTTAGGAAAAATCGAAATTATGATTATGACTTATAATTTAAATGTTACGAATAGTGGAGTAAATATTAGTAAATATATTTTAATAACGATCAGTATTTGGCATGCGCTCTCTTTGCCTTTATAAAGCATTTTACTGTGCACGTGGTAGGATGTGCATTCTGCCACTCTTCATGAAGTTTGGTTTTTAATTAATTTTTTATGAACATTTGTGCATTCACACTGTTTGGTCCCTAGATGGGACCACACATTCCAATGTGATTTTTATCTATGGGTAGAGGGGGTTATTTCGCCACTGCAAACCGTTTTTTTTTTCAAATATTTTCTTTTTCAATTTTTTATTTTTTTTCTTGTTTTTGGGCGCTGTCTTGTTGGAGGATTACATCACTCGAAATATTTTGTTTTTAATATTTTATCCAAGAGTTTTTGTAAATCTGGCCTAGCATGCCAGTGTAAACTGTTGAGTCTATTTTACCCTAACATGTGTATAAACTGTCAATATCTGAAGAAGTCATGCAGTCCCAAACCATTACGTTTTCTCCTCTAAACTTGACAGTTTGAACCGCACAATAAGGAGGAAATGCCTCTCTTTACCTACGGCAAATATAAACTGCTCTAGCAGTGTCGAGCATTTAATGAAAATTATGAGATTTTTTTTACAGTTTTAAATAGATATTATAGAGGTGTGTTAATATAAAAACAACAATAGTTCCTCTAAAATTTTAGGAGATCCAAACTGTTAATTTATATCAATATTACATTCGTCAGACCAAACAAGTTTCGACCAATTATGATATGTCTAATTTTCATGTTTTTTTCGAGTTGTCTGCCTTCTTTCTTGCTTTGCTTACATTCAATCTAAGTTATGATAATATTCATCTCACTGTTTAGTTTGCATCTTCTCTAAGTTCAACGGCGGCCCTTAGAAAATTTTATTCCCATAGGCAAGGAATGTTTCTTTTGTCAAATGTGTCTTCCTGTTGTATATTGGTTTATATTTGAAGAGATTATATATTAAAACGTGCCATGTGGTATCTAGTGGATGTAAGATATTGTTCTTTTAACAGACAAATAATAAACGTATAAATCGTATGTATATTTTATGGCCAGGATCACATGATATTGACGTGTAAACTGAATAATGTTGTATCAGACTTATCACACGGGACGTTTTCACAGTTTATATGTAAGAAGAATAAGATATGCCTCATACTTTTTGTTTTCTTGAAGAGTTCTTCTGTATATTTCCGCTGCTCCGTGACGAACCATGAAGCGATCAGCACCATTTAATTGAGACATCTGTTCTTATTTATGAAACCATTAAAACAACTATTTATATTTTTATAATATAAATTTATTACAGTTGTCTCAAATGTTTTTCACATGATCTGCAGTTTGTCTACATTTTCTATTGTTTAAGCTCGCTCCCTAGCTGTGTGTCCACCCCTGCTAGTAGCCTGTCCGCTCTGGTGGTAACTCCTCAACTCTCTGAATCTCTCCACAACTAACTACCTCACGTGTTCTTTTACGTCACCTAATTACGTGTCTCAGACCAAAATAATCCACAACTAGTTATTTGTTTAGTCACAACCCCAAAATAATGTTTACATATATTTCCTATTTTCGCATTCCTTTTGCGATTCACACGTCAATCATTTCTTCCCCAGTTTAATTGCTTATTCTTCTAATCATAATAACTGATCCAGCGACCATCCGTCGCTCAAATCAATTAATAAGAATACAAAAACAATAATAATAATATTTTGATCATTGACCCCGCTTGCCACAGTTAACAGATACTACGCTCTGACCTCAGCCTAAAGGTAATAACATTACATTTCCTGGGGGTTGTAGACTATTTACGGCCTTGCGTTTACTGTTTCTTAGATATTTGGTTTCCATTGTATTTGTTAATTGATTTTTAATCTTACTTCTTTAACATTCAATTACCCTGACAATTTCTACTTGGGAATAGCATTCATCAGATAAAACAAAATTTATGTCGTTTTAATCTTTGAAAACTGATTTTTC